>NC_133665.1:147360811-147725337 GCF_037893015.1 Macrotis lagotis
AGGAAGGGGCAATTTTAATAGGAATGGGTATTCTCAACAGATTTTTCAGTGGAAGTGTAGCCAAGATGTGAGAGTAAAGGAAGCGAGAAAATTTGGCTAAAGTTTAGTAAATAAAAAAAAAATTGTTTTTATGTGTAACTGGGTAAAATAAAATAAAAAGTAAAAATAAATCCCTTTTTAGTCTTTATTGAGACAATGATGTGATTTCTCTTAGTTTTCTTATTAATATGGTAGACTATGTTTATAGTTTTCCTAATATTGAACCAGGTTCTTTGGTCCTGGTATGAATATCCCTTGGTTATTGTTTATGTCCTAGTGATAGAATTTTGAAATCTCTTTTATAATATTATCTTTAAAATTCTTAAAATCAATATTCATTAGGGAAATTGGTCTACAATTTTCTTTCTCTTCTTTTGGCTCTTTCTTATTAGGTTTCAGCTGCAGGACTCCACCTATTTTCCCAAATTAGTTTATATAGTGTTGGAATTAATTGGTCTTTTAATTGTTTGGTAGAATTCAATTGTAAATCTATCAGGCCCCCCAGGGATTTTTTTTTTCCTAGTTAGTTCATTGGTGCCTTATTTGATTTCTTTTTTTCTGAAATAGAGTTAAGTATTTTATTTGTTCTTTTAACCTGGGCACTTTGTATTTTTTTGAAATATTCACATATTTCACTTATCAAATTTTTTTTTGGCATACAGTTGAACAAAAATAGTTCATACTACTTGTTATAATTTCTTCTTTTTTGGTGGGTATTCTCATATCTTTTATAAGATTTTTTTATTAAATTGTCCTTTTCATTCAATCATCAGCTAGAGCCAATTATAATTGAAGCAGTACACTTTTCCCCCAATTATAGTTCAAAGAGTAATGGAATAATTGCTGGTCATAGTCACTTAAAAATATCCAAAGAAAGGAAAAAAATATATATTAACAAATGTGGAGTTCTGGTACAATTCTTTGAGAATTCAGAAAACGTTGTAGTAAAAACTAATGGTAGTAGTAGTGATAGTTGTAGTTGTATTATTATTATTATTACTGTTATTATCATTAGTAGTAGTAGTAGTAATGTTACTAATTAGAATTTATAAAATAATATGATACTTTAATGTTTGTAAGTACCTTATTTTATAGGTGAAAAAACTGAAGCTAAGAGAGATTTAGTGATGTACCCAATGTAATAAATCTAGTAAGTGTCTGAGGCAGGAGTTGAGCTCAGATTTCCTGAATCCCAATCTAACAATCTATCTGTTGTGCAATCTAGTTGTCAATAATGAGGGAATTGTTTTGTGTAAGATTTAGTGTATTTCATCAATCTTTTACTTTTTTACTATATTTTTTTTATCAAGAAAAGTACAAGAAGAAAAATAAAAGAGGAAAAGAGGGAAGATGAGAAGAAGAAAAAAATAAGGAAGAATAAGGAGCAGCAGGAGGATAATCAGGAAGAATAAGGAGAAAAGAAGATGGAGTAGTAGTAGTAGTAGTAGTAGGAGGAGGAGGAGGAGGAGGAGGAGGAGGAGGAGGAGAAAGAGAAGGAGAAGAAGAAGAAAGAAGAAAGGAAATTTTTAATTGACTTCAGTGGTTTTTGACATAGTATAGCAATTGCTCTGAAAGAAGAAAATCATTCAACATAGTGTACTGTATTTCTAGGAGGCCATATTGAACACTTTATTAAAAAAAGAAACTGAAAACGAATAATTTCAAAGATAAAACTGGAATAAAAGAAAAAAAGAAAGTGAATCATTAGACCTTTGGGATTGTTTTGTATGTATTGCTGAGAATAGCTAAGTTATTCACAGTTATTCATCAAACAATATTGTTGTTAATGTGCACAATATTCTCCTAGTCTGCTCACTTAACTCTTCATCAATTCATGTAAATCTTTCTAGGTTTTCCTAAAACCATCTTACTTATCATCCTGCTTGTCAATATGTTTCTCATTGCATAATGATATTCTACATTCATATACTACAGTTTCTTTAGCCATTCCCTAATTGATGAGTATTCCCTCAAATTCCAATTCTTTGCTACCACAAAAAAAGAACCACCATAACAATTTTTAAACAAATAAGGCTCCCCGCCTTTTATGGATGTCTTGGGAATATACATCTAGCAGTGGCTATGCTGGATCAAAGGGTATACACAGTTTTATAGACTTTTGAGCATAAATGCAAATTTCTCTTCAGGATATTTAGATTAGTTTACAACTCAACCAATAGTGCATCAGTATCCCAGGTTTTCCACACTTCCTCCAACATCCAAAAATTTTTTTTTTATTTTTGGCATATTAGCAATTCAATCTGATACATGTAAGTTTTTATCTCAGAATTGTTTCAATGTGTATTTCTCTGTTCAAAAGTAATTTGGAATGCTTATTCATACATCTATAGATAGCTTTAATTTCTTCATCTGAAAGCTGACTGTTCATATCCCTTTACCTATTTATTAATTGCAAAAATGGCATACTTTTTATAATTTTGCCTCAGATCTCAATATATTTTTGAAATGAGTCCTCTATCAGAAACATTGACTATAAGTTGTTTCTCATATTTCTGCTTTCCTTCTAAACTTGGTTGCCTTGGTTTTGTTTGTGCAAAAACTTTTAATTATCCATTTTGTATTTCATAATGCTTTTTCTCTGTTTTTTTATCATAAATTCTTCCCTTCTCTACAGCTTAACAGGTTAACTATAATTCTGTCCTAATTTGCTTATAGAATCACCCTTTAGTTCTAAATCATATACCATTTAGACCCTTATTTTTTTGTCTTATAAATTCATACCATTGGTCTGAAAAGGAAAACAAAGTTTGAAAATATAAATAACACTGAAATCACAAGTTGTAATCAAAACAGGTCCACCACATCATCTTTATCCATGAATGACAATGTATAATTAGTGAAAGTAAAAAAAAGCATGGGTATTATTTTCAGGGATAGATAGTTTTAGTAGTAAGAGGCTAAATCAAGAGCTTGCTTCTCCCTTCTCTGCCAGAAGTTGCCCTGGGCATATTATTCCATGAGTCCCTAACGTCTATAAATCTCAGAGAAAATCGTTTTGAATAGTTATTGGACCAATTTAGTAAACTGTCACTAAACATTATCCCAAAAATGAAGAGAAATTTTTTTCTCTAAAAACTGATGAAACTGTATAGTTAATTTCAATATTTCCTATTTAAAAAATCAGAAATGAAAAAATATGATTTAAATTTTGAAAATAATAATCTCCTTCACATTAAAATAACATATATCTAATAAATTTAATAAGCAAATGACATGATTCTTTTTCAGTCTCTAAATCTATGATAATGAGACATTGCTTCATCCCCAATTATAAGATTTATGCTCAAACTTAATATATAAATGCATCTGAATATATTTGTTTCTAAAAGCACAAGTGTGCCCCCTTCTGAAGAAAATTATTACTGGCATCAATGTTTGCCCTTAAAATGCCTATTTTTATGTATCTTATTTGGAAAGTTTGATTGGTAAGTTTTAATACTCTTCTTTTAAGAAGCATTTATATTAAGGGACCATTTTTCAGGAGCTTATTTGGAATTAATATGTATTTTTGATTATGTAACCATTTTATAAATGAATCACTGCAGGATCTTTATAAGAAACTAATCTGTTTTTTTTTCTATTACTTTGGTGAATAAAAGTCAAAAAGAGCTATGTCCACAAGATACCAAATAAAAAGATGGCAAGCAGTTTCCCCTAGAATTAGGCTGAAAATTTGATCAGATATATAATGACTTTTTTCCTCTTTACTTCAAAAATAGTATTGAGAATAAAAAAAAAAAATCCATGTCACCCCCAGTTAGAGCAGTTCAGTTTTTGTCTATGAAATGTCAGTAGCTGGTTAGAGAATTTGTGATACTTTCAGATTTTACATAATTGCAAGTACTGAAAAAGCATATTATTTAGTTTCACAATATAAGCAAAGTTCATAGATTTCATAGATGTGGCATTGCTGAGTCCTAGAATAGTAATCACAAGAAAGGACTTTAGAGAGTATCATGTTTCACATTTTAAAATTGGTGAAACTGATGACCAGAGAGTGACAACTTTCCCCAGGTCACACATGGAGTTATCATCAAAAAATAGGACAAATATCATGTTTCCCTTATACTATTTTTTTGGAAATACAATGTCATGTGGCCTCAAGTTCTTGAACTTACTTCACCACAATATTTTCTTTTGTTTGCTCTTTGTATTTTAAGAAGACTAAATGACATAACTACCTTGGGGTCAAGGTGCCATAAGTTTGGCTGACTATTAGTCCAATATAAGATTGGAAGGATCTATCATAGATCAGGCACTAATGAAATATTTGACATGAAATTATCTTTATATTTGCACAACTCACCTTTCCTTTGTGCCACACAATTCTTTTTTGCTTGTAGTGCATAGTGTCTTTTTTTGATGCAGACACATCACTCTGGGTGGTTCTATGCCAGCATCTCCCATGTCTCATAATTAATACTAAAGTTTTTCAAAGAGATCATGAGAATGTTATATTTCTTCTAACCTCCAAGTGAACAGCTGCCTTGTGTGAGTACTCCATTAGACAGTCTTTTAAGTTAACCATAAATTTGACATTTGGATGTAGTCAATTCATTCAAGTTTCACTCTGCAATAGAGTTTGAATGATTGGCAGGTTACCACTAGAGATTGTCAGTGTCCAATTTATTTTGTCACCACGTGACCTTCAGAATCTTCCTAAGACAATTCAAATGGAAACAGTTCAATTTTCTAGCATGGCAATGATAAACTGTCCAGGTTGCACAGGTACACAACAATGAAATCAACAAAATAAATGTGTACACTTTCAGTTTGTTTTGCAATCAAAAACCACTTCTTCTCTGCACATTCCATTGGAACCTACTAAACATTAAGCAAACTCTAACAATGCATGCCTAGACCTCATCAAGTATATGGAAACCCTGGAACGTATACTAATGCCAAGGTAGGTGATCCTATCCATGTATTCTTTTTTTCCCCCATTTGCTATAGCCAATAGTTCAATGTATAGATGATAAAGTGCCAGCTGATAGAGAATATCTGCTTTCTTGGTATTATATGACAGATAAAAATTAGCACATGCTAGAAAATTGATCTATAATATGTTGTATTTCATTCTCAGAGGCTTCATTTACTGCACAATTATCTGTGGACAAAAAGTCATTCATCAACTCTTCCTCCTCTTTAGTCTTGACTTGTAGTCTTTTTAAATTACATAGTTTTCTGTCAGTGCAACAACTGAGTTTGATGCTGTTTTTTGTTCTCATTGAACATCACAGAAAACAGGATGCTAAAAAGCAAAAGTGCAAACACAAAAGTCCTGCTTCCCTTCTTTGGTGACTGGGACAGTATGACAGTACTATCCTTTATCTAGAATAAAGGTAAGCATGATATCACAAAATTGGCATACTGATGAACATCTCTGGTCAAACAAATTCCACCATGATCTTCCTCAAACCCTCATGGCTGATAGAATCAAAGAACTTAGGTCAATGAATGTTAAGTCCAGAGCTCTGTTTTTGTCCTGGCATTTTCCTGGAGTTCTCAGACAACAAACACCATGGTACACATTTTTTGGCTCTTCCCCAATGCCACTCTGTCTCTCAAGTAGATGATCATCTTCCAGATGGAGTAGCAGCCAATTAAGGAGGACTCTGATGAGAATCTTGCAGCAACATCTAAGAGAGAGGTAGCCCTGTAATTGTACAGGACAACCTGTTTACTCTTTTTATATAGAGATGGATAGTGGAGGCAATCATTGATCTTCTAGGGTATAAATTTTCTCTTTCAATATAGCTCAGGAGATTTCAGTCAGTCAGTTCTGTATGAGCAGTGAACCTTCAACTTATGGATTTCTGTTGGAATAAAATCAGTGTCAGATTCTTTATCACATAAGAGGAATTTAATGACATTCAATAACCCTTCTTCAGCTGGAAGTTTGGCTAGAGAGTGATTGATTTTAACCAGAGGCATTCAATAGTCTGTTGAGAACACTATTGAGGTATTGAGTCTACTTTTCAAGGTCATTCCTTATCATTGATCAGTGTTGTTAAGCTTCACAGAAGATTTTAGCTTTAAAATAGTCTTTAGGACATTGTAGAACCACTTTGGATTGTTTCTATCAGCATAAAACTGACTCATTTCATTGAACCAAAAATTTTCCATTGCTCTTAGTTTTGCTTGTACTTTAATTTTGATGGAATTAAATTCTGCCTTGTTGGAGACAGTTGAGCTGTTCTGCTATTAAAACCTATAAATCTCTAATTTTTCATTAATAGTTTTTGAATTTCATAATCTTTTCCATTCAATCAATCTTGACATTTGGGATAGGGTTACTATCCATATGAGCAAATATGGTATTGTACACTGAAGCTCATGAAAGTCGCCCACTCCTTTTCTCCTCGATTATTGTTAACTGTATGCTAATTCAACTTTCCTTATAGTTCAGCAATAAACTATTCTTGCATGAAAACGTATGAGAGATGAATCCATTGTAACCTTAGAAGAAGAATCTCCAACCTTTGAAACTAACTAGAACTTCATTTTAAGAAGAAAATGAATTAGCAAAGCTTTTCAAGTAGAAAATTATGACAAGCAGTGGAATAGTAGGATGCCAGATTCCAAGTCAGAAAAGATCTGGATGAATCACCTAACCACCAAGAAATGCTGTAAGACTATAAATTTCAGGTGAATTATTTGCCTGTATCTGTAGAGAGAGTTTCCATTTGGGGAGTTCTCTATATTGATAAAATCACAGAGATGAGAGAGAAAATTTTTGTCAAGAAACAAATCAGAATTGTCCAGGATGAGATATTAAAGAAGTAATATGAACTGTATTTATGAAAATGCTACTATATTGATTAAACCATAGAATAATTTTAAATGCTAAAAACATACATGCATGATTCACTGGTTAGTAAAATTTGTCTTAGGTAAGGTGGATAAAGGGGGTAAAATTCTTGTTTTAGAACTCTCATCTAGGACACTCTTTGAACTTACACTTTTAAAAAATGTAACAAAGGCTATTTAAAAAATGGTTTCCTTGTTTCATTTATTTTTTACTACTCTACCATAGGCACTGAATCCATATCTGGTGGAAAAAATAATTGGGCACATTCATGTTCACAACAGAACTCTGAAAAGTATGATGTATAGAAAGAAGATATTTTTGGTGATGATAGTGATGACCAGTGTGATAAATTCTACCTTGAAATAATAATGTTTAGTATGGAATGTTTGATATTGTTTAGGAAGAGAACATTGCTTTTGGAATCATACTTTCCAAACCCTAGTTTAATTCTCTCCAAGGAACATTTTTTTAAGCATTTCATGTAAGACACCTCCCTAGACACTGGCTAAAGAAGAATATAATGAGGAAAACTCTCTTTCATCAATTCTATTTTATTTCCAGTCATTAGCCAGATGTTTTGGAAGTATGGATTACATTTCTCTTTCAAAAATGTGGCTAATTGATAAAGCCTTAACTTACCCAACTTGACCCTGAAGGAGTCAAAGGAAAAAGGAAAGAGCAGTAGGGAATCTACTTTAAGCTATGTTCTAATAATAATAATTCTCTAGAATTTAGAAGACAAAGGCAGTTGGACACAGAAGTATTTTGGAGAATCATCCAACATTTTCTCATGTATATGAGTTCTAAATGATTGATTTTCTATTTTTTCACAAATTTTCAAGGGACATGAAAGTAAATCCTCAGAACTTTGGGTAAGGTGACACATGGCCCTTGATGCATAGTGGCATTCTTGTTGGCCTGAGGCCCTTTGCAGTTCTATCATTGTGTAATTTGGTGTCAGCACAGTGTTATTTATCTACATAGAAGATAACATTGAAGACAATGTAGGAAGCTTGGACTCTTGAAGTTATATACCAATGGGCCTTTAATTCTTTAAAACCTCACTAGAGAAAACTGACTGATAAAAGCACATTTGTAGATGTCAGTTGCCATATGGCTTACACTTTCTCTGATGAATATACTCGGGAGTAAATCTATCTTTGAACAAATGTCATTATTTAGCTATGAAATGTCCCCTTTCAGGCCCTAATCTCTCACTGAGCTCTTATACTCAATGTTGCCATAATTGTTTAGCTTGCCCTTGTCTTCTACTACACATGTTACAAGTTCATCTCTTCACTTGACAGGGACATCCTGGTCCTTTACCAACACATTCATTCCTTAAAACAAATCACATGTTCAACATAAATGTTACTGACTGAATCTGTAAATATTACAGTCAAAATGATATTAATTGCCACAGTCCAAATTTGACTAAAATATGCTGTAGGATCACCAATTCACATAAATCATTGCTGAATATTCATAATTGTGCAATGAACAATCTTTTGTAGTAAACAACTTTTATCCTACTAAGAGATACTTAAAAAATGACACAGAATAGTAATTATATTGAATCATGGCATAATTTGAATCATAAAGGACCTCTAAGTGGATTGCTTATTTAATTTCCATTGTGTGGATACTTCATATTGCTATATTACCAAGAAGGTCACTATACTATCAATATAAAAATATAAAGATAACATATTAAGGAAACTAATTTATTTCTCTGTTTTAATTACTGTTAAATAAAGAGAATGATGGAAGCTTGGTTAAGATAAAGAATTCACAAGAAGTATATGCTTCCTGAAATTCACCCCATATATTCCAATCTTTCTCTTTGAGAACTAAAATGAACTTTAATTCCCTCAGGAGTTGGATAGTTTTTGATTTACTGAGTAGGAAATCAAACTCAAATTGTATTTTAAAGGAAGAGATTGAACTGTTGAGTCACAGCTATCTGTCACTCATTCAGTGAGCATTTAATTGCATATCTATGATATGCAAAACTATCATTTTTTTCAAGAATGTGTAAGGGCATTTAACAAACTTAGCAATGTTTTATAGCACAAATCTCCATAAGATGCATTTTTTTTTAATTTGGTATATTAACTGAGTCTAGGATTTCATTTATATGGGAGATTCTGCTAAAGATGCAGTTTGCAATCTCTCCATATTTTTGTATTCTCTGTGATTCTTATCAATATCTTCTAATCCAGAAATTTGCTATAGAAAATTCCACCAACTTTCTGAGGTCCTTATACTATACTATTTTAAATTGTTTGTATATTAGGGAAGCAAATAGGTTTTATTTTCTTATCTCTTTGCTGGTTGTATGTGTTTTTTGATTACATTCCTTTTTTGCAAAACTTCAGAATAATTATCCATAGATAATATGTCCCAGTTTCTTCATGCATATATTGTGCATCTCTCTCTTACCCTTTGTATGTCCATCTATTTATATTCTTTGGAAATGTCATCTAAGGATTGATAGTAAAAGAATAAGAATATTGTAAATAAAAATGAACTCTTAAGGAGAAGTTTTAGATCATTAAAAATATTGTATTATTTTCCAAAGCTAATCTGTTCCAATTTTCTCTCTCATTCACTTCAAGATCCATTTCCACTCATAATATCACTTTAATGCACACACATACATACAGACACACACATATGTTGGCAAAATAAGTACAATGGATCCTCAATTTAAATGCATATCATTATCCAAAAACTAAACTTTTTCCATCCATTTTGTCCTTTTTTAGAGATTTAAACTGAACAATTTTAAAGGATTATTTTAGAAACTTTAGAAACCCTCTAATTTTTCTAGAATGCATTACAATGGGCATACCATCCATAAGCATAAGCATCTGGATAACAAACCCATCTTTTAGGAATACCTCTTCAATTTATATTCTACTGGAAGATGGTGGCTAACAAGTATAGTGAACTTATGTAATCTCATTTATGGCTCATCTTATGAGAATAATCAATAAACAAATGTAAAAATATGCACATCTCAATGATTCTTTATGATTCTGACATATATCTGTGGACCACTTTTTTGGAGATCATTATTTAAGAGAAATTTTTATTTTAACAAATCAAACACTTTTATTGTTAACAAATGATAACTCCACCATCATATATCATTTTCTCTTTTCAATCATATTTGTTACTGTTTTGTCATTTGCTATAGACCACTATCTGGATTAATTTGTCTGTTCACTTCTTGTCTCTTCACCAAGAAGGGTGGAAAAGAATTTTTTGTATTATTTAGATGAATTCTTTAAAAAATAAATTGTAGTAATGATTTTTAGATAGGATTCTAGTAAAACTAGACACAGTCATGAGATGCAATAAGGAAAGGTATATTATTATTAGACATTATAACAGATCATCAACTATTATTGTGTTCACTTAATTTTATTTCTGCCAAATGGTACAGCACTATATTTTACAAAAGAGAAATCCATTGAAATACCAAAAAAAAAATCCTTTAGGGCAGCTAGGTGGTTCAGTTCATAGAGCACTGGCCTTGGAGTCAGGAATACCTGAGTTCAAATTTGACCTCAGACACTTAATAATTACCTAGCTGTGTGTCCTTAACCCCATTTGCCTTGCAAAAACCTAAAAAACAGTAAAAAAGAAAAAAAAATCCTTTAATTGTAGGATGATTGTAACTACTATTTCTCTTTCAGTATTTCACATAAATATTAGTAAATAAGAAATAAGAAATAAGAAGAAAATTATTGGTATGAATAAAATGTTGGGAAAATAATTTGATTTTATATAGTTTATCAGTACTCACCATACATTAGACGCCTAATATATGTTTATTAGTTGAATGTATTTATTTCAGGATTGCATGATGTGTTTATAAAAACTGATCATGTTCTAGAGAATAAAGAATTCATAATGTATGTAGAAGAACATGACCTTACCAGACCATAATGAAATTAAATTATTAATAATTAAAGAACCATGATTGAAAGAGAAAATATAAGAAATAAATGATCAGGGTGGCTAGGTGGTGTAGTGCATAGAGTACCAGCCCTGGAGTCAGGAGTACCTAAGTTCAAATCTGGCCTCAAACACTTAAAACATTACCTAGCTGTGTGGCCTTGGGCAAGCCACTTACCCATTTTCCTTGCAAAAAAAAAAACTAAAAAAAAAAAGAAAAAAAATGATCATTTGATCACAAATTTTTTTGACCTTGAAGACAAATCAGAGGTCAACTAGGCCAATGTCTTTATTTTTTTTTTTAATTGTGGACTATCAGCTATCAGGTCAACCTCATAACTTCTACTCATCACGTCTTGTTCCCCAAGGGCCACTGTCCATGATACTTATGTTAACTTATAGTGGTTGGGAGAATATTTTTGCTGAAACTATTGCTCATGAGCCCCTGATATATTCCTGTCCCTAATATCAATCACTGATCATTTTTTTCCAATATTATCTCACCCTAATTTAATAATCAAAAAAATCTAATAATCAATTGCCATAGATAATTTAAACAAGGATATTTCTTGAAAGTCATCCCCAAATTTGAAATAAAGCAACATCACAAAGTGAATATACTTGATTACTATCTGCATCTCTGGCAGAAATGGGTCAAATTTAAAATCATTTCTGCAAGACATCCCACTTCTGAGTGTGGCATACCTCATGGACAAACCACTCTGTTGAACTCAGAATGTTCAACTCACTGTCTAATTTCTTCAAACATTGTTCATCTTCAAGACTGGCTTCTCAAAGATCTCGACTGCCACTCCTATTACCACTGCCTGCCATAGGAACACCTTTGTCCTTTTGAAGCTCACAAAATCATAACAGGGATGATTGTGTTTTAAAGCTTCATTAACCTAATATTAAGAAAAATACTAAAATATAACAATAAAGAGAACAAAAGACTATGTGCATCTGAGGCCATGTCAGGACAGAGTTAAAGCATCCAATAACTGTATATTGGTGCTGATAGCATTACTATATCTTCCCTGACTGGAGGCCCATAGCAATACTCTTTCTGCTCAAAAGCTTGGGGAAGACGATTTGCTCATTCCATCCTTTTGTATGCAAAACCACTTAAAAACTTTTCATCCCTTAGCTATAACCACTTCAGAAAATAGTGAAAGAATATTTGTTCATGGTCTGAATTGGAGAGGGAAAATTTCCTTTTATCATATTTACAGAAGAAGACTCACCAAGGCTACTTGTAGATGGGCAACAGGTAGAATAAATTGTGCCAGTCACAAGGACTGGGATTTCATTGACCACTCCATTGTTACAGCTATTTTCCTAAATGTATATCTATTTATATAACCTCTCCATATATATATATATATATATATATATATATATATATATATATATATATTCATGTACATATATCTTTGTGTGTGTGTATGTATAAAAGAAAAAATAAAGAGAGGATTGAAAAGTGAGGATATAGATTTAAAATAAATAGTCATTTCAAAAAATGTGATTTTCTTAAGGATAAATAAAAAAGGCTAGATATTGAAAATACCAGCAAAAGCAATACTACATTTGAAAATTTGATTTTCCATTTATATATTTTTATTCTTAATATACAGATTTTTTAAAACTTTTTATATCATAATCATTTCTAAGTGAAATTCACCTCTCCCACCAAATGACTCATCTGTTATGATAAGAATAAAATAGAGGAAAATAATAGGTCATCAATATAATCTCATCAATCAAATTTGACCTAATATATAATATATATTTAATATATATCATATATATAGTTTCATGTATATAAATATATATATATATATATATACTTTCATATTAATAGCTTTTTACTTTTTAACACAGGGAAGAAATTTGTTTTTCTATCCCTACTTTGGGACAGTTTAGCTGTATTTTTACAGCATTCAATTTTGATTATTTCTTGCTGCTCTACACAGCATATTATTTTTTCTCACTCTTTTCTTCATGAGTTCACTGATACCTTCCTGAATTTCTCTGTATTCATCATATATATAATTCCATAGAGTACAATAATATCCTATTACATTCATGTATCATAATGTAGCCATTTATCCAGCAAAGAGCATACACTTTTTGGTTGTTTCGATTATTTATAAAAATCATTTTCCTCTCAGTTCAAATTTTTGACACTAAAATTAGCTTTGCTTAAACTCTGAGGATAAGTTATCCCTACATGATCTCTTCCTTCCACCTTAACCATTTACCTATAATTTCCCTAGTGTCCAATTGTACTTTCTCTTTTGTCATCCTTTTCTCTGAATTATGTGACTAGTATAAGATTTTCCTCTTCTCTTTCCTTCCAGATTCTTAATATTTAAATTATATTTTAATGCTGCTACATTTTCCACCTAAGAAATGATTTTAATTTCTAATCTATTTTGAACTTTTATTTTTTTTTTTGATTCATAGACTATATCCCACTTTCAGGGGTAAAATTTAACAAAACAATTAAATTGAGTAAAATTCCTATGCAAGAGAACATCTATTAACAGTCGTATTGCCTGTAAATAAAAAAGGTCAGTAGAATGTCTCCATTTTTGCTGTTGTATGATTGCCCCTTTTTTATATTTGGGGAAGTATAAAACAAAGAACAGAACAGAGTAGATGATAGCATAAAGTTGAGAACAACATGATTACTTACAGAGCTGAGGGATAGAGAACAACATGATTGGTTGACAGTTTGTTAATTGGGTCTAGCAATGACCTTTTCCATCTCTCTAGAGGTTGCAATGTTCTCATTATTTGATTTCAGGTACAAGATAGTTGCCTAGACTTTTGAACAACAAACTAGTTATCTTTGAAGAATATCTTGGTAGTGTAAAGATAATAGATTGGATGTCTTTGTATTCACACTCATTCTTCAATGTTAGCCAAATTCCTTGAAGCAAGAATAGTTCAATGATTAGCAGGAGAGCTGAAGTTGGAATTTTAACCCATTACATGCAGGGTGAATTCTGAACTAAGTTCGGAGATAGAAAACCATGACTTAAGCAGTTAGTTACAGGGAGAAAAAAATCAATTAATTGCAAATAAAATCAATTAAAAATTGCTGCATTAACCTTAATTTTCTCATCATGTTGCTTTTTCTTTATAAGTCTGACAGAGTTAAAACTTTTGATGTGTTGAATTTGACCTCCGTTATTTCTTTATTATCTTTATTGTTAAGCTCCTTGAAGGCAAGGATTATTTTATTTTTGTCTTTGTAGCTCCCCTACCTTAGTACCTGTGAGATGGTAGTTGTTTAGTGCCTTTGATCCACTTAATTCATTTGAAGCAATATATTTCAGTGCCACAAGTTTTGGCCCCATCAGCTAATTTGTGTCAATTCATTTCTTATTTTTGAAAATATTCATTTCAAGGGGGGAAATGTGTGGTAGAAACTGTATCTTAAGGTCCTACTAATTTCACATTTTCCTTAAAAGGCGTTGAAATAAGGGCAGCTAGGTGGTGCAGTAGATAGAGCACCAACCCTGAAGTTAAGAGTGTCTGAGTTCAAATCTGATCTCAGACACTTTATAATTACCTAGCTGTATGACCTTGGGCAAGTCACTTAACCCCATTTTCTTGCCACGCAAAAAGGCACTGAAATATTCCTCAAAATGTGAATGCATGAAGAAGCCATAGTGAAACTATTGTGAAATCAGATTACTGAGTTCACTTCCTCTGTGATTGAGTACAAGTCATCTCTGAAGAGAACTCTGTGAGTCTTGGCTGGTGGATCAGGAAGAATAACCAGTAAAAGAACTTTTCTCAGTTGAATCCACTTGAGATATTTTGAATGGATCTCCTATGTAATTATCCTACTTCTGATAAGGTTGTTTTTTCTTTTCTGTTGTTTTTAACTTTTTATATGATTGCCCTTTTTGTTTCATTACCAAATCTAAAGTACCAGGAAACTGACCTGATTTAGAACCACTAAAGAAAAATTGTATAATTTTGTAATATTAAAACAGGATGATGAGTCAGCATTGGCTTTTATGTTTCTAGTGGTGATTTTGGTATTACCTTTAGAAATAATGGTTCCTGGGGTGGCTAGGTGGCACAGTGGATAAAGCACCGGCTCTGGAGTCAGGAGTACCTGGGTTCAAATCCATTCTCAGACACTTAATTACCTAGCTGTGTGGCCTTGGGCAAGCCACTTAACCCCATTTGCCTTTCAAAAACCTAAAAATAATAATGGTTCCTTAAGGAACCTCCTTCTACTCCGGGAGATTTAAAAGCAAAATGCTTGTGTCCATTCAGCAAGAAGATAATAGTACAAAATATAGTTCAGTATTTTAAATATATAATATAGTTCGGAACTCTACTCTGAATAGAACTACAGTAAACTGTTTTGCCTTTGTAGCTTTCTTGGGTCATTCCTTCCTGTAATTTTTTTCTTTAATTTATTTACACATTGCTAAAATATTCTTGTTTAAGAGTAAGCATAATTCCCCTGCCCCACAAAAACATAAAACTTCATGAGAAATAAAGTAAAATAAAGAGGAAAAAAAAATGTGTTTCAGTCTGTGTTCTGATACCATCAGCTCTGGCATGGATGGATCACTTTCTTTATCCTAAGTTCATCATGGTAGTTACTTCCATATTTTTCCACAGTTATTTGCGGGGGTCCAGCCTCCATGGGGTCCTCGGAACTGGACAGGAGGGATAGAGTTGGCGAAATGAGTTGAGTCAACAAGTGGGTATAGGCAGGAGCAGGTTGACTGACTGTCAGCTGCTTAGATTTATTTTTATAGTCTTAGAATCATATGAAACAAGCAAACTAAAATCATTTCCTTGGTTACAAAAGTGTACAATTTTCATCATTAATCACATAGTTCATATGGTTACAAGTTTGATCATGTAGTGGTTACAAGTGTGATGATCAATCATGTAGTTAATTTTCTTGTCCCTGCTCAGACCGTGATGACCTCAACCTGCCTGTTGCCTAGTTTGTTGCTGCATAGTAAAGTTATTGATTAAACAGAACTTTCCTTATAATGATCTTTGATATAATTTGTTTAATGGAATGCTTCTATGTTTTTGTACTGCATATGTAATGTTTTTTGATATGCTCCCTTGACAACCTATAGTGAGGGTAGTTATGTTTGTCCACCTGTCCATTGACTCCTTCAATAACTAATTTTCCTTTCAGCCCTCGTTGGTAGATGCTATGGTTTCTATGACTTTTTATTCTTTGCCAATAAACTAAGGCTGTTAGAGTTCGCATATTGGTTACCTATACTATCTATTCTCTCGCCATCTTTATCATATATTCCTGTGTGTGTGATAAGTGGGGCAAAACTGTTAATTTCCCTGGAATTCTGTCTGACCTATCTTGTATCTGGTTTCCCTGTATATATTCTGACATCTCCCTGGAACTCCCAGTGCTGTGTCTTCCAAAGATTTCATAATGCTGAAGCCTTTTGTATGTCTCGGGGAGAGGCAGTCCTGTTAAATTTGGACAGAGTTCACAATCTGTTTTATTCAAGGAATTTCTCTGAAATCCTTCCTTTATAGTCATTCCACTATTAGGATGAGTAAGTTTTGCAATCAATAATAGACCTATAAATATGGGTATTCATGGAATATCTATATATATTGAAGAAGGAAGTGTTGTTCCATCAGGCAGTGTGACTGCCCTGAGTCTTCTTGCCGTGACTGTGTCAAACAGCTTAGAGACCCTGGCTCCCAACAGTTATTGTTGCTGATTGTAATTCCCTCCATCAATTCTTCTCCACTACCATCTATTATAATTTCTCTCTCCTTTCACTCTGTCCTTTTTCAAAAATGTGCTGTGGGGCAACCAAGTGGCACAGCAGACAGAGCACTAGTCCTGGGGCCAAGAGACCCCAAACCCACATCCCACCCCAGAGATCTAGCAACTACCCAGCCCCATGATCCTGGATAGACCATCCAATCCTACCATCTTACAAAAAGTAAAAAAAGAAAATGTGTTATATCTGACTATCCTCTCTAATGATCTATTCTCTCCTCTATCACCCACAGCCCCCCCATCCCTTCCTCCTGACCCTCTTCTCTCCTTTTCTTCTGGATGTCTATACCCGATGAGAATGAAGGCTCCATCATTCCCCCTCACCTTCCCCCTTCCATACCAATGCAAAAAGCAACATGAAATGTCTTTTATATGAAATATCTTTGTTTATTCTACCTCTCCTTTCTCTTACTCCCAGTACATGTCCCTTTCACCCATTGAGAGCATTTTTACCATATAATATATCTTCAGATTCAGCTTTCTCCTATGATTCATCTATAAAAGCTCCTTCTACCTGCTCTATTAAATGAGAAGGTTCATATGAGCATTATCAGTATCATCTCTCTACACACAGTTCATCATCATTAAATCCTTCATAATTTACCCTTCTCATACACTCTCTATGCTTCACCTGAGTCCTGGACTTGAAGTTCAAACTTTCTGTTCAGCTCTGATCATTTTAATAACAACATTTGAAATTCCCCTGTTTCATTGAAAATCCATCTTTTCCCTTGGAAGAGGATGTTCATTTTTGCCTGGTAGTTGATTCTCGGTTGCATTCCAAGCTCTTTTGCTTTCTGGAATATTATATTCCAAGCCCTTTGAGCCCTAAATGTAGTTGCTGTGTGATCCTGACTGCAGCGCCACAGTATCTGAATTGCGTCCTTCTGGCTGCTTGCAATATTTTCTCTTTGACCTGAGACTTCTGGAACTTGGATATAATATTCCTGGGTTTTTTTTCGATCTCTTTCCAGGGGAGATCAGTGATTTTTTTTTCAATTTCTATTTTACCCTCTTCTTCTAGGATATCAAGGCAATTTTCCTGTAGAAATTATTTAAAAATGAGGTCAAGGCTCTTTTCCTGATCATTACTTTCAGGTAGCCCAATAATCTTTAAATTATCTTTTCTGGATTTGTTTTTTCAATGAGATATTTCACTTCTAATTTTTCATTCTTTTGGTATTAAAATGTTGTCTCTTCATTTCTTGCAAAGCCATCAGCTTTCTTTAGCTCCATTCTACATCTGAAGCATTTCTTTTCCTTCAAGAGCTTTCTTATCTCCTTTTCCATGTGGTCAATTCTGCTTTTTAAAGCATTCTTCTCCTCAATAGTTTTTGAACTGTTTTATCAATTTGACCTAAGCTGGTTTTTAATGTTATTTTTGAACTGGTTGTTCACCAGTCAGTCTCTGAAACTCTGTGCTGTAACTCACCCTCCTGTAGCACATTCCTATGCCCCCCACCCCGCCAAAGCTTCCAGGGTTAAAGTTAAATCTTGCACCCACCACTCACCAAAGTCTCTGTGACTGAAGCTAGTCCTCTGCTTCCCCCAGTTGCTGTCCCTGAGCTGAACCTCTGCTCTTGTCTCCCAGTCCACCCATGGTCCCCTGAGACAGACATTGTTGGGATTGAGAGCCAAGGTGGCGGTGTAAAGGCAGCATTTCCCAGAAACTCTTTCCTCCCAAAACTCCAAAAACTGTCAAATTATGACTCTAGCCAAAATTAAGAGGGGTACAATCCACAGAAAGACTGAGTGATACATTTTCCCTGTCCAAGATAACTTAGAAGCTCCACAAGAAAGGTCTGTTCCATTAGGACCAGGAGTTGGAAAAAAGCCCAGTCACAGGCTAGCCCAGCCCAGGGTTCAGTGGGAACAGTTTGAAGGGGTGGTGAGAGAACTTTGCTACACCAGAATGAGTGGGGAGTGAGGAGCACTGGCTGCAGAACCTGCACCAAGCATCAGGGAGAAACCAGCCTGTACCTCAAGGGCACAGCCCACAGACTGTAAGGGGTTAGGGGAAACTGCAAAAATCTCTTTACTCTCCCTGGGGCAGGACTCTGCTGTTTGCCCACATTCAGATTCAGGTTACAGTTTGGCCTTTCATACTAAGATAGCAGGGACCCTCCTCACAGTTCCAGGGTAAAGGAGAGTACCTGTAGTTATCTACATATCAAAATACAAGCAAGAGAGCATAAGACCTTGGAAGAATAAAGGACCCAGTAGGGTGTCCCCCCAAAAAACCACAAAGCCTTGAAAGTGCTATAAACTAGTCTTGGGCTGAGGAAATAAGTAAACAACAGAAAAAGAAGAATCTGACAATAGAAAATTACTTTTGTCCCATGGAAGATCAAAACACATACGATGACAAAATCAAAGCTTCCATATCCAAAACCCCCAAGAGAAATAGAAAATGGGCTCAGACTTTGGATGAGCTCAAAAAAAAAAAATGATGCTGAAAATCAGTTAAGGGAGGTAGAGGAAAAATAGCAAGGAGAAATGAGAGTGATGCAGAAAAATCATGAAAACCAAATCAGCAGCTTGGGGAAAGAAATATAAAAAAAAATACCGAAGAAAATAATACATTATAAAAACAGTTTCGGCCAAATGGAAAAAGCAAAACAAAAGGCAAATGAGAAGAATGCCCTAAAATCGGAAATTGACCAGCTGTAAAAGGAAATAAAAAAGCTCTCCGAAGGAAATAACTCCTTCAAATCCAGAATGGAACTAAAGGAAACTGATGACTTTGCAAGAAAACAGGAAGAAATAAAACTCTTTCAAGAAAGCCAAAAATTAGAAGACAAATGTGAAATATCTCATTGGAAAAACAACCAAGCTTGAAAATGGATGCAGAAGAATAATTTAAAAAATTATTGGGCTAACTGAAAGTAATGACCAGGAAAAGAGCCTAGACTTCATTTTTCATGAAATAATACAGTAAAATTGCCCTGAGATCCTAGAAGCAGAGGGCAAAATAGAAATTGAGGGAATTCACTGGTCACCTCCTGAAAGAGATCCCCCCCCAAATAAAATTCCAGTAATATTATAGCCAAATTCCAAAACTCCCAAATCAAAGAGAAAATACAAAAAGCTGCCAGAACAAACAACTCAACTACCAAGGCTCCATAGTCAGGATTACACAGGATCTGGCAGCATCTACATTAAGGGCCCTTAGGGATTGGAATATGATATTCTGGAAGGCAAAAGATCTTGGTTTACCACTGAGAATCAACTAGCCAGCAAACTGAACATCTTTCAGGAGAAAAGATGTACTTTAAATGAAACAGGGGACTTTTGAACTTTCCTATTGAAACAACCAAAGCTGAGCAGAAAGTTTGATCTTCAAGTACAGGATGGTGGTGAACCACAAAAGGGGTGGATGAGAAGGACTAACTATGAGGAACTTAATGATGTGGAACTGTTTGTATTCCTGCATGGGAAGAAGATATTGATTACTCCTATGAACTTTCTCTTTTATAAGAGTTGTTAGAAGGAGCATATATAGACAGGGCACAAGAAGGAATGGAATATAATGGTATAATATAATAAAAAGATTGAGTCAATGGATGATAAAGTACTGGGAGGAAGAGGAAGGAGAGGAAGAAGGAGCTAAGATATTTCATATAAGAGTCAAGAAAAAGCTTTGTTCAATGGAGTGGAAAGGGTGAAGGCAAGGGGGAATAAGTGAATCTTCATTCTCATTAGAAATGGGTCAGAGGGGCAGCTAGGTTGTTACTGTTTACTTTTTTCATTCAATTTGTGTCAGACCCTTTGTGATCCCATTTGGAGATTTCTTTGCAAACATACTGGAATGATTTGTCATTTCCTTCAGCTTATTTTATGGATGAGGAAACTGTGGCAAAGAGAGTTAAATGAATTATCTGAGGTTACATGGATAATAAGTATCTGATACCAGACTTGAACTCAGAAAGTTGAGTCTTCCTAATCCCATGTTCACTGTACCGCTTAGTTGCCATATTCATTTTATATTTTCCTTCATTTGTGTTCAAGCTACACTCTAGACATTCTCTACTATGCACCAAAAATCTCTCCATTCATCATTCTTCTGTCAGCAAAGTAAATTTTTTTAATTATGGCATTACATCATGAAGCATTACAGATATTCCAAACAGCATGTTCTATGCACTACTTTGTCAACTTAATTTGTTTCTCCCTGATGCTTGGTGCAGGTTCTGCAGCCAGTGCTCCTCACTCCCCATTCATTCTGGTATAGCAGAGTTCTCTCACAGCTCCTTCAAGCTGTTTATGGTGATCTCTGGGCTAGGCTGGGCTAGCCTGTGACTGGGCTTTTTTCCAACTCCTGGTCCTAATGGAACAGACCTTTCTTGTGGAGCTTCTAAGTTATCTTGGACAGGGAAAATGTATCACTCAGTCTTTCTGTGGGTTGTTCCCCTCTTAATTTTTGCTAGAGTCATAATTTGACAGTTTTGAGAGTTTGGGGAGGAAAGAGTTTCTGGGAAATGCTGCCTTCACACCGCCACCTTGGCTCTCAATCCCAACAATGTCTGTCTCGGGGGACCATGGGTGGACTGGGAGACAAGAGCAGAGGTTCAGCTCAGGGACAGCAACTGGGGGGAAGCAGAGGACTAGTAACAAGAAAGGAAATATATTAATAAATATAGAAAATTTTCAAAAATTACTCAGTTTACATAGTCCAGAGAAAAACTGAAAGTTTAATATGAATGGAAGAATAGCTACAAATCCAAAAAAAGTTACATTTTTAAAAAAAATCTTTAAAAATATAAATAAAGAATCACCAGATTGTGAAAACAACCTGGAGAAGTTTGATTTATGTTTAAATTCTATCAGATTCTTGATAGTTATAAGACTAGATCTGCTAAACCCTATTTATGAGATAAATATGACCTATGAATAAAAAAGACATCTAATATAGTTCATATATCTTCAAGCTTAGAATATCTGGGTTCAAATCCTACCTCAGAAACATACTGTCTAGATGACCTTGGACAAAACATGTAACTAATCCATGGTTTAGGAGGATATCTGTGACTATTATTACATAAAATGACTGGACTCCTTTAGAAAAGTTTGCTTACCTAGGAGTTCCCTAAATCAATAAAATCACAGACCTTGTACTTGTCCCTTTCTTATTTTATGAACAATTTACCACTCAGCTATTACATATAAAATGTACTTCTATCTGAATTTTACTACACCTAACTACTTTTATGATACAGTTATGTTGAATGATCCTTTCCATTAAAAAATACAGCAAAAATATTATATGCTAAAGAGAAACATTGCTAATAGATATTAATGCTCAATTTAAACTAAATCCTTATCAGAGACAGCAGTCATATATCTGAAAAAAATGTGCATTGTAACCAAATTGGATTTTAGGATGCAAGAATGGTTGAACATTAAGAACATTATTATCATAATGATTATTTATTTTGTAATAGATAGAAAAATTATTTTATGCAATATGATATTTTTGTCAAAATAATAAAAAATCACAGTAGAAAAACTTTCCATCAGTATCATCCAGAACATTTGTATATTACCAAGAGTTACTATTTGACATGGAAAAAATATTATAAATTTTAGTAATAAGATTAAAAGTGAAATAAAGTACTTCCTATTCAAATTATTACTTCACACAATCCCAGAAATGCTAAGCTATAGCAAAACATTTCTCCCAATGATATTAAAGATACAGACATTGTGAAAATTGAAGTTGATCAATTGCTATTTGCAGACAATATGATAAATAATCTGTGGGGGGTGAGGTAAGCAGGCCATATATGTTTTAAAAAAATTGAGCGAATTAGAACCTGTAACAAAATGGTGTTGTAAAAATAAATTCATAAATATAAACTGGATTTCTATGTATTAAGTAGAATAGCTGCTAATAAAAGATGTAAAAATTCATTTAGAATGACTACAAAATTGCTGAATTTTTTAACCAATTGGTCCAGATATTCTCAAAACTACTATAAATGATTTGTAGAATGTCAGTTCCTTGAGAAAATAGCGAGCAATTTTATATCCCACTCACTTAGATATACACTTAGAGTATAGAAGATGCCTTATAAATTCTACTGAAATGAATAAAACAAAAAAATGAGTTTCAAGATATTCACTATTCATGATTAGAACCTGCACATATCATAAAAATACTGTAACTACTTAAATTAACCTGGAGCTTTAGTGCCATACTAATTAAATTAGCTTGGGAATACTTCATAGAATTAAATGAAACAATAAAAAGAGTATGGGTGAACAAAAGTCCAAGAATATTAAGGGAATAGTGAAAAGAATAAAGAACAAAGAGGTTTGACCTTTGCCAGACATCAAATAATATAAAGTAGTAAGTTTTTAATATATATATATATATATATATATACATATCAAGATAGATGATAGATGGATAGATGGATGATAGATAGATAGATAGATAGATGATGGATGGATAGATAGAAAGACAGACAGACAGACAGACAGATAGATAGATAGATAGATAGATAGATAGATAGATAGATGTAAGTAATTTATTTGAATGAATTGAAAGTTAGTGGACAAGGTTCAATAATTCCAATGACAGTGTACTAGCCTAGAGTACATGTAGTTCTTGATGTGTGGCTATTTGTCCTATAGACAATGTGGAAACCATTATGACTTAGACATTTACTGTTGTGATGACAAAGAGTATGATTCAGGGACCACTGTCCTATAAATGATTTAGCTCTAGAGATCCAGGTGGGGAAATGTTGCTTTCCAGTCTTCCTCCTGGGCAGCTGCATGCCCATGTGAGTAACCAGACCATGGACTATATAAAGATATTCACTATGTGAATCCAGTCACAATGGATATATTATAGTATATTCCACAAAAGTCATAGAGCTGTAGATCTCTTTTCTTTTATGTTTCATTCCCTGGAACAACTTTGAGGTGGATGTTTCTAGGAAGTGTACTTTTGAATTTGGAAATCAGAAGTTCTTGCTAGAATTTTTATTAAAGGACTAATTAATATGATTCTTGAGGCATTTATCAGAGGGTCTGTGTCCATTGGCTGTCTCTATATTGGATGATTTAGAGATACTGAAGCCAGGAAGACAGACAACAAAAACCATACTGGATCATAATAGCTTACACTTGAATTTTATCCAAAATTAATGTACATAAGAGGTACTCTACCAAACATCTTTTATGAGATGATTTATAATAATAGTCACCAAAGAGAATGGGTTTAATAGAGGAATGAACACAAAGAAGTCAACTAGACCACCTGCTGAGCAAGGATCTATACTTAAGGGAAACTTAATGAAACTTTCCAGGATATATTACATTAAGTTTGAGAGAGGAGAGGAGAGGAGAGGGGAGGGGAGGGGATGGGAGGGGGGGTCTGAGGACATACTTTTGTACCTACTGATTGTTCTTACTATGCCTTATTCGTGTTTGTGTGTGTGTGTGTGTGTGTGTGTGTGTGTGTGTGTGTGAAGCATCACTACCACCACATTTATATTTCCTTTTGTTACACATGACTTTTTCTTTTAAGTCTCTCCAGAAATTGAGAATTCAATTCATCCTGTTCTCTTCATCCTTTTTGATTCTAAACCACTTTCACTTTATACCTTTGATTTGCATACTATAGATAGATAGATATAGTAATGCAATGAATAAGACTATACTTTTATGTGTAATATTCCAGATATATTATTTTAAGCATTTGTTTTCTTATGGCATATTAGGCCAAACTTTATTGAATAAACTATTAAGTAGGTCAGGTAATTCGTTAGATCTTATTTAGCAGAAAAATAAACCATAATTCACAAAGAGGAATCTTTCAAAGACATAACCAATTATATGAAATCCTTTTTTCCTTTAAAATGAGCATGTTTTCCAACTTTGGAGAACATTCATCTCCCTATTTATTTTGGAGACAAAGACAGAAAATGAGAGATAGAGACCAGAGAGAGAGAGAGAGAGAGAGAGAGAGAGAGAGAGAGACCAAAAGATGAATTCCAAATTATGGGACTAAAGGTAGTTCCTCTCAAGGGAGATTATAGGGGAAAATGTAGAAAAATCATAGAGAAAGTTGTTTGTAGGAAAAGCAATTATAATATTTTGTGACATGTTTTACATTGTAATCTGTAGCAATATAAGGAGTCTTCACAGCAATTAGATCAAGGATCTTTTGAAATATTTAAGTTTATGCCTATACTCATTCCCATTTCAGCTTCTCATTTTAAAATAAAATGACTGATTGATTCACCAGCATCCTGAGGATTCCTTTTTCCTCAAATAGCTGTATAATTAATAGGTGAATTTCATAATTCTGCCATCAGGATAGCCTGCTGTGAATGTAGTTTTCCATATTGTTGTGTGGGAAGCTATCGTGCCATTAGTTTCTGAATCTACCACAGATATAGCTTATAAAGTCACACATAAGACTCACATACACACACACACCCTCCTACACTTAACAAATTGTTATGGACAATTTTCTTCTTTACATATTTTTAAAAATGAACAGATGATTTGTGTTATTTGAGGGGGTGGAGTTAAAATTTCTCTATTTTTTGTACATCATGGGAAAAAGTTCAAAAAATATTTCAAATAGAATCACTTTGGATTCTCAATTATCTTGGGAGGGATTCCCCTTCCCCCCTCCACCCCCCCATACCGGGGTCTAACCAATAATTCTGAGTAAAAAAAAAGTTTCTCATAATTTCATTATTTAGACAAACGTTTCCAAACTTAAAATTGTTTGAGCAATAAGGAATTTATTTAAACAAAATTTGAGTGTACTTCCTGAAAGGTATTTAAAAAATAAATGTTGTGTGAGAATGATTAGGAAATAAAAGCTATTTAAAATAATTCTAGCTCAAAAGTTTTAAAGTCTCCCATATATTAAGACCTATGGTGGCTAAAAATATAAAATGTATTTATATTTCTGTTGATACTTCTTTTCTGGAAGAGCATTCATATTTTAAATTTATAAGAGAAAGTCTTGCTTAAGTCCCTGTTCTAGCTTCAAAACATAAATATGATTTCATAAAATATTTCATAATTTTATATAAAAATCAAACACAATTAAAACCTGAACAACTTTGAATACTGTTTAACAGCAAAGTAATCTATTTGAATTATTCTGATGGACAATATAAATTTTAAGAACTGTCTTGTTAAAATTTTATATAATATTTTTCCTACTGAAGATACCAGTATTCATTTTGTCTTCCCATTGATGTATCTGAGACCTTTTTTAGGAGAGAATCAGAATACTCTTTTTCATTTTGTTATGATTCTCTAAGATTAATGAGTGTGTGTGTGTGTGTGTGCATCTACTCATGCATATATAAGAAGGAATACTCATGTATATATATATATATATATATATATATATATATATATATGTATATATGAGAAACTATTCATTTGACTTTAAAGATGCACTCTAAAAAGTACATTCTTGGGGGGACTAGGTGGCGCAGTGGATAGAGCACTGACCCTGGAGTCAGGAGTAATTGAGTTCAAATCTGGACTCAGACACTTAATAATTACTTAACTCTATAACCTTGGGCAAGCCACTTAATCCTATTTCCTTGCAAGAACCTAAAAAAAAGTACATTCTTAAAAAGTGACCAGCACAATGGTCACTGTACAGTAGGTATGAATGCAAGCAAATAAATGCATATATACAATATGTGCACACATAAGTTCAAATATGCTTGCAAGAATATTAAGTGTGTGTATTTCTGCAAGAATATATCCATAACATATATCTAGGTATTAATGTATGTATATGTTTGTGTATATGAGCCTGGACAAAGGAAGAATAATGCCTATGTGGATCTTACAAGATTTCACTCATTATTTATAATCCGATCCATTTCACCATTGGAGGGATTCCCTGTAAGACGTAAGTTTTGATACCTACTCACGACAGCCCATTTTCCCTAACCTAACAACAGATAGGAGAATTGAGATAAGGGGCATATCAATATAGTTAGATCACATAGGATAGATTGCAGAATCTAGTCTTGCATTCATTAAGCTGATTGTTTCTAACTAAAATTAGATTAACTAGTGAAGTTTCAAAGACATTTGTTGATTGCTAAAAGAATCTCATTTTCAAACATCTTATTTTGACCAACATTGACAGATACTCTCAAACACTGCATATGACTCAATACAATATCCACATAATTGTATATGAGAAACTGTCGTGAAACAAAAGAATTGTAACACATCCCGTGACATAAATAGTTCCAGCTTTTTTCTTACTCCACTGACTAATTGGACCTCTGGGTCACTACATTCACAGGTCTACAGAGTATAAATTTTCACTTCATTTGCTGATAACTTGATTTGTATTTCATCTCCTTTCCAGTGGGATGAAAAAGTTCTATGATTCATTTCATATCTCCTCTCATCCCCTTTCCTAAATCTCATATTTCTCTTTTATCCCCCTCCTCTCCAGTTTTGGAAATTTTACCACTAAATAAGATTATAACAGATGTCAAACTTGCTTAGATCTAAAAAAATATATTTTCTATGGGGCTTGTGCATAGGAATTTAATGCATAACTTTCATTATGTATCCAACCTGAAAAAGCACATTGTCTATAAAGAAATGAATAAAAGCATTCCCATCATTGCTCTATACTGATTTTAGTGACTGGACGCTGAGCTCCTTTGGAAAGTTTAATTACATTTTTTCTGTTAAAAACAATAAAGGGCCATGAATAATGAGAAAATTGTATGAATAATTATGATAAGAAATAACAAAATTTTTGTTTATTGTTCAGTAGCATAGAGTTTCAGAAAACCATTGGGTAGATTAGTATTTTGGGGAATACGATGACTCTTTAAAATAACTTTGGAGAGATTTTTATCAATAAAATGCATATATTTATAAAGATGAGATATTTATGCTTAAGTTTTAGGGAACCAATTGGATATTCATAAAATGAATCTAAATTAGGGAACCTTCAGATCTACATGTACAAGGCATGCAACTCTTTGCTAGGGTATGAAGGGTGTGAATTTAATTAAGAGAAATGTACTTTTAAACCCACACTTTAGCCCAAATTCTCCAGAACCTGCTTCCCTCCTCCAGTTGCTCATATACTCTAGCATTCTAACATCCTCTACCTCCCCCATCCACAATCAACCATGAACATCAACTCATAAAATAGAAAGAGCAAAGTCAAGAGGTCTCTTTCTGCTCTGAAGTCATTATAAGTCGAAATCAAACATAAAGATTGAAGTTGGGGGGGGGATAAAAACAATGGTAACCCTCAACTGTCAATTATCTCATATTTTATTTGTTACATTATTTTTAATTATGGAAATATTGATTACAAATTAGATGAACAGAAGTTAAAAAGGTAGACGATAGATTGATAACAAGGTTGTGCACTCAGGGTAGAAAAAAGAGAGGCAGTCAATATATTTGAATCACTAAAGGGAGGCATGTGTGTGCTATCTCTATTAGTCTCATACAGCAAATATCCTGAGTCTGAAACTGTTTGTGTCTCACATTATATTTTCCACCACATGTCACTGGATTGATAGATATTAGAGAGATTATTTATATATGCTAGAAGTTAGATGATAGACAGACAGACAGACAGACTGGCAGATAGATAGATAGATAGATAGATAAATAGTCAGACAGACAGATGGATAGATGGATTGATTTGTGTCTCTCTCTTCTTTCTCCATCTTTCTATCTCTCTGTCTCTCTTTGTCTCTGTCTCTGTCTCTCTGTCTCTCTGTCTCTCTGTCTCTCTCTCTCTCTCTCTCTCTCTCTCTCTCTCTCTCTCTCTCTCTCTCTCTCTCTCTCTCTCTCTCTTCCTCCAATATCTTCAACTGTTGCCTGAAAATTAACTCCAATCTCTTCCTGACTTCTTTTTACTGTTACTTTCCAACATTTCAGACTTGAGACTCTAGCTTTATTATTGAATATCTTACACTCTTGTTCTTTCCTAACACCCAATTAATTAACACAAAATAAACCAGAGTCTCTGATAGGACAAATTGCAGATTTTCCAAATAACTATTAGACCATAGAATCTTTCTTCATCCTCTTTCTAAAATGTACTTACTTCTTCTTAATGTCTTTACCATCATCCTAATATAGGCCTCTATTTTTGTCCTCTTTAGTTGACAGTCCTAACCTGAATTTGTTACCATAAATATGGTGTTTATGCACCCCTATATCTGCCAATTCATCTGTCAGGCTTCCCAGATGAATTTATACAACATATTGCTTGTTTTAGCAGGGGTGTTTTCCTACTTGTAATTCTTCAATATTTTGTCATTGTTTATCAAACAAAGTCCAATCATCTTAGTGTGACATTTAAAGCCTTCCATAACCTGAATATCATCTGTTTCGACTACTTTTCTGTACCTAGACAACAAAAATTATACTGATGTCTTCCTTGCTTCTTGTTGCGGCTTACACATCACCCATGTTCCTTCACACTGTTCATCCAGAAAAAATGGGCTTGCTCTCCTCTATTAAAATCTTATCTATACTTTGGGTAGCTATATGGCACAGTGGATAAAGCACTGGCCTTGGAGTCAAGAAGACAGGAGTTTGAATCCTGCCTCAGATACTGGACTCTTACTAGCTGGGAGACCTTCATATCCGGGGCCATCTCCAATCATTCTGATTCATATCTGGCCGCTGGACCCAGATGACTCAGCAGGAAAAAGTGAGGCTGGTGACTTTACCCAGTACCCCTTCCCTCACATCCAATTCTTGTGCTTGTCATGGAATCACCTCCCTGATATCAGGGTCTTCTTTGCAAATGAAGGACAAATATGATAATCTTTACTTTTGAGTCCATGGACAAGTTCCACCTGTATCTGGAATCTTCTGGTCACCCCAGCTCATAGCTCTTTTTTATCATAGAACACATTCGATTAACAAATATTATTGTTACTACAAACTTCAAGGCCCTCTGTAGGTGTTAAGATCATAAAGGTTATCTTTGACATTCTAAACTTGAACAAAAGTTTTGAGGATAACAAGAGATTTCAATGACAAGAAAACTTCCAGGTCTTAACATAGGTCTTTATGGTCTTCTAAATTCTGTAATAATGGCAAAAAAAACCTCTCACTCATATTCTTTTCCATTAAAATCAAAGCTCTTCTCATCTCTAGAACTGGATGGTTTTCTTCATCCTGAGATGATCATAGGGAAATAAAATATAATTTTGAAAGCTTTCATAATTCTGATCAACATAGTAATCCATCATTATTTATGAAGTCTGGTGAGGCATGCTGTTGTCTTCTAGCAAAGATAACACACTAGAGTTATATAAGCACATATATTTATTGTCTGATATATGCCAGGTAGTGTTTTAAGTGCTGAGGATACATACAGAGTCAAAATATAGTCCTTGTCTTCAGAGATCATGAATGTGTATAGTATAAACACATGCATATTTGTTTACAATCACAGAAATTTTTTTTAGTTTATACATATATAATTATTTAAATACACATGTATATTTATGAATAATTTTGTAAATATATGTGTACATATTAAATAAGTGTTAATATATATGTACACATTTAAATATATACACAATAAATTTTCAGACATCATCAATGTTTTGACATGTTTTATTATTTATTTTAATAATATTTTATTTTTTGAACTTATTAGTAAAGATTACTTTTAACATTTGCTTTTATAAAATTTGGAGTTCCTTATTTTCTCCCTACCTCCCCTAACCCTTCCCTATAAAACAGTAAACAATTTGATATAGTATACATTTCATTTATATGCACTATATCTATCTATCTATCTATCTATCTATATATATATATATATATATATATATAAAACACAATCCTTTAAAACATATTTCCATATTAGTCAAGTGGTAAAGGAATAAACAGTTTGCAAAATTATTTACAGTTTTTGAAAGGAGAAAAACCACAAAGAAATAAGAAAAGAACAACAGAAATCCTTTATCTACATTCATCTATTGTCAGGTCCTTCTCTGGATATTGATGGCATTTACCATAATAAGTCTTTTGGAATTTTCCCAAATCATTGTATGACTGAGAAGGCATAAGTAAGCAATAGCTGATAATTGCAGAATATTGCTTCTACTGTATACAGTATTCTTCTGGGTCTGTTCACTTCACTTTTTATCAATACATGTAAGTCTTTTTTTTTAGATTTTTCAAGGCAATGGGGTTAAGTGACTTGTCCAAGGCCACATGGCTAGGTAATTACTAAGTGTCTAAGGTCAGATTTCAACCCAGGTACTCCTGACTCCAAGGCCGGTGCTCTATCCACTGCACCACCTAGCCACCCTCATGTAAGTCTTTCTACGTGTTTCTGAAATCTTTGTGCTCATCATTTTTTTATAACACAATATTATTCCATTACATTTATATACCAAAAAAAAAACTTGTTTAGCCATTCTCCAGGTGATGGGTATTCCTTCTGTTCCCACTTTTTTTTTGTTACCACAATTGGAGCTGCTATAAATATGCTTATGTACATCTTTTTTACATTTTTATGATATCTTTGATTTACAGACTTAATAGTAGTATTGCTAGATTATGAACAATTTGATTGACTTTTGAACATACTTCCAAAATGCTCTCCAGAATAGTTAGATCAGTTCACAATTCCAGCAACAATGCAAGAGTGTCCCAATTTCCCTACATGCCACCCATCATTTGTCATTTTCCTTTTCTCTCATAATAGCCTATCTGAGCAGTATAAAGTGATATCTCAGTTATTTTAATGTGCATTTCTCTAATTCATAGTGATTTCAGGAACTGTAGCCTTTTCATCTGATAACCATTCACATCCTTTAACCATTTGTCAGTTGAGGAATGATTTGTATTCTTATAAATTTCTCTATATAGATCTGTATATTCTTGGAGACACTTAATATGAATCTTATTCCATATTTCTGCTTTCCTTCTAATATCACTCAGATTGTTTTTGTTTTGCAAAACATTTTAAATTTAATAAAATCAAAAGTAGTCTTTAACATTTCATTATTCTCTATTTCTCATTTGATCGTAAATTCTTTTCTTCATATTTTATTTATGGAATTCCTTTCATCGATTTTTCTTGACTATATTATAATATAGTACAGAAAAATACAAGAGGAAGAAGATATTTTCATTTGATAATTTGATGATTAGATATTACCCTTTGTTTATCTTCTTCAATAACAAAGGACAAGAAATAACCACCAATATTTCATTTCACTTTGCATCAAATAATAAAAAGCAGAGTCTGTAATGTTTTGGACATGAAATCAGGCAAACCTCTCATTATATCATGTCTCAGACACTTACTAAACTGTGTGATACAGAGCAAGGAACTTCATTTCCCTGTGTCTCATGTTCCTCACCTGTAAAATAAGACAAATGGAACTGGTAGCCTGTAACAGCTTTTGCATGGAAGCTATGTTTCATAGTCTCTAGAGGACTGGGCTTAAAGTTAGGAAGATTTCTCTTCCTGATTCAAGTCTAGTATCAGACACTTACTAGCTATGTGACTTTGGGCAAGTCATTTAACTCTTTTTGCCTCAATTTCTACACTATATACTGAGCTGAAGAAGGAATTGGCAAACCACACCAATACCTTTGCCACGAAAACTCCAAATGAAGGTCACAAAGAGTTAGACATCACTAAGTGAAAAGCAAAAATAGCAAAATGCAAAGGAAATAAAACTTAATATTTGAATTAAATTTTATTTAGCTCATCCATTTCCTAGTAGTATTACAAGTCATTTAAAGAGAATTTGAAATAATTATCCCAAGCATGGAAAACTCACCCTGTGATCTCTCCTTTACTTCCTTGATGTTACAGCTAAATTCCACCTTCTTTTCTCATTGCCCCTTAATTCTATTGTTTTCCCTATATTGATTATTTCAAGTTCATCATCTGCATCACTTTCTAATGCACACTTGTTCACGTTATTTCTTACCATTAAACTATGAGTTATTTGAGAACAGGGACTATATCATACCTTTCTTTTTATTTTCTGCCCTTATTTGCAATGTAGCAAATACCTAATAGATGTTTATTGACAGATTACTTAAAAAGGTTTTTGAGAACATACTAGGTTGTCACAGTAATTATCAGTTAGGACTGCAGGGTATAATGGCAAAGCAAAACAAATGACAGAACAAATATGGCAAAGATGCTGTGATATGTCCAAATTCATATTGATGAAGTCAGTCAATCAGTAAACCTTTATTAAGCTCCTACCATATGATAACTCCTAGGTCAATTCCTGGGAATTCAATAATAGGCAAAAGATAGTTCTGGTCTTCAGAGAGTTCACAATCTAATGAAATGGGAGGAGGGAAACTATTTCTTCTTACTTGAGATGATGTTAGGATCAGTATATCCTTTAATAAGTAACCCATTTAATATGATATTAGAGAATACAATGAAACAAACATGAATTAATTGCCTTCTATGCAAAAAATGATTTACTACATAGTGATTTCTATTAATTAAGTAAAAATGTTGCCCCTTTCCTAATGGAACTTGATTCCAGAAGACTCAGCTATTCTGTATATATTGAGCAATATTGAAAAAAGGAATTTTGAAATCACAATTACATAGATATAATGAAATAAAAAGTAATTGCAAGAGGGAGGAAAAAGGAATACCCTGGGGAGGGGGTCTTTCAGAATGACCCATCTAGGGCTTAGCAATTGGGACTCAGTTTTAAGAAAATTAGGGCTTTTTTCAGGTGTATAAGAGACAATGCATTTCTAGGCATTGATAGGAGAACCGACCACTTGTGTACAAAGGCAAGGAAATGAAACACAGCAACAGTCAAAAAGAATTTATTAAACACCTACTATGTGCCAGACACTCTGCCAAGGACTGGAGGTAAAGTATATTGCCAGTTCAACCAAAATAGAGAATATGTAAAGGGAAAGAATAGTTAATACTATGGGAAAAATTGAATAAACACATTGGATGAAGTGCCTAGGGGACAAATTAAGAATTTTGACAATGTAAAGAAAAGAAATAGGAATTTATATTGAAAAAGAAATAATGTTATCTGACTAAAGTTAATGGAGCACATGAAAGGTACATATTAAAAACCTGAATACTGCTGAAAAAGGTATAAGATTACATGATGAACTGACAAAGAGATGGCCTTAATTTGTCATAGTAGGCAAAGAAATATTCTTTCCAGCATGTTACAAAATCAGAAAATGATCATGAGCAAATGATTGGTGGAGACAGAAGGAGAAAATAATATTAGATTCAATTGTGCAGTCAGAATATCGTACCCATAGCATAATGGTTAGAGTACTGGACTTGGGGCCATTTGAGTTCAATTCCAATTTCTGAAATTTGCTACCTGTTTGAAACTGAACATATCATTGCACCTCTTTGAGTATTTATTTCCTTATCTAATATGGGAATGAAAAGAATAGCCACTCAGAATTGGTGTGAGGATGACATAAGATAGATATAGGGAATGGACCTGTTATTTCATTGGCATTGGGGGACATAATGAGATATATTTTTTGAAAATCATTATAAGATTATTTTCCTATTACAGGGAGAGATAGTTTTTAAAATTAATTTTCTAATTACTATTCAATTTTACTTTTTTCCATTTTCAACATTCATTTTTAAAAGATTTTGAGTTCCACAATTTCTCCTTCTCTTTTCCTTCCCCATCCCCAAGATAGTGAATAATCTAAAATATGTTATACATGTACAACATGTATACCACTCAAAGACTATCCTGAGAGACTAGTTAAAGCTAATTCCATCCACATCAAGAGATGTGGATATATCTCTATATCAGTAATATTATCAAAGAAGAGTAAGAAAAAAGGAAAAGAAATATGGGAAAGAAAAAAATTAAAAACAAATTTAAAAAGTGAAAACGGTGTGCTCTGACCAGCATTCCAATTCTTTTTCTGGATGTCAATGGTATTTTCCATCACAAGTCTTTTGGAATTGTCTTTGAACATAGTAGATTGAGAAGAACAAAGTCTATTATATTTAATCATCACACGATGGTGTTGTTACTGTGTGCAGTGTTCTCCTAGTTCTTCCCATTTCACTCAGTTTATGTAAATTTTCCAGGAATTTTTGAAATCTATTATATTCATTTTATGTGTATTTCTGGAATTTATAGTTATTTACTAGTACAGAAAGAGTTGCTAGAAATATATTTGTACATGTGTGTTCTTCCTCATTTTATGTTTTCTTTGGAATATGGATGGACCAAGCAGTGTTATTACTAGATCAAAGGGTATGAAAAGTTTTATAACCCTTTGGACATTGTTCCAACTCCACCAATAATGCATGTGTCCTAGTTTTCCTATATCACATAAGATATTTCTTATATGAATGCAATTTGGAATCTCACTGGAAACCTGGTTTGGGAAACTTACCAAAGTGCTGAGACCCTATACTACCAAGCTAAGGGCACAAAGTCACTACTTCAAGTAGTGACTTCCATGATAATCTTTCTAACCATTTTACCACCTTGTCTTAGTTCATATAAGAGAACATATATCCTCACTCGAACTTTTCTATGTATGATGTTGATTTTTCAGATGAAGATATCATTCAGAGAGGTTCAATAACTTGTTAAGCTTCATCCCACTTGTATATATTTTATAAACTACAGAGTACTAGGCACTGTGATCTATTATTAATATTTTTTTAGTTAGTATGGAAAAGTATTTTAAAGAATATTTACCAGAGCTTTCTACCTCTCATGTGTATTAATATCAGAAGATACATTTTCCAGTTTGACTTAAAAGAATATATCAAATCAACTTTTATTCCATTCCATATGCCAACTTTTAATTATCTTAGCCCTCTTTCCCCAAATCCCTAAGTAGTTTATAACTAGAGATGTCACTGTTTACCCAAAAGTGAATTATTTACATAACTAAAAAGAGTTTTCTAAAGTAGCATTCTCTGAAGGATTCCCAGTGTAGCATGATGGACTTGTTTCAATATTTCCATATTGTCATGAATTATTGATTACAGTTGTTGTAACTGGTGTCTTCTGCTCGTCATTCTTTGAACTTTTCAATTGCTTCCTGCTGTTGATATTGAATTTTTAGCTTGATTTCATCTTAGTTTATTTAGTTGTGTGACTACTTCTGCTTTGAAGCAAATGCATTGTTATTAATGATACTCTTATGATACTCCCCTCCTTGTTGCACCAGCTCCCTTCCTCCCATCTCTCCCTCCCTCTTATTGAGCATGTGAGTACTCACTTTCTTTATGCCTTCCTCTTTCCCTTTACTGTACTTTGCCAATGAATTCTAAATCCATTTAAAACACTTAGTATGCATGCAATTATAAAATTGGCTTTTAGTTTAAGTTAATTATAGATGACTTTACATTTCAAAATATAAAATCATATAGACTCTACTTCCTTCCCAAATATTTAATTTGTTAATTTAAGAATGTATTATGGTTTCACTTGATATCATCATTGTTCTCTGGGAAAGAATATTAACATTTATGTTTTTAAATTTTATTTATTGTTTCCAATTATATGCAAAAGTCATTTTCAATATTCATTCATTTGTATGTTTGTGAATTCTACTTTCTTCTATCAGCCTCCCTTCCTATTCCCTCTCTATGGCAGTGAAGAATCTGATAGTTGTACATGCTCAATCATGTTTAACATATTTTTATATTAGGGAAGCTAGGTGGCTCAGTGGATATTGTACCAGCACTGGAGTTAGAAGGACAAAAGTTCAAATTTGGCCTCAGACACTTAATAATTGATTAAAAGTGTGACCTTGGGCAAGTCATTTAACCCCATTGCCTTGCAAAATGGAAAAAATAAAAACAAAACAAAACAAAATATTTCCATATTATTCCTGTTGTGAAAGAGGAATTAAAATAAAGGGGGGATCCATGAATAACAAAGAAAAAAACATAAAAGAAACTTGAAAATTGATTACAACATACTGTGCTCTGCCTTCAGTCTCCATAGTATTTTCTCTGGATGGGGATGGCATTGTCTTTAATTGGTCTCTGAGGATAGTCTTTGATAACTGTACTCCTTGCTGAGAGGAGCTTCATCAATCATAGCTGCTCATCTCACGGAGTTGTTGTTGATATGAAAAATGTTCTTTAGTTTCTGCTTCCAGTACTCAGTATCATTTCATGCAAGTCTTTCCATGCTTCTATAAAATTTGGATACTCTTGATTTCTTACAAAACAATACTCCATAACATTCATATACCACAAATTGTTCAACCATTCCTCAATTGATGGACATTCCATCAAATTCCAATTCTTTGTCACTATAAAATTGCTGCTGTAAATACTTTAGAATGTATGGAACTTTTCCACATTTTTTAATAATCTCTTAAGAATATACATCAGTAGTAGTGGTTTTGGATCAAAGAATATGCATATTTTTATTGCCTTTTGTGTATAATGCCAAATTGCTTTCCAGAATGTTTGGATCAATTCACAACTCTATCAACAAGAAAATGAAAATACAATTAGACAAATGCAAAAAGAAAATAAGTCTCTCAAAATCACAATTGGGCAAATGGAAAATTCCTTCAAAAATAGAATTGATGAATTGGAAAAGGAGTTGCAAAAGGTAAATAAAATTCTTCTTTAAAAAAAAAAGATTGGAAATCTGTGGAAACTGTTACATAGAACCAAAAAATTGAAAAAAATAGAAGAAAATATAAAATACCTCATTGACAAAACAACTGACCTAGGGAATAAATACATGAGAGACAACTTAAGAATGATTGAGCTTCCTGAAAATAATGAGGATAAAAAAGTCTGGACTCCATACTTCAGGATATAGTGAAGGAGAATTGCACTGATATCATGCACCCTAGGGGAAAATAGTTATTGAAAGAATACCTAGGGTAGCTAGGTGGTGCAATGGATAGAGAACTGACCCTGGAGTTAGGAGGACCTGAGTTCCAATGTGTTTTCGGGAAACTTAATTGCCTAGCTGTGTGACTATGGGAAAGTCACTTAACCTCATTGACAAATAAAATTTAAAAAATACATCAATCTCCTCCTGAAAAGGATTCCAAAATGGAAACACCAAGGAATATTGGGGTCATATTCCATAACTCTCAGATGAAAGAGACAATATTGAAAGCAGCCAGAAAGAAACAATTTAGGTAGCAAAGAGCCAGAGTAAGCATTACACAGGACCTGTCTGCATCAACATTAAGGGATCAAAGCACCTGGAATATGATATTCTAAAGAGTAAAGGAGCTTGGAATATAGCCACTAATTCACTGTCTGGCAAAACTGAGCCTTCACTTCCAGGGAAAAAGATGGACATTTAATAAAATAGGAGACTTCCAACTTTTCCTGATGAAAAGACCATAACTAAATAGAAAATTTGGACTTCAAACAGGAGACTCAAGATATACATGATAAAGTAAAAGAGGGGAAAGAAAAGAAAAAATGTTATCCACTAAGATGAAGCTGGGTATATTCCTACCTGGGAGAAAGATGCTCAGAACTCTTGAGAATTATAACTCTATTAAAAAGAATATGCTTAGACAGAAGAAATGGACACTTGTTACTTGTCTGTGACTCTGAAAGAAAGATTTGAAAACAACATCTCCTTAAAAAGGGGAACAGTAAAGAGGCGAGAGGATGGAGGAGATTGAATGGGGTAAATTTCATTACATGAAGAGGTATAAATGGCCTATTGCAGTGAAGGAGAAGAAGGGAGGAGGTGAGAGCTTCCTGAATCTTATTCTCATCCGATGTGGCTCAAAAAAGGCTTAACATACACACATTCATTTAAAAAGCTTATCTTACCCTTTAGAGTAATTAAGAGGGGAAAGGGGAAGGGGGAAGCGAAGAGGAACTAACAGAAGGAAGCGAAGATTGAAGAAGTAAATCAAAAGAGGAAAGAATGGGGGGGGGTGGTTATAAGAGGGCAAACACACTAAAAGAGGTGGTATTCAGAAGCAAAATACTGGGGAATATGGATAAGGAGAAAAGAGGAATACAAACAGAGAAGATACATAGAGAGCAATAAAGAGTTAGAAATTATAACTTTGAATATGAATGGAATGAACTCTCCCATGAAATGTAAGCAAAAAGCAGAGTGGGTTAAAAACTAGAATCCTACAATATTCTGCTTACAAGAAGCTCATTTGAAGCAGATATGTGTGTGTGTGTATATATATATATATATATATATATATATATATATATATATACACATATATATATTACAAATAAAAGGTTGCAACAAAATATATTGTTTCAGGTGTAGTGAAAAAGGCAGGGGTAGCAATTCTAATCTCAGACAAATCAGCTGCAAAAATAGATAACTTTAAAAAATATAAGGAAGGAAACTATAACCTCCGAAAAGGTACCATAGACAATGAAACAATTTCAAGACTCAATATGTATGCACCAAGTGGTATAACTTCCAAATTCTGAGAAAAGCTGAATGAATTACAGGAAGACATGGATAGCAAAACCATACTGGTGGGAGAACTCAGTCTCTCTCTTTCTGAATTAGATAAATCTATCCATAAAATAAAGAAGAGGGAAGCTAAAGGGGTAAATAGAATGTTAGAAAACCTAGACATGATGGACTTTTGGAGAAAATTGAATGAAGATAAAAAAGAATGTACTTTTTTCTCCTATAGTACATGGCACCTACACAAAAATTGAATATGTACCAGGATGTAAAAACCTCATAACTAAATTGAGAAAGGCAGAAATAGTGAATACTTCCTTCTCAGACTATAATGCAAGGAAGGAAATAAACCCTGCAAAGGAAAGGGCTAGACTGCACAGGCAACATCTTGGTCAACAACAATCCAAGGATCAAACACCAGTTCCAGCATGAAAAGCTTAGCTGTATAAACTCTATACCCCAGAAGCAGAGCTAAAACATCACAGATGAGCACAAAAGCTAAAAAAGAACTCACTATAGAAAACTACTTTTATTCTTATATTCAAATTCTACCTGTGCAGTGGTTTGTTCCCAACCCAGTCCTCTCTTTTGACCTGGGTTCCCAGACTTTGGGGTTGGGAGTCTCCCTGCTGACTTGCTATCTAGCTGACAGGACATATGATATTATCAAACTGTCTGGTCCTGGACTGTACTGTGGCTAAGAGCCTCCTGCTGTATTTCCTGCTATCCTGTTGCACTTGACTTTGCTTCCCCTTTCTCCCCTAGTAGACAGACCCTCATTGAATATCTTCTATGATGTCTACCATTGAAAACTTCATTGGACCTTCTCTTTTATTTAGTGGGACATGTAGGTTTAATGCTAGTACAGAGGCTTCATTTATCTTTGGTAGTGGAAAACTCTTGGAGCATGTTAGCTTCATACCACCATCTTGGCTCTGCCCAGGAATTATTGTCCTTCATTCTCAAAGAAGACGCAAAACATCAGGGCAGTGATGCCATGACAAATACTTGAATTGGATTTGAGTGAGGGTGTGTTGTGCTAAGTCACCAGCCTCACTTTCTCCTCCAGAGTCATCTGGGTCCAGGGGTCAGATATGAACCAGGATGCCTGGAGATGTCCTTGGATAGGAGGCAATTAGGGTTCAGTGACTTGTGCAAGATCACACAGCCTGTAAGTATCAAGTGTCTAAGGTTGGATTCCAACTCCCACCTGATTCCAAGCACTGCACCACCTAGCTGTCATACATACATACATATATACATACATACATATTTATGTGTGTATGCATGTATCTATACATATATATGTATGGGGATATGTGCATATAAATATATTTGATATAAGTGTATGCAAATATTCATATATGTGCATGTGTACATGCATGTGCATCTTGTAGCTATGTGCATGTAGACCCATGTGTGCACATAGGCAAATGCATTAAACATAATGTGCACATGAATACATGTGTATACACATATGAAAAGAGATTTAGCCTCTTGAAATAGATTAGTAGTTAAATTTACAATAAATTTTGATTCAGCAAGATAGGAATTGTGTGATTTAGAACAAGACACTTAAGCTGATCATAATCTCTGTAAGAATATATTGTTGCAGAAAATTATTGAGGTGAAGTGATAAAAATAGTTTCTTCATGGTGCTTATAGGCCATTTACAGATGAGGAGATCAAAGCAATCCATAGTCATATGTCATATGAAAAATTGCTTTAAGTCATTACTTATTAGAGAAATTCAAATTAAAGCTTCTCTGAGGTACCACCTCACATCTCTCAGACTGGCCAATGACCCGAAAGGATAATGATCATTGTTGGAAAGATTGTGGGAAATATGGGACAATATTACATTATTGGTGGAGCTGTGAACTCATCCAACCTTTCTGGAGAGAAATTTGGAACTATGCCCAAAGGGCAACAAAAATGTGCATACCCTTTGACCCAGCAATACCACTACTGGATCTATACCCTAAAGAAATGATGAAAAAGTGTAAAAACATCACTTGTACAAAAATATTCATAGCAGCCCTGTTTGTGTTGACAAAGAATTGGAAATCAAGTAAATGTCCTTCAGTTGGGGGATGGCTTAGCAAACTGTGGTATATGTATGTCATCGATAACTATTGTTCTATTATAAACCAGGAGGGATGGGAATTCAGGGAAGCCTGGAGGGATTTGCATGAACTGATACTGATGGAGATGAGCAGGACCAAAACATTGTACACCCTAACTGCAACATAGTGTTGATAATCAATCTTAATGGATTTACTCATTCCATCAGTGTAAATCAGGAACAATTTTGATGTATATGCAATGGAGAATACCATCTGTATCCAGATAAAGAACCATGGAGTTTGAACAATGTCCAAGGACTATTTCCTTTAATATAGGAAAAAACTGATATCTTATTGTCTGATCTTGCTATCTCTTATACTTTATGTTTCTTACTTAAGGATATGATTTCTCTCTCATCATACTCAATTTGGATCAATGTATACCATGAAAACAATGTAAAGACTGACAAATTAGCTTCTGTGGGGGGTGGGGGGAGGGAAGTAAGATTAGGGGGGAAATTGTACAACTCAAAATAAATGAAATCTTTAATATAAAAAATATAATACAGTATTATATATCCCTATTATACATAAGCTATATAACTGCAGTGACCAGAGTATTAAAATTAATTCTTATTTCTGTTTGAATCATCCATATAATTGAGGAAATAAAGAAACAATTTCAAACAGAAAAAAAAGATAAGTAAGGTTCAGTAACAAGAAAATGATAACTGCTCTTCTCTGTTGTCATCTGCTACAGCATCTGGGAGTCACAGTGGATACTGCATTGGACCTAGAATTGAGAAGACCAACCTGGGTTCAAATCCAAGCTCATACATTTACTAGTTGTATATCCTGATCAAATCCTTAAATTCTATTTGCTTCAGGTTCCTCATTTATAAAATCAGCTGGAGAAGGAAATGTCAAATCACTCCAATTTCTTTTGTCCAGACATCCCCAAATGAGACACAGAGACATAAAAGACTGAGACAACTGAACACAAATTTTATTATGGACATTTACTACTCTGTATTGTGTACTTAATCAATTTCCATATTCCACTGCTCTTTTTTTCTCAAACTAAGCCAGATTGTGTTCATGATTACCACTTTTTAATATAGTTTCAAATCTGGTACTGTGTGGGTACTTCACACATTTTTATTTTCATTGATTCCCATTATTCTTGACACCTTGTTCCTCAAGATGAATTGTATTTTGTAAATTTCTGGAATAATTCTTTAGCAATTTGATTAGTATGACATTGAATAAATGAATTTAGGTAGAATTGCCATTTTTATTTTATTGGTCAGCCCTACTATGATAATCAATATTTCTTTAGTTGTTTCTATTGTTTTGTCTCTGTTATTTAAAATGGAATTTAAATATCTCCTAGTTTGTTTGTAAAATTTAGAAATATTAATAATGCATATGGATTTATTTTATTTCCAGTAACTTTGCAAAAGTTGGAAATTGTTTCAGGTAGTTTTTTTAATTGCTTTCTAGGGTTCACCAAATATAATATATTATCTGCAAAGAATGATAACTGTATTGACTTATTAACTATTCCATCAAATTCTTTATCTTGTCTTATTGCTATGTTAGCACTTCTAGTATAATATTAAATAATAGTAGTGATGATAAAAATCCTTGTTTCACCCCTGATCTTATTGGAGAAATTTCCTGTTCATTCCCATTACAGATATTGTTGGCTGATAATTTTAATTGGATACTATAATTTTAAGAATGTCTCCATGGATTCCTATGACATCTAGAGTTCTTAATAACAAGGGTTTCATTTTGTCAAAATATTTTTTCTGCATCTATTGAAATAATAATTTGATTATTTTTATTTATTGATTTATTGATTGATTAATAATATATTTTTCTTAATATTGAACTATTCCTGCATTCCTTGTATAAATTCTATCTGATCACATTGCAAAATCTTTATAATATAATTCTGTAATCTCATTGCTATTATTTTATTTAATTTTTTGTAGTTATATTATTGGGTATTTTTTTCAGCAATAGCTTTTAAATATTTTTATGATTTCTTCTTAATATAGGTCTAGTATTGATAATACTAATTAGTTTTATTGTTCATTGGATATAGTTGCATCTTGCTCTCCAGAATGGTTGAATCAGTTAACAACTCTACCAACACTGCATTAATGTCTCAATCCTCCCACAATCCATCCAACTTTGATCGTTTTCCTTTTTAGTCATCTTAGTCAATTTGATAGGTATGAAGTGGTAACATAGTTGTTTTAATTTGCATCTCTCTGATCAGTAATAATTTGGAGAATTTTTCTTATGATTGTATAGGACTTTAATTTTTTTTTATTTGAAAACTGTTCATATCCTTCGACTATGTATCAATTGGGGAATGACTTGTAACCGTATACATTTGATTCAGTTCTCTATTTTAGGAATGAGAAAGACAGAGCCAAGATGGCAGAGTTAGAGGCAGGAACTTCCACAAGCTCTCTTCCAAACCACTCAATAATAACTCTGGCCAAATTTTAGTATGGTGGAACTCACAGGAGACTGAATGAAGCAATTTTTTAAGCCAGGATGACTTGGAGAATCTGCAAGAAGTATCTGTTGCAACAAGGTTAGATAGGACCTGCAATACAACCAGGCCACATGGGAGCGAACCATCTCCAGTCATCCAGAAACAGCCCCCATCCAGAAACAGACCCCCTGGGTCTGTGGCAGTGGTGGCTGTTTCTGGATCTTTCAGCTCAGGGATGGCCAAGGACAACTGAGCAGCTGAAGCCTATGAGACTGGTACTATTATTCTCCACATTTGTCAGATGTGGGAACAGAGGCAATTGGAGGATAAATTATTTACCTAGCATTACATAGCTAGTAAGTATATAAGCCTTGATTTGATCTCATGTGTTCCTGTTTTCAGTCTAGTGCTCTACCTACTGTGCCACCAGATGTCCAAATAATTGACAAATAAATCTCATCACTACTCTTTTATGCATCTTTCCCAAATTTGGTATCTGTTTTGTGAACTGTACATATATTTCCCTGTTTTGTTCAGACCATATTTATTATAATATAATGAAATCTTACATAGTTTTCTACTTTCCTTGATCTTTATCTAGATTTCTACTATTCTGCTTCTTGCCTCCAGTTTCTGAATTTTCTGACATAAATTTGTCTTCTAATATAACATACATTTTATCTGCTCTACTCCTTTGGGATTAGTTATACCTATTCAGTGCCATAGTCGAGTCATAAGTCTCTTTTCAGCAAGTTTCAGAATAATTTCTGCTATTCAGTTTATATCATTGTAACAAAGTAAAAATAAATTCTCATTATAAATGTTGGTGGTGTGTCAGATTGAGACGGACTAGAAATGGACAGATGGACAGACAAGAAATTTAAGATTTTTCCTTGGCATTTGCAGAAAAATATCATACAAAGTTCTTGTTAGTTATTTTCTATTGTATTATAACAACAATATAACTGATAAGATAGGGAGACAAAGATAACTTTACTTTGTTCATCCTTTCTGGAAACAGGCACAAAAATGGTAACTATGCCTCAAAGGCAATGGAAAGTCTTTTTGTCTTCATATTAGCTCAGCTTATTGATATCCAGATTCATATTATATTAAGAAACAAAATTCAAAAAGGAAAATTTGAGCAAATGATCATTTCTGGAAAATTATTTAGATAATATTTTCACTATATTCTTTCTATCCTATTTTATACATTTCTCCTTTTCTCACTATTCTTTTTCTTGGCAAGGCAATGGGGTTAAGTGTCTTGCCCAAGGTCACACAGCTATGTAATTATTAAGAGTCTGAGGTCAGATTTGAACTCAGGTACTCCTGACTCCAGGACTGGTGCTGTATCCATTGTGCTACCTAGCCACCCCACTTCTTCACTATTCTTGATGGATAAATAGTATCCTAAATAAAAATTTCCATGATGAGAATATATAATTAACTAGTTAAATTTACATTTTGTGCATTGATACTTTCTTTTATATATATATATATATATCCTATACATTTCTCTCTGCTCCTTCCATTCTTTTCTATGAAAAATAGTTTTCAAAACAAATGATCTTAAAGAAGATGCATGATCAAATTTCATATTTAAATATTGTCTTAACATTTTTCTAGATTATTTTTATTTTTAATTTTTGAAATTTAATTTTTAATTTATGGAATAAAATAAGCATTTCATAACAGTATAAAAAAAGATGATTGCATATGAAACTGCAAATCAATCCTGCACAACTTTCTATTCTTTTCAAATATATATAATAAAATAATCTTATTTTTTCTTTCCTCGCCAGTCCTTGTCGTAGAGATAGCTACTATTAGACACCAATAAGTATATATGTGTGTGTGTGTGTGTGTGTGTGTGTGTGTGTATGTAAAATTGCTTTTCCTGAAATAATTGACATTGAAAAGCTCTACAATCTGAAAAGGGATTAAATAATTCATTTGTTTTGGTCTATCAATGCACATGTCAGTAAGAGGTAGTACAATGTGATATAAAGCTGTTATTGATTTGAGTTATGAGAAGGTTGTCTTATTTATATATCTTAGATATCAGTATAGGAGTCAAAAAGAGTCCATAATAGAGTAATAAAACATGGTTCAGTTTTATACGGCCATACTTGCTGAACTATTAAAATCCTTACCAGAGTTCAGCAAAATGTTATTGCAACCACCCCACTTCCATGGACCCCATTCTTTCTCTAAAGCAATGCCCTAGGAAAATATATTGCACATACTATGGGTAAAGAAATAGAAGAAAATATAGTAATTAGATTAACAGAGGTAAAATAATTCTATTTAAATATAGAGGTGTTTCACTTGGGGGCCATGTCTCCTAAATATTCGGTTCAATTCAATAAATATTTATTAAGGAGATATAATGCTAATGACAGTACAATAAAGTCTGAAGATTCAAAGAACTTTGGGAAAAAGAGTTCCTGGTTATATTCTACATCTAGAGATCACTTAGCACAATATATTTGGAGGAGCAAAAGCTCATTGATACCTAATTTGATCAGAATTAGTTTCCTTAAACTGAAACCTTAAATAAAGTTCAGGATCCCAAGAAGTGGTGATAAGGATAGAAATGTATTACATGCAAGGCAGAGAAGTAATACCCATTCAAAGATGAGAAAATAGGCAGTCTAGGTTTACTGGAACTTAGAATGAATGAAAGGCAATAATGGACAAAATAAGAAGGAGCATTTATTAAGCTCCTGCTATGTAATAGTCACTGTGCTAAGCTCATTTCATCTATCATCTCCTTTTATCTTTACAATAACCCTGGGAGGAAGATTTTTTTTTTTTATTCTTCATTTCGTAGTTGAGGAAACTATAGGTTAGCAGAGATTAAATGGCTTCTCTTGGGTTGCACAACTAATGTATCTGAGGTTGTATTTGAACTCAAGTCTTTAATTTTTTTTTAACTCACATCTTCTAGGCCTAGTGTTCTATGTATTGTGTTACTTTTCAACCTCTAATAATGTGAAAGAAAACTGGAAAGTTAGCTTGGAGACCAATTATAAAGGGCTTTAAATGCCACTTTGGGCATCTCTATTTTATCCAAAACCACTGAAGACTTTTGATCGGGGGAGTAACATAGTCTGATCTTTACTTTTGGATATTTTGTGTCTTTTATATAAAAATAATGATTTCTTGGGTTTGTTAGACCTTTGGTCCCATTGTTCTGCACAATCCACTGAAATATTGAATCATTGGGAAGAGATTAGTTTATAGGATAATTGTTAGAGTTGAAAGAGATCTCTAGAAGCAAAAATGAATACTTCTGTTGATCATTTAGAGCTTATTATGACTTAGCCCTTCCTATTTCTCTATCTTCCTATACATTACCCTTTTATAGACTCTATGATTCCATTATGCTAGCTTATTTGACATTGTTCATATACAATACTCCATCTCCTAATCTCCTATCTGTGTTCCTTTGTACTGAATGTCCCTCGTGTCTAAAGTTGCACATTTTCTTCACTTCTGTCCTACCTGATCCCTATGATGCTTTCAGATCCTTTATGATCCTTTATTTAGAATGTTTTAGCTATTAGTGAGTCTTTGTCACTAAGATTAGCTTCCATCTCCTGTGTAAGCACTTTGCATGCACCTATTTATACACGCATTGTTTTCCCCATTGGATGATAAGATCTTTGAGGGGAGATATTGCTTTTGTTTTTGCCATGTATTCCCAGGACTTGTCATATTGTACAACATAATAAATGCTTAATGAATATCTACTGATAAACTATCTCATCATTTTATTCATCCCCTTCCTTCAGGTGAAGAAAGTGAAGTTCCTGGAAAAAAATAACTTGTTCCAGGTAACACAGATGATAAGTAGATCCTAGACCAGAATTCAGATCTTTTGTCTCCAAATTCTATGTTCTCTTGGACTGTAAACCTTGCTAATTGTGATGTAAATTGAGGCAAAGGGTATGACCCCCCCCCCATAGACAAAGGTTAAATTATGAGTGGGTTTGCATATTATATTTTGAAGTCCCATTTTTCTTATACATCTCCTCCTAGTTCTTGTATGCCTAGAGGGTAAAAAGGGAAAGGAAGATGGGGGGGGGGGAGACAGACAGGCAGGAGAGAGAGAGAGAGAGAGAGAGAGGCAAAGAGAGACAGAGAAACAGACATACAAGCAGAGAGAGAGAGAGAGAGAGAGAGACAGTGAGACAAAGACAGACAGAGAAACAGACATACAAGCAGAGGAAAGAGAGAGAGAGAGAGAGAGAGAGAGGAGAGAGAGAGAGAGAGAGAGAGAGAGAGAGAGAGAGAATCAAGTTTAATTATGTGGAATGCAAAAGGAAATAAACTGAATGAGATAAACACATTTTTTAAAATGTGTGTTCAAATTGTCAAATGGTGTCATTCTGTGTGCCTTGCACCTCTGAATGATATCAAATGAAATTATCAAGATTTGCAAAATGTTAGCATAAGACCTTAGCTTGAGTAAATGTCTACATGCATGTTTATTTTATTTCATTTCCAAACTATTCCTCTCAATCTCTTTTTGAGTCTTTTGTGACCTTACCTAGCTTCCAATTTGACTTCTCCTATATTTTAGATAAATAGTATATGCATGAATGCGTGTGTGTGTGTGTGTGTGTGTGTGTGTGTGTGTGTGTGTATGTAAAGAGTGATTCATTTTGATGGCCCTCCATGGCATTTTTAGGCCACAGAGACAAGTCCCCAAAACTATTCAGCTGAGGAGAATAAAACTTTTTCTTCAAATCAAAATGATCATGATTTTGTCTCAACAATGCAGATTCAGCAGCTAAATCTTGAAAGCATCTATGTTGAATTTAAATTTGCAAAAAGTAAAGATGGGAAAAAATGTTCTGGATGTCTTTAGAATGTCACATCAAATTGAACAGTGAGAAAATGATTAGATTTTTGGAATTTGATATTCTTTGAATGGGCAAAGATATTAAATTGTTCAATGGCATCGAGAAGTAGGACATAGGTGCACTTGAAATCCTGTAGCATTGTGTTTGTGGATTTCTATCTTTTTTTTCAATTATCTGTTTTCATACCTACAGTATCTGGCACCCTAGCTCCTGAATTTTCTCTCTTCTTTGGATTTTCATAGAACTATTCTGCTGTTTTTCATTGTGGGGGGGCAGGGTAAAGGGGGAGAAATGGGAACAGCAACAGCAACATCACCAACTACAAAACCAGGATCAGTGGGGTAAATGGTTTTGGTCGACAAATCTAGGCTTGATAGCAGGGGAAAAAAACATTAAACAAAATTTCCCAATAATTGGAATCTTGAAAAGGTAAAATTTGTTGTCCAGGAGATATTATGTTCTCCCTCATTGGAAATACTTATGTATCACCTATATAACTAATCTTTATCTTTAATGTAGACTGGATGCTTTTTCAAGCACCAATAGTTCAGATGGCCTCTAAGGTCTTTCAACTCTGAATTGTGTTGCTAAAAATTCAGAAAAAATCACAAGCTGACTTGACTTCTTTCATTTAGAAACATCCAAAGCTCTTAAACAGAATACTTGAGCATAACAATGTTCATTTCATCAAAGCAAAGGCTAATGGCTCAAACTCTGCAAAACAGAAACTTAGTTTTTAACTTTATTTTAATTTTTTCCAATTACATACAAAGATAGTTATCAACCTTTATCTTTTTGTAAGTTTTTAAGTTCCATATTTTCCACCTTCTACCCTTCCTTCCCCACAATAGGTAGTAATCTGACATCAAGTATATATAGATAAATATAGATATATATACACATATATATCTACATATATATATATATATATATTATTTTATATTTAGGATGATATATTTAGAGTTGGAAGTGATCCCAGAGGTCACTGAACCCTATTTTTTAATTAATATATGGGGAAACTGATGACTAGTGAGGTTAAATAACTTGCAGAAGGTGAAACAGATTCATAAGGCCTAGTTGGCCTAGGCATCTCCTTACTTCTCTCCACAGAAAATATATTTTCAATATTTAAAAATTGCATATCACCTTGAATATATGGGAGATCTTGTCAATTATGGTCATTGGTTCAGGATCTAACTCTTCTTTTAGTGTTCCTAGTCATTTGTAAGTTGTTTAATCATAGTCATTAGACAAGGGGGAGGCATATTCCTTGGATATACTAGCATGTTTGAAGAATGGAAAAATCTAATGAAGTCTGCTAGAGGATGTGCTAGCAGACGCTGGCAACACTGTATGCAAAGCTATCCATGCATCTAAGATCCCAATTTAAATTTAGGACTAGAGCGAACATTAAAAATTATAAAAGCCAAGCTTTCCACTTCTATTTTATACATGGAGATATGGAGATTTGGAGAAATGAAAAAAATCATTTAAGATCAAATCGACAACAAATGGCATACATAGCTGAGCTTGGAACCCAAATGTTCTGATGTTGCATTTAGTGTTTATATCATGCTTCTTCTCAATTTTATGAAGTTCATTCTGTTTCTATATCGTACCCCATCCAATCTTAACTAGAGTCCTGTACGAAATAGATAATTTTCTCTTGCTATCTCTACAAGATCTGTATCCCAAAGAGAACATGAAAAAGGTAAAAAAAAAACGCACATGCACAAAAATATTTATAGCATCTCTTTTAGTATTGTCAAAGAATTGGATATTGATGGGAAAAAATCCATAAATTCGGGAATGACTGAACAAAGTGATAGAACACTATTGTTCTATAATAGAATAATATGGAAAGACTTACACAAACATCAGTTGAATGAAGTGAGAAGAAGCAAAAGAATATTATACACACTAACAGCAACATGAGGTGATGATCAACTACGATGAACTTGATAATTTCTACAATACAATAATTAAAGTCAATACTAAAAAACTTGTTGTGGAGAATATAATTCATATCCAGAGAAGGAACTGTAAATAATAAATGCAGACCAAAGATTACTATCTTCAAATTCATTTTATATTATTTTTTAGGTTTTTGCAAGGCCAATGGGGCTAAGCAGTTTGCCCAAGGCCACACAGCTAGGTAATTATTATGAGGCCAGATTTGAACTCAGGTACTAATGACTCCAGAGCTGGGGTTCTATCCACTGCACCACCTAGCCACCCCCAAATTTATTTTTTAATTACACCTACTGATAAGTTTTAAGGTTTGTGCACACTGACCCACCTGTTATTTGTTTTGCACTATGATCCATCATCTCCATGCTTTTGTACTAGCTATCCACTATGCTCAGAAATATTCTCCTTCTTATTTGTTTTCTTTCTTTTACCAAATGCCTTTAAATTTAATCTGAATTAATACTTCTAGTCTAAACAGTCAAGAAAACAATTAAACAAACTCAAATTTTCCAGTTTCCAAGCCCTAAATGATCATACTAACAATTTCAAAAATCCAGTATGAGTTGAAACCTGAACACTTCTTTTGTAATATAAATATTTTATTTGTTTTTCCAATTTTATTTGTTTTTCCAATGGAATTTTTACCAATCATTTTTGGAGGGTTTTATAATTTTTCTTCCTCCCCTTCTCTCCTCACTCGCCCTGACAGAAAGCAATCTGATATGTTATGCATTTATAAGCATGCTAAACATAGATCAAAATAATCAGATCCAAAAGGAAGAAAAAAAAGCATTAGCGATAACAAAATGACAAGATACAAAAGACAAGTTTTAAAAATTGAAGATAATAACATTTGGTCTTCATTTAAACCCTACAATTTCTTTGCTGGATACAAATGGTAGTATCTATCACAAGTCCCTTAAAATTGTATTTGGTGATTGTACTAATGAAATAAGTCTGTATTATATTCTTCTGGTTATGCTCATCTCAGTCAGCATCAATTCCAGGTTCTTGTGAAATCCCATCCCTCATGTTTACTGGTTTTTCTTAATGAAAGATTTTACTTGAGTTTTATTAATTTATCCCTGTTCTTGCTTCCCTCCCCCACCACCCCCACCCCCCCACAAAAGACAGTGTGTTAGTCTTTACATTGTTTCCCATGGTATACATTGATCTAAGTTGAATGTGATGAGAGAAATCAGAACCTTTAGGAAGAAAAATAAAGTGTAAGAGATAGCAAGATGACATAATAAGATAAGAGGTTTTTTTTCTCTAAATTGAAACTAATATTCTTTTGTCTTTGTTCAATCTCCACAATTCTTTCTATGGATACAGATGATATTCTCTAATGCATATAGCCCAAAATTGTCCCTGATTGTTGCACTGACGGAATGAGCAAGTCCATCAAGGATGATGATTACCCCCGTTGCTGTTAGGGTGTACAATATTTTTCTGGTTCTGCTCATCTCACTCACCATAAGTTCATGCAAATCCTTCAATACTTCCTTGAATTCCTATCCCTCCTGGGTTTCTTTTTTTTGCCTAATATGACTTTATTTATACATTACTAGAATATAATTGTTTAAGAGTAAACATAATAGCCGTTCCCTATAAAATTATAGAACCGAATGGGAAATAAAGTAAAAAAAAGAGAAAAAAATATGTTTCAGTCTATGTTCTGATAGAATCAGCTCTGTTTTGGGCAGATCCCATTCTTTATCATAAGTCCATCATAGAAGTTAATTCCATATTTTTCCTCAGTTGCTGTTGCTGATTGTAACTCACTCCATCCATTCCTCCATACTACCATATATTATATTTTCTCTCTCCCTTCACTCTGTCCCTCTTCTAAAATATGCTGTAGGGTATCTGAGTGGCACCGTGGACAGAGCACCAGCCCTGGGACCAAGAGGCCCCAAGCCCATATTCCACCCCAGAGACTCAGAAACTATCCAGCCCTGTAGACACCCAATCCCAGGACCTTACAAAAAGTAAAAAAGAAATTGTGCTATATCTGACTATTCTCTCCTATGATCTACCCTCTCCTCTGTCACTCACATCCCTCCCCTTTCCCCTGTCCCTCTTCTCTCCTTTTTACTCCAGATTTCTATATCCTACTGATTTTATATGCTATTTCCTCTCTGAGCCATTTCTGATGAGAGTAAAGGTTCCCTCATTCCCCCTCACCTTCCCCCCTTCCATATCACTGCAAAAATTCATTGCAAAAAATATATTTTATATGAAATACCTTAGCCTATTCTACCTCTCCTTTCTCTTACTCCAGTCCATTTCCCTTTTAGCCATTGACTCCATTTTTACACTATATTAGATCTTCAAATTCTGTTCTCTCCTGTGCTTCATCTATAAAGCTCCTTCTACCTGCTCTATTAAATGAGAAGGTTCATATGAGTATTATCAGTATCATTTTTCTATTCAAGAATGCATGCAGTTCATCATCATTAAGTCACCTCATAATTTACCCTTCTACCCCACTCTCTATGCTTCACCTGAGTCCTGTGTTTGAAGGTCAAATTTTTTGTTCAACTCTGGTTGTTTCAACAGGAACATTTAAAATTCCCCTGTTTCCATCTTTTCCCCTGGAAGAGGATGTTCAGTTTTGCTGAGTACTTGATTCTCAGTTGCATTCCAAGGTCTTTTGCCTTCTGGAATATTATATTCCAAGCCCTACGAGTCCTTAATGAAGTTGCTGCTAAGTCCTGTGTGATCCTGACTGCAGTGTCATAATATTTGAATTGTGTCCTTCTGGCTACTTATAATATTTTCTTTTTGACTTGGGAGTTCTGGGACTTGGCTATAATATTTATGGGGCATTGTTCTTTTGGATCTCTTTACAGGGGAAATCGATGGATTCTCTCAATTTCTATTTTGCCCTCCGCTTCAAGGATATTAGGGCAATTTTCCTGTAGGAATTCTTTAAAAATGAGGTCAAGGCTCTTTTCCTGATAATGACTTTCAGGTATCCCAATAATTTTTTAATTATCTTTCCTGAACTTGTTTTCCAGATCAGTTGTTTTTTTTTCAATGAGATGTTTCACATTTTCTTCTAATTTTTCATCTTTTGGTGTTGAAGTATTGTGTCTTGATTTTTCATAAAGTTAGCAGCTTCCTTTAGCTCTATTCTACATCTCAAGTATTTGTTTTCCTCAGAGAGCTTTCTCATCTCCTTTCCCATCTGGTCAGTTCTGCTCTTTAAAGCATTCTTCTCCTCAATAACTTTCTGAACTGTTTTATCCATTTGACTTAAGCTGGTTTTTAACATGTTATTTTCTTCAGCATTTTTGGATCTCCTTGATTAAGCTGCTGACTTGGTTTTCATATTTTTCCTGTATCTCTCTCATTTCTTTTCCCAATTTTCTTTCTATTTCCCTTACTTGATTTTCAAAATCTTTTATTTTGAGCTGTGTCATAGCCTGAGCTCAACTTCCATTTTTCTTGGAGTCTTTAGATGAATAAGCTTGGACTTTCTTATCTTCTGATTGTGTGGTTTAGTCATCCATGGGACCAAAGTAATTGTCTATGATCAGATTCCTTTTTTTCTCTTTGTTCATTTCCCCAGGCTGTGCCTGGCTTTGGGTTGCTTCCTGAGATTTTGAGTTTTATTGGAACACCCCCAGAAGGACTTCAATGTGTGAGACCCTGACTGCTCTCCTGGTCTGTGAATGACCACAAGCACATCCCTTGGCCACAGGGCTGGGGGGGGGGGTAGGTTCATGTTCTATTGGGGGGGTTGCCTAGACTGTAATCAGGATCTGAATGTGGTCAGAGCCCCAGAGTTTTGTTCCAGGGACAGAGGAGAGACCTCTCAAGTCTCCCTCCATTCCCGTATCTTCGGTGGGCTGATCACTCAGGACACAACCGCTAAAAGGCTCCTGTTTTCCAGCCCCAGGGGTCTTCTCTATTTCTTGGATCTGGACTGCTGGCCAGGCTCTGTGAACTGAGTGCCGCAACTGTGCTCAGTGCCTGGACTTCGCATTCATTCTGGCAGAGGTCTTCCTGCTGATCTTCCAAATTGCGCTTGGTTCTCCCTGGGTGCAGGTCAGGAAACTTTTTCTGCTGCTGAGAGCCATGGCTCCCAGGTGCCCTGGGGCTGTTCCCAGGAGGCTGAAGTTTCTTTACTGTGGAGGGTCCACCCCTCTAACCCCATGAAACAGAGTTTTTCTGCTATTTTCCAGATTACCTTGGGCTGGAGAATTGCCTCACTGGATCTTTCTATGAGTTCTGTATCTTGAAAATTTAGAGTCATAATTTTAAGATTTTTTTAAAAAATATTTTGGATAGAATACCTGAGAGGCTCTGCCCTGCTGCCATCTTGCCTCTGCCCCTCCCTTATGATTTCTTATAGAACACTAATATTGCATAATATTCATTACCATAACTTGTTTAGCCATTCCCCAGTTGATGGGTATCCCCTCAATTTCCAATTCCACTACAAAAAGAACTGCTATGAATATTTTTGAACATATAGGATTTTTACCCTTTTTCATGATCTCTTCAAGATACAGACCACCAGTGGTGGTATTGCTAAATCAAAGGGAATACACATTTTTATTGCCCTTTGGGCATAGTAACAAAATCCAGAAAGATTGGATCTGTTCACAACTCCACCAAAAATACACCAGTGCCCCAAATTTCCCACATCCCCCCAACACTGATCACTTTCCTTTCTAGTAATATTGGACACTCTGAGAGGTGTGATGTTGTACCTCAGAAAGGCTTTAATTTGAAATTTTCTAATAATTATTGAGAGCAATTTTTCATATGACTAGATATAACTTTGATTTATTCTTTTGGGAATTACCTTTCTATATCCTTTGACCATTTATTAATTATGGAATGACTTGTTTTTTTAGTAAATTTGACTAAGTTCTCTATTCATTTTAGAAATGAGGCCTTTATCAGGGACAGTAGTTGCAAAATTTGTTTTCTAGCTGATTACATTCCTATCAATTTTGGTCATAGTGAGTTTGTCTATGAAAACCTTTTTTGTTAATTTAATGTAATCAAAATTATCCAGTTTGCTTTTTCTAGTGTCTCAATCTCTTCTTTGGCCATAAACTGTCTCCCCCATCCATAGAGCTAACAGATTTATTATTCCTTGTTCTTCTAATTGGCTTATAATATTACCTTTTATGTCTAAATCTTGCATGCATTTAGACCTTATTTTGGTATAGGATGTGAGATGCAAGTTTATGCCTAACTTCTGCCACACTATCATCCAGTTTTCCCAGCAATTTTTATTGAAGAGTGAGCTCTTATCCTAGAAGGTGGATTCTTTGGGTCTATCAAACAGTAGATTACTTTAGTCATTTCCTGTTGTCTCTTTTGAACCTAGTCGATTCCACTCTGTTTCTTAACCAGTACGAGACAGTTTTGATGACTTTATAATATAATGTTAGACCTGGTAAGACTAGGCTGCCTTCCTTTGCATTTTTTTCAATAATTCCCTTGATATTCTTGATCTTTTATTCTTTTATATGAATTTAGTCACTATTTTTCTGGTTTGCTTAAGTAATGTTTGGAAGTTTGATTGTTATTACACTAAATAAGTAGTTTAATTTAGGTGAAATGCCATTTTTATTATATTAACTCAGACTACCCATAAACAATTGACATTTGTCCAGTTATTTAGATCTCATTTTATTGAATTTAAAAGTGTTTTAGAGTTGTTTTCATAGAGTTTCTGAGTCTGCCTTGGCAGGTTGACTCCCAAATATTTTGTTGTTGTTTGATGTTCTTTTAAATGGGATTTCTCTTTCTATCTTTTGCTACTGTATCTTATTAGTAATATGTAGAAATGCTGATGATTTGTGTGAATTTTTTTTTATATCCTGTGACTGTTAAATTTTTTAATTATTTTCAGTTGTTTTTAAAATGATTTTTAGGAGTTTTCTAGGCATACTATCAAACCACCTGCAAAGAGTGAGAGTTTTGTTTCTTGATTACCTATTCTAATTCTTTCAATTTCTTTTTGTTCTCTTACGGTTAAGGTTAACATTTCTAATACAATATTGAATAATAGTGATGATAATGGGAATCCATGTTTCGCTCTTGATCTTATTGGGAAAGGTTCTAGCTTACATATATATATATATATATATATATATATATATATGTATACATATATATATATATATATATATATACAGAATGCTTTTTAATAGTTTCAGATAGATATTACTTATCATTTTAAGTAACAGTTTATTTATCCTAAGCTCTGTAGGATTTTTAGTAGGAATTAATGACATGTTTTGTCAAAAGCTTTTGGGTTTGTTATTGATATGGTCAATTATGCTGATAATTTTCCTAACACAGAACCAATTATGCAATCCTGGCATAAGTCCTGCTTAATAATAGAGTATTATCCTAGTGATAACTTGCTGCAATTGCTTTGCCGATATTTTATTTAAAATTTTTGCATCCATATTCATTAGGGAAATTGGTCTATAATTTTCTTTCTCAGTTTTGGTTCTTCCTGGTTTAGGTATCGGTGTCATATCTGTGTCATAAAAAGAATTTGTCAAATCTCCTTCTTCACTTATTTTTTTCATGTAGTTTATAAAGATTTGGAACCAGTTGTTCCTTGAATGTTTGGTATTTCTCACTTGGAATCAATCTGGTCCTGGACATTTTTCTTTATTCTTTATTTATTTATTTGCAAGGCAATGGTGTTAAGTGGCTTGCCCAAGGCCACATAGCTAGGTAATTATTAATTGTCTGAGGCTAGATTTGAACTTAGATACTCCTGACTCCAGAGCAGGTACTCTATCCACTTCACCAATCAGCCGCCCTTCAACATTTTATCTTAATGAATTCATTGATGGCTTGTTGAATTTCTTTTTCTGAGATATGGCATTTGAATATTTAATTTCTTTTTCCTTTAAGTGGGGTAATTTATATTTTTATAAATATATCCCGCCATTTCCTTTAACTTATTTATTGGCATAGTTTGGCAAAATGATTCCAAATTATTATTATAATTTCCTCCTTATTGGTGGTGTATTCATCTTTTTCTTTTTTGGTACTAGTAATTTAGTTTTCTCTTAAAAAACAAATTAACCAAAGTTTTATCAATTTTATTTTTTTCATAAAACTCACTCTTGATTTTATTTATTAGTTCAACAGTTTTCTTGGTTTTGATTTTATTATTTCACCTTTAGTTTTCAGAATTTCTAATTTGATATTCAATTGGGGATTTCTAATTTGACCCTTCTCTAACTTTTTTAGTTTCATGCTCAGGTCATTGATTTGATCTTTCTCTGTTTTATACATGTAAGCTTTTAGAGATATGATGTTTAAGCTAATGACTGCAACAGCTGCATCCCATAGCTTTTGGTATGGGATCATTGTCATTGTCTTGGATAAGGCTCTCTCTGGATAATCAGTGCTGGGGAAGTAAGTCTTGCTGCCCACACCTGGTCCTAGGGCAAGGTGCAAACACTTGGGACTGTTTCTAGTGAAAGCCAGGACCTCATTTCCAGGGGCTCTGCTGGAAACCTGGGGCTTGAGACCTGGGCCTTCTAGATCAAAGGCGGGATAGGTATCTGGACAGCCCATACTGGAGTTGTCCCTGACTAGCTCCTTTGCACACAGAAACACTTCCTCCATGGTTCTCAGGTTTAACTCCTCCTACTCCCTCCTCTTCACTCTGAGCTGGGTACACCCACATTCTCCTCCGCCCCACACAGACCTTGCTGGAAGGTGTTCCCCTTTGGGTTCTGTTGATCCAAAATCTAGTAAGAGGTTTGGTTCATGTTGGTTCTGAAGAAAAGCCTTAGAAGACCTTAAAACAGTGACCTGTTTTCTCTCAGTCATCTTGGCTGGAAGTCCTTTCCTTCTTACTATCTCAAATTAGATCAAAAAATTGTCTTATAAATTATATCACTTTTTACTCTTTTTATTTTTTTCTCTTCCATTTGGATGTGATAATTCTTTCACAATATGATTAATATGGATCTATTATACATATAGAGTATATATTGCATTATTTTCTGTCACAGGGAGGGAGAAGGGAAGGGAAAGATGGAGAAAAATGTAAAAAAAATTTGAAAACTACTATTACATGTAGTTAGAAAAATAAAATAAATAAATAAATGGGAAAAATATAATTTTCTGCTGGAAGTAGCCACCTATGTGTCCCATAAGCAGATGGCAACAAATCACATTCTAGATAGAACTCATGCTACTATATCTGCTGTCAAACAAATGTTTGCTTTTTCAGTCTGTTCTCTATTACTTTTCTTTAAGATAAGAGAGATTTCAGTATCTGAGTCAGGGAGAGTATATAAGAAAACTGACATTTTCTTTTAAAATGTGACTCATAATTCTGGCCAAGAAGACAGGCACTGTGCTAAGGTCTGCTGGCTTTTCTTCAAAATTAATATGAATCAAGCCTCTCAATAGAAATTTGATCAACAAAACCCAGAAAAACAAGCTATGAGAATAACATATACCAACAAGCTCTATCTCCAGGGATTGTGGGTGAGCCAAAGACAGAGAGCAGAGAGCCAACGGGGGTGAGGTGAGAACAGCACTAACTTAAGACCGGCCTAGGTGAGAGGCAGACTACCCTAAGATCAGCCATGGGGGTATTGACTGTGGGAGCGGCTGTACAAGAATCAACTAAACTAGGGAAGCATTGGCTGTGGGAGCTGTGGTCTTTGGAGCTCCACGTGGCTGGAGGGCAAGTTCCAGCAAGACTGGAGGGTGAGTTCCAGCACTGAGAATCATAGAGTGCAGCTGGACATCAATCCCCTTGGCTCAGGGTCATGAGCTCCATACTTTCATCTGAGCCCTCTTCCCAGAATAAATACAGTAACAGCCACACCCCTCCCCAAGACTCAGGTGTGGGCATCAGAGCTCCCTCAGCTGTACAGGGAGATTAACTACCTTGGCCCAGGGCTCAGCCCACATTGTTCAAGCATAACAGTATCCAGAAGTGCTATCCATCCCATCCAGGACAAGGGAGAGGACCTCAAAGCTAAGTCACAGGTACTCCAGAGAAAGCAACCACACCCCCTACTGGCTGGCCACTTGGAATTACTAAACACAGTGGGCAAAGCTTCTAGGGATCTCAACACCAAATCTCTGTGAATAAGCACCATCCACAACAAAAGATTCTAAGAAAATCAAGAGGGTTGGCTAGGTGGTGTAGTGGATAGGGCACTGGCCCTGGAGTCAGCAGTACCTGAGTTCAGATCCAGCCTCAGACTTAATAATTATGTAGCCGTGTGGCCTTTGTCAAGCCACTTAACCCCATTTGCCTTGCAAAAATCCTAAAAAAAAATAAAAAATAAAGAAAAGCAAGTGGAAAGGGGGGTCCATAGAAAATTATCTAGAAGACAAAGACCCTAACTCAGAGAGATCTAGAACTTCTGAGGTGAATATGACTTGGTCTCCAGCCCAGAAAGAATTCCTTGAAGTAATTAGGAGGGAGTTTAAAAATCAATTGGAAAATTTGGGAAAAGAAACCCAGCAGAAAATTAATACCTTGCAACAAGAAAACAAATCCTCGGAAAACACAATTGGATAAGTGTAAAAAAGAAAATAATTCTCTCAAAACCTCAACTGGTCAAAGGCAAAAAGAAAATAATACTCTCAAATGGACAAATGAAAAACTCCTAAAAATAGAATTGAATAATTAGAAAAGGAATTGTAAAAGGTAAATGAAGAAAATTCTCTAAAAAAAAAAAGAATGGAGTCTGTGGAAACTGATGACTTCATGAGACAACAAGAATCTATTAATCAAAACAAAAAAATTAAAAAAAATAAAAGAAAATGTAAAATACCTCATCAGCAAAGCTACTGATCTCAAGAATCGGTCTAGAAGAAACAATGTAAGAATCATTGGACTCCTTCTAAATCCTGAAAAGAAAAAAAAGCCTGGACTCAATATTACGGGATGTAGTGATAAAAATTTCTCTTATGTCAGGGAACCAGAGGGCAAAATATAGTTATTGAAAGAATACATTGACCTCCTCTGGAAAGGGATCCCAAAATGAAAAGACCAATGAATATTGTATCCAAATCCCAGAATTATAAGATCAAAGAGAAAATCCTGCAAGCATCCAGAAAGAAACAATTTGGGTACCAAGGAGCCACAGTAAGGAATACATAGGATATGGCTGCATCAACATTAAGGGCCTTGAATTATATATTCTGAAGAGCAGGAGAGCTTGGAAGACAGCCAAGAATTCACTATCTGCCAAAACTGAACCTTGTCTTCCAGGGGAAAAGATGGATATTTAATGAAATAGGAGACTTCCTACTTTTCCTGATGAAAGGACCAGAGCTAAATAGAAAAATCTGGATTTCAAACAGTAGACTCGAGAGACACAGGAAAAAGTTAAAAAAGGGTAAAGAAAAAACTGCTATCTGATAAGATGAAACTGGCTATATCACCACCTGGGAGAAAGACTCTCATAACTCTAGAGAACTGCAACTCTCTATTAAAGAGATTGTATTTAGCCAGAAAAAAAAATGGACACTCATGACTTTACCATTATAGGATGACTTAAAAGCAATATTTCCTGAAAAAGGATGACAGTAAAGAGACCAGTAGATGGAGGAGATTGAATGAGGTAAATCACATTACATAAAGAGGTACAAAGGACCTATTGCAATAAAGGGGAAGAAGGGAGAAGGTGAGAACTGCCTGAATCTTACTCTCATCAGATTTTGCTTAAAGTTAACATAAATAGACTCAGTTAAGTTAAAAAAAAACTTATCCAAATATAAATATTTTTCAAATATTTTAAGGGGAAAGGTGGAGGGGGAAGGAAAAGGGGAACGAACAGAAAGGATGGAAGGAAGAAGTGGCAAAGGGAAAGTGGAAAAAAAGGGGAGGGTGTTAGATATAAGGGGCCAAATTGAACATTGTAGTATTCAGAAACAAAATACTGGGGAATATGGAGAGAGAGAGAGAGAGAGAGAGAGAGAGAGAGAGAGAGAGAGAGAAGGGTAAAATACAGAGGGAAGATAGCATGGAGGGCAATAAAGATTTAATAATTGTAACTTTGATTGTGAATGGAATGAACTCTTTCATAAAATGTAAATGAATAGTAGAGTGGATTAAAAACAAGAATCCTACAATATGCTGTTTACAAGAAACTCATTTGAAGCAGATATATATGTATATATACATATATATATATATATATATATATATATATATATATATAGAGAGAGAGAGAGAGAGTAAAGGTAAAAGGTTGGAGCAAAATATATTTTGTTTCAGCTGAAGTGAAAAAAACAGGGATAGCAATCTTATCTCAGAAAGCCAGCTGCAAAAAGTAGATCTGTTTAAAAGGGATCAGGAAAGAAACTATATCCTACTAAAAGGTACCATAGATAATTAAGCAATTTCAATACTAAAAATACTAAATATGTAGGCACCAACTGGTATAGAATTCAAATTCTTAGAGGATAAGTAAAATGAGTTACAAGAAGACATAGACAGAAAAACTCTAGTTGGTAGAAGACCTCAGCCTTCTGCTCTCAGTCTCAGATAAATCTAACTACAAAATGAACAAGAAGGAACTTAAGCAGTTAAATTGAGTGTTAGAAAACCTAGATATAATAGACTTTTGGAGAAAATTGAATGTGGATAGAAAGGAATATCCTTTTTTTCTGCTGTCCATGGCACTTAATCAAAAATTGACCATGTTCTAGGGCATAAAAACCTAATAGTCAAATGCAGAAAGGCAGAAATAGTTAACACATCCTTCTCAGATAATGATACAATAAAAATGACAAGCAATAATAGGCCAGGGAGAGATAGAACAAAAACTAATTGGAAGCTAAATAATGACATTTTAAACAGTGAATGAATCAAACAACAAATTATAGAAAGAATTAATGTTTCATCCTAGATAATGACAGTAATGAAACAACATAAAAAAACTTATGGGATATAGCCAAGGCAGTTGTCAGGGGATATATTATATCTTTAAAATGCTTAGATGAATAAATTAGAGGAAAAAGGAAATCAATGAACTAAACATGCAACTAACAAAAATTAGACAACAGAGAACAAATTTAAAACCATCAACTCAATATCAAATTAGAAATTCTAAAATCCAAAGGAGAAATTAAGAAAAACAAAAGCAAGAAAACTATTGAACTAATAAATAAAATTCAGTTGGTTTTATGACAAAAACAGTAAAATTGATAAACATCTTGTTTATTTGTTTATAAAAAGAAAGAAAACCAAATTGCTAGTATTGTAAATGAAAATGGTTAAGTCACCATCAATGAGGAGGAAATTAAAGTAATAAAACCAAAGGGCTATCATGTCTAGGTTTCTAACAATCTGTTTACTTCCTTAACTTCCTCCTTGGTTATTTTATGGTTAGATTTATCTAAATCTGATATCTGCACAATTGTTTGCCAATAAATTTGATAATCAATGTGAATTGTATGAATACATGCAAAAGTATAAGTTTCCCAGGTTAAATGAAAACAAAATTAAATACCTAAATAACCACATCTCAGAAAAAGAAATTCAACAAGCCATCAATCAAATCTCTAAGAAAAAATCTTCAGGGCCAGTTAGATTCAAAATGAATTCTATCAAACATTTAAGGAACAATTGTTTACAATTTTATATAAAATTTTTGGATAAATAAGTGGATGGAACTTTTCCTGACTCTTCCTAGGACACCAGTATGGTGCTGATACCTAAACCAGGAAAAGTCAATACAGAGAAAAAATTATAGACCCATTTCCCTGATGAATATAGGTACAAAAATATTAAATAAAATTTTAATAAACTGATTACAGCAAGTTATCACTAGAATAATACACTATGACCAAGCAGGATGTACCCCAGGAATGCAGGGTTGGTTCAATATTAGGAAAACTGTTAGTATAATTAACTATATCCATAACAAACCTTTCACAAATCTATGATTTTATCAATAGATGCTGAAAAAGCCTTTGACAAATACAATACCCATTCTGACTAAAAACACTAGGGAGTGTAGAATAAATGGATTGTTCCTAAGAACAATAAACTATCTAACTGAAACTATAAACAAGCATTATATGCAAGGTTGATAATCTAGAGGCATTCCCAATAAGATCAGGGGTGAAACAAGGATGCCTAGTATTACCACTACCATTCAATATTGTGTTAGATATGTTAGCTTCAGTAATAAGGAAATAAAAAGAAAGTAAAGTAATTGGAAATGGCAAGGAAGACACAAGATTATCACTCTTTGCAGATGACATGATGGTATACCTAGTGAGTCCTAAAAAGTAATCTAAAAAAACTACCAGAAAAAATTAGCAACTTTAATAAAGTCACCGGATATAAAATAATCACTCATAAATCCTTAACATTTCTGTACATGACTAGCAAGGTACAGCAGAAAAAGCTAGAAAGAAAAATCCCATCAAAGTAACTTTAGACTGTATGAAATACTTGGAAGTCTGCCTGCCATGGCAGATTCAGAAACTTTATGAAAACAATGACAAAGCAGTTTTCACACATATAAAGTCAGATTTAAATAACTGGATACAAATCAACTGCTCATGGATAATCTGAGTGAATATAATAAGAATGACAATTCTACCTAAATTAAATTACTTATTTAGTGTCCTACCAATCAGAATTCCCAAAAATTACTTTAATGAGTTAAAAAAAAAAACTTGTAAGTAAATTCATATGGAGAAATATAAAACCAAGAATTTGCAGGGATTTAATGAAAATTAGTGCAAAAGAAGGTGGCATAGCCCTACCAGAAGTAAAATTATATCATAAAGCATCAGTCATCCAAACAGTCTAGTATTGACTAAGAAACAGAGTAGTGGATCAGTGGTGTAGACTAGGTGCACAAGAGACAGCAGGAAATGACTGGAGTAATCTGTTGTTTGATAAACTCAAAGAGTTCAGTTTTGGGATAAAAACTCTCTCTTTCATAAAAACTGTTGATTAAATTGGAATTTTGTATGGCAGAAACTTGGATTAAACCAACACTTCAAAGATAAGATCAAGATGGATATAGGAATTAGAGATAAAAGACCAGATTATAAGCAAACTAGGAGATCAAGGAATAGTTTACCTGTCAAATCTATGGAAAGGGAAGCAGGTTATGACCAAGGAAGAGGTAGAGAACATCATTAAAAACAAGCTAGATAATTTAAATTCAAACCCTTTTGCATAGAAAAATCACTATAACCAAGATTAAAAGAAATGTAGTAAATTGGGAAGTAATTTTTACTACTAGTATTTCTGGTAAAGGACTCATTTCTAAAATATATAGAGGAGTTAAATGTATAAAACAAAAAACAAGCCATTCCCCAAATGACAAATGGTCAAAGGATATGCAGAGGCAATGTACAGATGGGGAAATCAAAGTGATCTATAGTCATTTGAAAAACTGTTCAAAATCATTATTGATTAGAAAAATGGAAATTAAAGCATCTCTGAAGTACCATCTCAAGCCTATCAGATTGGCCAATATGACCAAAAAGGACAATGATCAGTGTTGGAAGGGATATGGGAAATCTGGGACACTAATACATCCTTGTTGTAGCTGTGAGCTCATCCAATCTCTCTGCAGAGCAATTTAGAATTACACCCAAAGAGCAATAAAAATGTGCAAACCCTTTGATCCAACAATACCACTACTGGATCTATACCCTGAAGAGATCATGAAAAAGGGCAAAAACATCACTTGTACAAAATCTTCATAGCAGCTCTGTTTGTGGTGGCAAAGAATTGGAAATTGAGTGAATGCCCTTCAATTGGGGAATAGCGGAACAAAATGTGGTATATGTAAGTCATGGAACACTATTGTTCTATTAGAAACTGGGGGGTTGGCAATTCAGAGAAACTGAAGGGTTTGCATGAATTGATGATGAATGAGATGAGTGAAACCAGAACAACATTGTACACCATAACAGTAACATGGGGTTGAGGTTCAATCTTAATGGACAGGCTCATTCCATCAGTGTAATAATCAGGGACAATTTTGGGATATCTGCAGTGGAGAAGGCCATCTGTATCCAGAGAAAGAACTATGGAGTTTGAAGAAAGACCAAAGACCTTTAATTTAAAAAAAATGATCTTTGTAATTTTGCTATCTCTTACATTTTATTTTTTTCCCTTAAGGTTATAATTTCTCAACACATTCAATTTAGATCACTGTATAACATGGGGGTGGAGGTAGGGAAGTGATATTAGGGGAAAAACTGTAAAATTCAAAAATAAATAAATAAATAAAGATGTAACTCACCTGCTTTCTCCCAAACTAAATATGTTCTTTCTCCAATTTTTTTATTTCTCTTTAGGTCACAAATATCCTCCCTACTGTCCATATTGGAAAACCTGAGGCCCTCTAGCTCTTCCATCACCCTCATATTCAGTCCATTGCCAAGTCTCATTACCTTAAACTCTTCATCATTTCCAACATATATTTTCTTCTTTCCTTCATGCACTATCCATTCCAGAATTTCCTCACCTTTCATCTCATTATGATATTAGTCTCCTAATTGGTTTCCCTGTCTTATATTTGCTCTGTCGAATCTTATTCAAACTTCCCAAAGTTGCTGAAATAATTTTCCCAAAACATAGGCATAATTATATGTCCAGAGATGCTAAAAGCTCACATCTCCATAATGTATCTAGATAATTGTTTGTAAATATCGATCTGTGGATGTTATTAAAATATTTTTTAAAATTGTATTTCAATAAAATTAGTTTCCTTTGTAATTCAATATATGTTACTTTTAGCAAGTAAAAATATGATTCTAAGTTTCACCAGAATTCCCAAGGATTCCACAGCATAAAAAATTTTAGGACTCATGAAATATATTACTTTCTTAGGGTACACATACCCCAAATTGGAAACCCTTTCTTTTAATCCTATTCAGATACCAAATCCTCCATGATATCTCCTTGATATTTCCCATACACTCAATAAGATCTTTTCTCAATTGGAATGCATTAAAAATTTTTTCTTGAAGCTATGTGCTGTGCCTTTTCTTTGTTAATGTTCATAATTATCTTTGTTTTTACTTTATCTACACTAGATTATAAATTCCATGGGAATAAGGATTCTATAATATGTAAATTTTGCTTTTTTTCCCTAGGACCTACTATAGCACTCTGAATACAATAGAGGCTATTAAATGCTGAGTTGATTTGAATATGAGGTATTCCTCTCCTACACCCTTTCTTGCACTTATCATATAATTGGTCATGGAGACTTCTGGTGACTTAACCTACCAATTTAGAATGCTTCTTGGTCTACAATTTTAGTCTTAGAGAGAGAGCTGAAACTCTATGACTTACCCATGGTATCACAGCCCAAAGACTAATGAAACTAGAACTGAGGTCACTTTGATTGTGAAGCCAGTGAATCTATAGATTCACTATGGTATACTCCCTTTCTTGAAATGTTATTGCAGTCACAAAACTGTTTGTTAGCTACACATTTTTGACCTTTTAAAATAAGTTTCAAATAGTTTTAAGTGGTTTTTGTTCCTTTTTATGCCTTCAATAGTGGGGGAAAATCCTAAAACCTACACTGGCACATTTTTTGAATGAGAAAACAAATAAATTAGACTCTCAATAAAAGAGACAAACATGCCAAACTACCTTGCTTTAGAGGAGCTAAAAACATTTATCCTTGGAATTTTCCTTCTATGGATGATAATGAATAATAATAACCAATATTTGTATGATAATACATTTCTTATCATTGATGTTAAAAAGTCTACTGGATATAATACACTCAGTTGTTTTTTCTATCAAGATTTAAACTGGGTTTTTTTTGTTCATTTATTTTCCCATTTATTAATGATTAATCTAAATTAACATTGTCAGATTCCTATTGTACTTAGAATAAATTATGCTAAAGCATTTGCACTAATTTATGTTGTTTGTGTTGCTACTACTAATAATAATCATGTGAATGTAATCATTAATATTATTCTTCTATTCAGGGACAAAGAAGGACCAATATCTTCCAAACCAATATTGTTTTAAATTTGAATTATTACTGAACATCATGTAAGGTTCACTCCTTTAAAAAACTGTCAATGAAGACTTGAAAGAACAAAAGAGAAGTTCATGGTTTAGTGAGAATTTTTCAATGTATTACAAAAGAAGACACAAGCAAGGGAAAAAGTATAAAGGATATCATCAAAGAACTGTGTGAATGAAAAATAGGATAGGTGATCTAGCAAAGGAGATAACTCAAGGACAATAAATGAACTATCTGGACACCATTTTGATATGAGAAGTACAAAAAGAAGGCCCAAACACAATAAATGAACTATTTGTTATGAATTTAAAGGAACACTTAGATAAAAGTGGTGTAGAAGTGGCATTGATGTCTACGTTATCATATTTAATGCTTATGTTGGTTGGATCACAGGTTCATAGAACTATATAATTGGAGCATTCTCTTCAAAGGTTTGTTTTGTGGAAGTCATCTGAGGTTAAATATAAATATTGATATAGTTCATGTGAATAACATTGGAAAAGGGGGATCAATAAGTCAAGATTTGAAATTTTTTGCATTAAAAATGTAACCTGGGGCGGCTAGGTGGCTCAGTGAATAAAGCACAGGCCCTGGAGTCTGGTCTCAGACACTTAATAATTACCTAGCTGTGTGGCCTTGGGCAAGCCACTTAACCCCATATGCCTTGCAAAAACCTAAAAAAAAAAAAATGTAACCTGTACCCAGAGTGGTTCTGTCATAGTGGTTCACTGTTTTTGCATATTCTTCCTCATTTCAGCAAAAATACCTTTTGAAAGCTAGCTCTTAAATTTTCAATTCATTTTCATCCTCACTAATGCAGGCATCACAGGAATTATATGCTAGTGGTTTCTGATGAAAAATAAACACTACCTTGAGATTTGTAGATTAAATTTGCAGGAAGAAAATAAAGGTTGATAGAAGTAGTAATAACTTGTAATAAATGGCATGGGCATGACAAGTTTTAATGGGTTGATTTTTTTCAACCATCAATTTATTTTTCCCAAAGAGAGCTTCATTTCAATTCACATTAGCACTTAGCATATTAACTTTTGGTTTCTTTGGTTACCTGCCTGTTAAATAATCAAAGATTAGTAAATAAAATTAAGTGCAATAGGGAGTCTCTTGTAACATGAAAAGCCATTTAGTAATGTGAATAGTGATTTCTTTACTTATTTATTATTTAAAAATACATATGCATTTTAAAAACAAGACAACAATTGATTCAAAATGGGGAGGAATAGAGATGGAGAAATTGAGAATGCAACAGTAACATACTCAACAGCAATAAGAATAGAAAAGTGGAGGATTTAGGGAGGAAGAAAATGAGTTTGGACATAGTAAATTCAGGAGATGTCTCATAAGTAGTTCAAGAAGTGAGATTGGAAGTTATAAGAGAGGTTAAACCTAGATAAATAGATTTCAGAGTTATCTGTATTATGATTGTAATTAAAATAATATGAGGAGTCACCAGTTAAAATATTATAGAAAAGGAGGAAAAGAAGGCCCAGGAGAGAAATTTGGATGGGCCCATAATTAGTTGTTTTAACAACGATGACTATCCAGTGAAGGAGACAGTGCAGAACCTATCACATGGGTAGGAATAAAACCAGGAGAAAGAAATGATATAAAAATCTAGAGAGGAAAGATTTTCTTTGAGAAGACAGTGATCAAAAATCTCAAAAATGATGAGGACTAAGATAAAGACATTAGATTTTTCAGTGAAGAGATTCTGAGTATCTTGCAAGAAGCACTTTCAATTGAATGATGAGGGAGGAGGTTATATTGCCAAGAGTTAAGAAGAGCCTGAAAGGAAAGGAAAAGGGAATAATGATTATAGGCAGATTTCTTATGGATTTTATCCCCCAAAGGGAGGAAATATATAGGGATATACATAATAGGAATGGACGAAGTGAAAGATTTTTGAGGATCAGTGAAACATAGGTATGCTTGTAGGAAGCAAGAAAGTATGCAGTATTCAGGGAGAGACAAATAAGTGAGAGTGGGGATAATAAAGGTACATTCTACTGAAGAAGACACATTAGGATGAGATTCCTTGTTAGAGGGGCTTGATTTAGCAAAGAAAAGGATACCTCTCCATGTGAGAAAATGGTGAAGAAGGAAATAATGCCAGGTAACATCTGGATAATTTGAAATGACAAACAGGGAAGCATAAGAAACTCTTTGTGATTTTCCTTGATTTTTTAAAATTTAAATGTGAGGCAAGATAAAGAAAAGTTTGAGGAGAGATGAAAAGATTTGAGAAAGCTTTTGTGACTATACAGTTAAGATGTTTAAGGAGTTAGAAAAAGATTGTCTTGTAAGGGGCCAGGCAAGATTAAGCCAGCAATTTCAGGGGAGTGGGGGTTGTTTGTTTTTTTAGGGTTTTTTTGTCTTTTTTTTGTTTTTTTGTTTAGGTTTTTGCAAGGCAAATGGGGTTAAGTGGCTTGCCCAAGGCCACACAGCTAGGTAATTATTAAGTGTCTGAGACCGGATTTGAACCCAGGTACTCCTGACTTCAAGGCCGATGCTTTATCCACTATGCAGTTTCATGGGTTTTACAGGTTTTATGAAATGCCACATAAATTAGATTAAAAGGACCAGACAGTGGGACTAATCTAGTACTGAGGAATGGTTGGGCAGGGTCTTTGATAGGACATAGGATTAGAGACTTGAGATAAAAAGATAGTATAGAATTTAACTGGTTCATCAATGGGCAAAGGAACAAAGTGAAGGCAGTGTAAGATTCAAGACTTGGGGAATGAAAGAAGCGCTGAGAGACTGAGCGTTAGAGTGAGGATAAAGAACAAGGTTTTAGGTTGCAAGGTGGAGGGAGAAATAGAATGACAACATATTATAATTAGATAATGAAAATCTAGAGTTCCTGAATAAAGAAGTAGTACATTTTGGATGATGGCAAGATTAAGAATATAAACATCCCTGTGTAAACTGTATGGGGAATGATAAGTGAAGCATGGGAAATTAGTAAATGGAGGAATTTGGGGGTTAAAATGTTTGAAGGGGTATCAATGTAGATGATGATGTCTCTAAATATGAGTGTAGGTGTTTAGGAAGAAACAGAGTGAGTCAAGCTCTGAACTTATTAAGGAAGTAAGCAGCATGTCCTAAACGATATATGTATATACATACATATATATATATATATATATATATATATATATACATATATATATATATATGTATATATATATATATATATATATATATATATATATATATATATATAAAACCATTATCAAAATCTTTTTGGATTGGAAAATCTTGTGGTATTGCTTGATCAAAGGGTATGCACATTTTTATGGCCCTTTGAGTGTAATTCCAAATAGCTCTACAGAAAGGTTGGATGAGTTCACAGATCCACTGACAAGATAATTAGTATCCCAGATTTCCCACAACTTTCCAATATTGATCATTGTCCTTTCTGGTCATATTGGCCAGTCTGAGAGGTGTGAGGTGGTATCTCAGAGATGCTTTAATTTGCATTTCTCTAATCAGTAAAGATTTAGAGAAATTTTTCATATGACTAAGGACTGCTTTAATTTCCTCATCTGTAAGTTCCCTCTGCATATCTTTTAACCATTTGTCAATTGGGGAATGGCTTGTTTCTTGTTTTATAAATTTGACTCAGTTCTCTATATACTTTAGAAATGAGTTCTTTGTCAGAAATACTAGTTGGAAAGATTGTTTCCCAATTTACTATATTTCTTTTGTTCTTGGCTACAGTGCTTTTGGTTGTGCAAAAGCTCTTTAATTTAATGTAAACAAAATAATCTAGTTTGTTTTTACTGATGTTCTCCATCTCTTCCTTCGCCATAAACTGCTTCCCTTTCCATAGATCTGACAGGTAAACTATTCCTTGATCTCCTAGTTTGCTTATACTATTGTCTTTTAATCTCTAAATCTTGTACCCATTTTGATCTTATCTTGGTTCATGCACTTCAGTGGATGAGTGTCTTTTTTAAAATTACAATTTGTGTTATAATTCTGAATTTAGGAAACAGAAGATGTGCATTGATACATTGTTGGAAGAATTGTGAAATAATTCAACCGTTCTGTGGATCAATTTGGAACTAGTTGTACCACCACTAGGTCTCTATTCCAGAAGATACGAAAAACAAATAGGATTTGTATAAAGATATTTTTTGCAACTCTTTTATGTCAGGGAGCTGGAGTTTGAGGTGATGGCCATCAGATGGAGAATGGTTGAACAAAATGTGGTATGGTGATTAAGATTAAATACTATTCTGTTACATGAAATAAAGAACAAGATTCTCTCAGTTAAAAAAAAAGCCCTTTCATGAGCACTTGCAATGGGAAATGTACTATTTACAAAATAATAAGTGTTGCAGGATGATCAATACTGAATTACTTAGCTTTTCTCAGCAATTCTGTTATTAAGACAACTCTGAGGAAATTATGATATAGAATACTATTCATCCCAAAGACAGAGCTGGTGGTGCCTGAATACAGATTGAAGTATAATTTTGTTTTTACTTTGAAAAAAAACAGAAAATGAAATGACCATTTCCCTAATGCAAAAGAGAATAGTAAAATAGCATTGTTGGTGAAACTGTAAATTATTTTGTCTTTTAATTATATAATAATTCTAATAATTAAAAAAATACTGCTCCTCTTTGTTTCCTTCCTATCTTCCTTCCATTCTATGTATTTAAAATTACTTCTGTGACTCTCTTTTATCTTTTTTATTTTCTCCTTTTCAACAATCATTCTTCTTTTTCTTCTTACTTCTTCCTTTACTCTTTAGTCAATTAAAAAAATCACTGTGACAAATGTACATAATCAAAGAAAATTAATGATCTTACTGACCATGATAAAAAGTATCTATTCTTGAATTCATCACCTATCTCTATCAAAGTATGATCAATTCATTCCCTGGAATGATATTTTGTTATTTCATTGATGAGATTTTTAAAATATTTTATTTTTTTCTTTATAATTTTTTGTTGTTTTTGTGGTTATTTTTCTGTCATGTTTGACTCCCCTTGACCCCATTTGGGATTTTCTTGATAGAGATATTACAATGACTTTTCATTTACTTCCCCAATTCATTTTAAAGTTGAAGAAACTGGGGAAAGCAAAATTAAGTAACTTGCTCAGAGTCATATAGCTATTAGTGTTTAAGGCTGGATCTGAACTCAGGATCATGAGTCTTCCTGACTTCAGAACCAATACTCTATTCATTGTACTACCTATTGAACCCAATATTATTTATGTTATTGTATATTCTCTTGATTTTGACCATTTAACTCTGCATTACTTTTTTATTTCAATATTTTATTTGTTATTCCAATTACATACAATAATAGTTATTGCCAAATTTTGTTTGCAAGGTTTTGAATTTTACAATTTTTCTCCCTCCCTCCCTTCTTTGTCCCTACCCCCCCAAAAAAAACCCAGAAAGCAATCTGATATAGGCTTTTTATTTGTAATCATATGCATCACTTTTTACAAATCTTCTTAAGTTTCTCTAAAACTATAATTATGAATTTCCTGACACAAAGGCCTGAACTGAACAGAGAATTCAATCACCAAATATACAACTGAAGAATAGCATAAAAAGCCAAATGAAAAGGGGACTGAAAAATCAAAACTATTTTAAATAAATGTTGGTTGACTATACAACCCTAAAAGTGAAGATATAATACCCTAAATTCTATAAAGGAAAGATAAACTAAGAACTAATTGGAAATTAAATAATTTTATCTCATGTGAATCAAGCAGTGATAATAGAAATAATCAATAATTATATCCAATAAAATAAGAATAATGAGACATCATACAAAATTTATGGAATGCTGCAAAGGGAGTTTTGAGGGGAAACTTTAAATCTCTCTCTAAATGCCTATAAGAATAAAATAGAGAAAGAGGAGATCAATGAATTGGCCATGCAACTACAAAAGCTAGAAAAAGAACAAATTAATAATGCCAAATTAAATACCAAATTAGAAATTCTGAAATATCAAGGGAGAGATTAATAAAATGGAAAGCAAGAAAACCACTGATCTCATAAATAAAAATAAGAGTTGATTTTATGAAAAAGCCAATAAAATAGAGAAATCTTTGGTTATTCTGAATAAAAAAAAGAAAGAAGATAAGCAAATTACCAGTATCACAAATGAAAAGTGTGAACTAACTACTAATGAAGAGGAAATTAAACAGATAATTGGAACTACTTTACCAAACTGTATGCGAACAAATTGTACAACCTGAGTGAAATGGATGAATATTTACAAAAATACAAACTGCCCAGATTAACAGAAGAGGAAATAAATTACTTAAATAACCCATTTCAGAAAAAAAAGTAATTGAAGAAACCATCAATAAACTCCCTAAGGTCAAGATGGATTTACAAATGAATTCTACCAACATTTAAGGGACAATTAATTTCTATTCTACATAAAACGTTTTTTAAAAATAAGAGAGGAAGTAGTTCTGCTAAACTCCTTTTATGACACCAACATGGTACTGATACCTAAGCCAAAAAGAACCAAATGAATATTGTTGCAAAAATCTTACATAAAATTTTAGCAATGAAACTACAGCAAATTATTATTTAGGATAATATGCTATGATCAGATTGGATTTATACCAGGCAGGCATGGATATTTCAACATTAGAAAAACACTCAACATAATTAAACATATCAATGGTAAAAGCAACAAAAGTCATATGATTATCTCAATAGATGCTGGAAAAGACTTTGATAAAATGTAACATCCATTCCTATTAAAAGTCCTAGAATTTTTAGGAATAAATGGAGTTTTCTTTAAAATAATAAATGGTATCTGTCTAAAATCCATCAACAAATATTATATTTAATGGAAATAAACTCAGAGCATTTCCAATGAATTCATGGGTGAAACAAGGATGCCCATTATCACCATTCCTATTCAATGGACTATGAGAAATGCTAGCAGTAGCAATAAGAGAAGAAAAGAATTGAAGAAATCAGATTTGGCAATGAGGAAGCAAAACTTTCATTCTTTACAGATGATATGATGGTATACCTAAAGATCTGAGAAAATCATCTTCAAAAACTCCTTGAAAGAATTTGCTTGATACAGCAAAGTGGCAAGATATAAAATAAACCCACATAAATCATCAGCATTTCTATATATGAACAACAAAGCCCAAGAACTAGAGATAAAAAGAGAAATTCCATTTAAAATATCTTTAGACAACATTAGATACTTGGGAATCTATCTCCCAAAATAAACCCAGAAACTGTATGAACACAATTATAAAGCAATTCTCACCCAAATAAAGTCAGATCTAAATAATTGGAAAAATATCAAATGGTCATGGATAGGTCGAGTTAATATGATAAAAATGACATTTCTACCCAAATTAAATTATTAATTCAGTGCCATACCATTCAAATTACCAAATAACTATTTTACCAAGCGAGAAAGAATATTAACAAAATTCATCTGGAGTAACAAAAAGGCAAGAATAGCAAGAGAACTGATGAAGAAAACATGTAAACGAAGGTGGCCTAGCTCTACCAGATCTAAAACTATACTATAAACCAGCATTCATCAAAATTGCCTGGTACTGGTTAAGATATAGAGTAATGGATCAGTGGATTAGGATAGGTTCAAAAGAAACTGTAGTAAATGACTACAGCAATCTCCCATTTGACAAAACCAAAGCCATCAGCCTCTGGAATAAGAATTCATAATTTGACAAAAATTGTTGGGAAAATTGGAAAATATGGAAAAACTAGGCATAGATTCACATTTCACATTCTATACCAAAATGAGGTCAAAATGGGTACAGGACTTAGACATAAAGAACGATACCATAAATAAATTAATAGACCAAAATATACCCTATCTGATTTATGGAAAAATAGAAAAATTTATGACCAAACAAGAATTAGAGCACATTATAAACTGCAAAATGAATGATTTTGACTATATTAAATTAAAAGGTTTTGCACTAATAAAATCAATGCTGCCAAAATTAGAAGAAAATCAAAAAACTTGGAAACAATCTTCACAACCAGGAGTTCTGATAAAGGTCTTGTTTCTAAAATAAATAGAGAATTGCATCAAATTTATAAGATCACAGATCATTCCCTGATTGATAACTGGTCAAAGGATATGAACAGACAGTTTTTAAATGAAGAAAAATAAAGCTATATATAATCATATGGGAAAAATGCTCCAAATCACTATTGATTAGAGAAATGCAATTAAAACAATATTGAGGTATCATCTCACACCTGTTAGATTAACCCAGATGAGAACAAAGGAAGATGATCAATGTGGGAGAGAAGTTGTGGAAGCACTGAGACAGTGATGCATTGCTGGTAGAGTTGTGAACTGATCCACCCTTTCTGAAGAACAATATGGAACTATGCCCAAAGAGCAATAAAACTGTTTATATGCTTTGACATAGCAATTCCAATTCTAAGACTATATCCAGAAGAAACTGTAAAAATTGGAAAAGTCCTGCATGTTCCAAAATATTCATTGCAGATTTTTTTGTAGTGGCAAAGGATTGGAAATTGAAGGGATGCCCATCAATTGGGGAATTGATAGACAACTTTTGGTATATGAATACTATGGAATACTATTGTTCTGTAAGAAACCATAAGTGGTTAGATGCTAGAGAAGCATGGAATGACTTACAGGATCTGAGGCTGAGCAAAAGGAGTAGAGCCAAGAGAACAATATACACATCAACAACATTATGAGTTGAACAACTTTGATGGGAAGCAACTCCTCTTGACAGCCAAGAGAGCTAGGACAACTGTATTTCCCTGGTTGTGGACCATATTATCCTCAACCAGAGGAATAAAAACAAAACAAAACACAGAAAAAAATCTCTTCTGAATCTGTTGGCCATTTTATAAAAATTATCTGTTATGTATCTCTTTCCCTTAATTCTAATTCCTCCTGCCAAAAATTACTAATTTGTAAATATGTTTAACAAAATATCTATGTAAAATGCTAACCTGCTGAGGGGAGGAGGGTGGGAAAGGATGGTGGAGAGAAATTTTGTAACTTGGAAATATGCATGTACAAATGGACTCAAATGAATAATTAAATAATTAAAGCAAAAATAAAAATAAAAAACTAAAAATAATGTTAAAAAAGAAACTATAATTATGACAAAATAGTATCTCATCCATTCATGTCCCATATTTGTTCAACCATTCTTCAGATGACAGATACTTCTTTTGCTTCAAGTTCTTTACTATAATGAATGCTTTTTATAAACATTATATATATATATATGTATAAAATGTTTATATTCCATGGATAAAGCACTGGCCTGGGAATCAGGAGTGCCTGAGTTCAAATCTGGCCTCAGACACTTAATAATTACCTAGCTGTGTGGCCTTGGGCAAGCCACTTAACCCCATTTGCCTTGCAAGAAAAAAGGAATTCAGTGGCTGGATAAATATAAAGATGACTGATGATGGTTTTGGATGCAGTGGATGACTATGGTATCTTTGATATCTAAGTTCCAAACATTCCACAGCACTTATTTCAGTAGCCTTCATGGCCATTAGAACAAATTATTCTCTTTTGAACTTTCTATCAAGGGACTAATTCAAATGCTTGGGGGTAGTAGTTACCCTAATTCACTAATGGGTTTCAGCACTGTCAGTGACCTGGTTTATTCCATCTTTCAAGATGGTTTGACCAAGTACTGTCCACTCCTCTTGGGGCTAAATTGTTTTGCAGAATGACTGGACTATTGCACAGCTCTATCAAACATGCAGTAAGTGCCTATTATCCCAAAGATTCTACAGCAATTCTTTTTTCTTTCTTGTCATTTTTGACAATCAGACAGTTATGAAATAGAACCTTGTAGGTGTTTTAATTTGATTTTTCTCTAATTATTAAGGAATTGGGACATTTCTTCATATGCTTATTAAAGTATGTATTCCTTCCTTTGAAAACTTCCTGTTCATATATTTTGATCAATTCCCCATTGTGGATATAGCTCTAGTTTCTATATGTCTGAATCCCTTCTTGGTGACCATTTTCTAAGTGTCAATCTGATAATATGTCAGATGTTCAAAAGGAAATTAATTACAGACCTATATCATGAAGTTATTGCAAGAGACAAATTTATTATGAATCTCAATTACAATGAATACAAAATTTAAGGAAATGCCTCTAAAGGGGAAAAAAACTCATAAAACCCTAGTCATGGCAAAACTTAGCACTAGGAGAAATTGAAACATCCTATGATAAGACTGGGTGTGATAAGTCACATTAAAATATGAAATTGAATACAGAAAGTGAAGAAGATAAAATATGAAACTAATATAAATTTTTTTAAGTCCAGATTTCCTAAAGTAGTTGGAAATGACAAGAGATTTAAATTGCAAGTAAATTTCAATATTAACTGAATCTGGAAACCCATTTTGTACTTCTGAAAATAATCTGAATAAGATTAAAATGTATTACTTCTCATTGCTAGATTGTAAAGAGTAGAACACAAGTCCAGGACATCAATGAAAATAAAAAATAAATAGCATTGTTGTATCTATATCTATACATGTATATATGTATATACTGTGTGTGTGTGTGTGTGTGTGTGTGTGTGTGTGTGTGTGTGTGTGACTATACTCCAGGGAAAGAAAAAAATATATAGGAACAATGATAACCGTTCAGAATAGTTCCAAAAATGGCAACCAGATGAATACTAATCATATGAATTATTTCCCCAAAAAGTCAGTGATAATTGCACGGTTCTTTTCAATAATTTACTAAATTAATGATGTTCATTTTATTATTCAAAACCCTTCACATCCTACTCCATCCTATCTTTCCAGTCTTTCTTATTCCCTAACATATCTTCTTCCATCCAATGATACTGGGCTATTGGCTGCTCTACAAACAATGACTCTGGGCATTTCTTTGGTTTTCCCCCATACCTAGAATGGTCTTGATCCTTCACTCTGATTCTTAACCTCCCTGGATTCATTTGAGTCCCAAATGAAAATTCCACCTTCTATGGAGGCCCCCCAAAACTCTTTTAAATGCCCTCAATCCCAATCCTTTCCTTTTTTTATTCCTGTTTAGAATTTATTTTGTAAACACTTGTTTCATGTTGTTCCTTAATTGAAATGTAAACTCCTTGAGGGCAGAAACTGTCTTTTGTCTTGTTATATATCCCTAGTATTTAGCAAAGTGACTGGCAAATAATAGGCGTTTTAAAAAATATGTATCGCTTGACTGATTAATGATAAAATCTAGATTTCATTTGGAAAGGAAATGGCCATATCTAATAAAAATACTCAGAAAACTTGGTTAATCTTTTTTGTACACTGAAAAGTCAGTGACTCTTGTTCTTACAACCTTAGAGAAATATTCTGAAAAGTGCATGTAATCCAAGGTGAGGAAGAAATAGTTCTAGTTCATTGGAATTGCAAAGAATTTCTAGGAATTCATAGTTATACTATTCTCCTCTCAGTAAGATTAGAGGTCATCTGGAGAAGTCAGTTTTTTAAATAATAAAAATAGAGACTGCTACTTTTCCCTTTGCTTTTCTTTTTTTCTCTAGTTTTTAAATGATCTTTATGTGTGTGTGTGTGTGTGTGTGTGTGTGTGTGTGTGTGTGTGCGTGTGTGTATACCATTGAATAATAATAAAATTTAAATTGTTTTAAAATATGTCATCAAAATATTATGACCTTGTCTACCAATGAGAAACCTACATGTCCATAAGACCCCAGAGAGCTATCCCAAGGTCTAGGTAATTTAAGTTTCAAAACCTACTTCCAACCATAGTTCACAAGCTTCTATCAATTTTGCATTGATTAATCAGAGAAAGAGCTAAATATAAAGAAGTCTGAAAAATTATAATGGAAATAAAATTTTAACAAGCCTCTTATTCTTAAGATTTTTTAATGTATCATGGTCATACCATCATACCCTTCCCCGAAGTGCTTACTTCCTTCTACGTTTCACTCTCTACTATTCACAGTTGGTCCTATGTCTCTGCTATTATCCCCCACACATCAAATTTCCATTCCAGGTTATTTGACTATTATAACAGTCACCCAACAACCTGTTTAATATTTACTGGGAATGCTGTGATTAGTATATCTCTTCACTAAAGAGGAGCCCTATAGTAAACCAGACCTTTTAACTCACCCTGTTAAATCTGGGTAGTCATTTTCTCTAGTCCTGCTATTCCTATTCCATCCCTTGATACAAAAATTACAAATAAAAATAAACATTAAAGGTGGCATCAATAACATCTTTCAATTATGTCCATATCACATTTTTCTCACTCAAATCCAATTCATGTGCTTATTATAGCATCACCTCTCTGGTGTAGTGGTCTTCATCAAAAATGAAGGACAAACATTTCAATGCATGTAGTGATGGGATAGAGTAAAGGAATGTTATTGTCCAGCTAGTGAGATCCATTGGTACCCCACAATATCAGAAGGTAATAACCTTAATAAAGAACCTTTGTAGTATTTACTTCTGTAAGTAGATGGACAAGAATTCCACAAAAATGGGAAGCAAAGTATGAATTATTGGGGACAGCAAGGTGGTGCAGTGGACAGAGCACTGGTCCTGGAATTAGGAGGATCTGAGTTCAAATTTGGCCTCACATTCTTAATAATTACCTAACTATATGATCTTGGTAAGTTACTTAACCATAGTGCCTTGAAAAAACAAAACAAACAAGCAAGAAAAGTATGAGTTATCTTTTGTTTTATTAAAAGATGCAAACGATGAGATACAGACACAAGATCATTTGAATATTCTAGTGTATGTGTTACATCCCCTATTTAGAATGTAAACTCCTTAATGTCAGGGACTATTTGAGTTTCCTGGACAGAGTATGTATCTAATGTTTATATTGAAATGAATTTGTTAAAGGAATTCTAAGGACCTCCTTTTTACAATAGAATTTATTTAGAGCAACAAAACAAAACTGTGATAAACATATGACAACTTTGCCTTAGGAAAAAGACTGCATAAAATAATTCTTTTCACATTCAGCTATATTTATAAAAATACATTTATTCACAATCAAGTGTATTTTTAATCTCATTCATTTTTGTTACTCTACCACTTTTCACCTCATGATTAGTCCCTCCAACTAAGCACTCAGGTAACAATTACTCTTCTTTAAAGTCGATAATTAAAATTAAATCAAAAGGAATGTATGATATAAAATGCTACCTGAAGATTTTTGGATGGCTAAAAATAGCAGTCTTAAGGAAATGTAAGTCACAATGGAAAGCTGTTAACTTTAGAAACTTGACTTTAGAGTCAAGAAATTTTGCTTTAAGTGCCATTTCTTAGACATTTTGGCAGTGTGATTCTAAGAAAGTTGCTTAATTTATCAGTCCTCTAGGGCACTTTCTGTGACAATGCAATATAGAAGGAGCTAGTTTGCTTTATTAAGGGAGAAAAGAAAGACAGTCATGAGAAACATCTTACATTTGCAAAAATCACAAGTACCTTTAAAATGGAATTAATAAGAGCCATATGAAAACTTATACACTCTGATTATTTTATTTTTTCTTTAATTTTCTCTCTTGATCTCTCTAGATTTCTGACTGTCAAGCTTTCAATACTAAATCCATATCTATAACCTTGCTTTGCAGACCTGATGTTGCTATTGAATCAGCTGACATTTTTAATGAACTGGCTGACCAATTTATTTTCAAAGTCAGATTTAGTTACTCCATGCCAATGAAGCCCCATTCTAGTCAAGGGGAATTGATATTTCTCAAAAGCTCAGTGGTTCAGTTTTATCACTATCTACTGATTAATAAGTGGGAAAATCACACTTTTATTCTCGAAACTCATGTATTTTTGTTGCTCAAAAGAAAATGTGGAAATAAATAGAATTTTGAAAGAGTAGAAAAGAAAATTAAATAATAGTACCCACAAAAATATAATTAATTTAGGCCCCACTAATTTGGAATTTATTGTCATTGAGCTTGTATTTGGTTGGTTTATCTTTTCAGTACCACATAAATTTTATTGAGCATAATTTGATTATTTGAAAAAATAAATTATATCAAAGTATTGTAACACTATAAGAATAACATCAAAATGGAATTTTCTTAGACAAAACAGGTGAAAGTCTGGGTAATTAATCCAGTCTGGGTAATTTGTAATCTGGGACATTTTATATACATATCTATTACACTAGTCACAACCATTTAAATATACATCTATGAATCCATGATCTTATTAATATTACTATATCCCTTTTAGTGTTATCTGTCCTTACCTTTTCTTTGTTCATCCATTTTTCATAAATCTTCAAGAAAAATCTAAGACACTATAAACTTTTCCTTGATCTTTTAAATGCTTCCTTACTTCCACTGTTCCATTCAAGTTGTGCATTTGTTATCTTTCTTTATTGCACCAACCTCCCTCTCCTTTTGTGATCTCACATGTCTATATATTTTTACATCACTTTTCAATTATTAGTCCACCTTGTTAATGTCAATCTTTTTTGAGTTGTGAGAATTTTTTTGAGAATGAAACTGATTCCATCTTGCAAAACTGATTTCACCTTTAAAAATAAATTACAGTTGCCTATAAATTCCATCCACTTGCACTGACATCCTATTTCACAAGAGAAAGTTCATGTTTGTTCTCCCCACTCCCAACTGCCCAAACTTAAGTAACTATTTCCTAAATAACAATATCGCCAATATTTCTAATAATTAGAAAATAAGATAAATGAATCTTGTTTCTTAATCTATATCATGTTAATTATTTGCTATTAATGCATAAAATCTATCTGCCCCATATTTAGGGGGCTGTTGGGCTTGGGGGTTGGTCCAGTTGGTTATGCAACTCTGTCATTGTTAATAAATGGGTATGTTCTCCTCTTTTTTTTAGGTTTTTGCAAGGCAAATGGGGTTAAGTGACTTGCCCAAGGTCACACAGCTAGGTAATTATTAAATGTCTGAGGCTGGATTTGAACTCAGGTACTCCTGACTCCAGGGGCCCGTGCTCTATCCACTGTGCAACCCAGCCAATCCATAAATGGGGTATGTTCTGAAGATTTAATATTTGTTACCCTCAGCTATTTAAGTTTTCACCTCACAACACTACTCATACTTAACCAACATAACATTTTTATTGATCCTTGGGTCACCCCTGATTTTCCTTGAAATTTTGATATTACACGCATAAATAGAATCACTAGGAAAATTTTATTGCTGCTAAATGATGGAATTTTTCAAAAGTAAACTATTTGAGATCATTAAAAGGTCAATTTTTCCCTTTTATTCACTTCTGGATCTATAACACTATTAAATTGGCTTGTATGAGAAAGGTACAGATGGTTTATTTTTGACTTTTCAATTGCATATTGAAATATAAGCATTATATATTTGTCTGTTATCTTTTTGTGATATTAATGAAAGGTAAAATATATTTCTTTTTAAAATTTTTATTTAAGACAATGGAGTTAAGTGACTTGCCTAAGGTCACACAGCTGGGCAATTATTGTCTGAGGCTGGATTTGAATTCAGGTCCTGACTCAAGGGCCAGTGCTCTATCCACTGCTCCACCTAGCTGCCCCCAAGAAATCTTTTTCTAATATCTTTTGAGGAAATGTATATCTCAGTGAGATCTTTTATTTGGTACTTTAAGTCATCAGCATATTGACTTTTGAATGACAGTATTTAATTCTTTTCAATCACATATCATTTGCAACATTAATTTTTTTTTTTTAGTTTTTGCAAGGCAATGTAGTTAAGTGTCTTGCTTAAGGCCACACAGCTAAGTAATTATTAAGTGTCTGAGGCCAGATTTTAAACTCTTGACTCCAGGGTCAGTGCTCTATTCACTGCACCAACTAGCTCCCCCAGCAACATTCATTTTTTTAAGAATATTTTATATATTTGTTTTTCCAGCTACATGCAACGGTAGTTTTTTGCCATTTTTTTTGCAAGGTTTTGGGCTTTACATTTTTCTCTCTCTCTTCCTTCCTTCCCCTCACCCCTTGAGAGAAAGCAATCTGATATAGGATCTACATTTATTTTTATTTTTTTTATTTATTCTTTTTGCAAGTCTTGCCCAAGGTGGGCAAGGTTAAAATCAGGTTAAACATAGATCCATATTGATTCAAAATGGAAGAAAGAAAACAGTAGAGGAAAAAAAATGACATAATACATAAGACAAGTTTTAAAAATTGAAAATAATAAACTTTGGTCTTCCCTTAAACTTGACAGTTCCTTCTATGGATATGGACAGAATTTTCCAAAATAAGTCTTAAAATTTTCTTTGATTATTGTACTTCTGAGACGAACAAGTCCATCATAGTCGATCATTATCCCAGGTTGTTGTTGGTGTATACAATATTATTCTGGGTCTGTTCACTCTGCATCAATACACGTAAGTCATTCTAGCCTTTTGTGAAATCCTGTCTCTCTTGATTTCTGATAGGAGAATAGTATTCCAACACACACACACACACACACAAACACACACACACACACACACACATATATATATATATATATATATATATATATGTATATATATACCATAGTTCATTCAATCAGTCCCTAATTGGTAGACATTCTCTCAATTTCCATTTCTTTGCCACTACAAAAAGAGCTGCCATGACTATTTTTGTACATATTAGATTTTTACCCTTTTTCATTTCTTCAGACGGTGTTGCTGGATCAAAGGGTATACACATTTTTATTGTCCTTTGGGCATAATTTCAAATTGCCCTTGGATCAGCTCCATTAACAATGAATTAGTGGTGGTGGAGCCAAGATGGCAGTGTGAAAACAGCTTTTCAAAGGAGCCCTTTCCAAAATATTTCAAAAACCTTAAAATTATGACTCTAATTAAATTTTCTAGAGACAGAACCCACCCACAGAAAGATCTAGTGAGTCAATTCTCTAGTCCAAGGTAACCTGGAAGACTGTGGGAAGACTTTGTTCCACTGGGTTTTAGTGAGTGGCAATACAGTTAGGATCACCTCGCAAGAGCGGAGGAGTTCTGGAACTGAGTCCCTGGAGGCACTGGCTCCTGGGAGCAGAAGCTGTTTCCAGACCTGCCAACCCAGGGAGCACCAAGAATAACTTGGAAGATCAGAAAGGAAACATTTGCCAGAGTGAGTGGAAAGCCCAGGCCAGCATAGCCTTCCTCAGAGCAGCCACAACCATCAGTACAGCCCAGACCCCAGAAAAAAGAAGCAGGCCCACAAATTTGCCTGGCAGTAGCTTCCAGAGCACTCATCCCATGGAAGGTAAGGTGGGGGAGACTGTGAAGGTCTCTCCTTTGTCCCTGGGACAGGACTCTGCCTCTTTATCCATATTCAGACCCTGGCCACAGCCTGGGGCTCCCCAAAACCATAGAACAGGGATCCTCCTCACAGCTTCAGGGCAGAGCAGAAGGCTTGTAGTCATTCAGAGACCAGAGCACAGGCCAAGAGAGCAGTCAGAGCCTCCCTTAAGACCTTGAAAGAACTAAAGTCCTTGCAGGAGTTGTCCCAATAACAACTCAAAAGCTCAGAAAGCACTGCAAAATGAGGGAAAAGACTGGGGAAATAGGTAAACAGAAAAATAGGAATCTGACTATAGACAATTACTTTGGTCCCATAGAGGATCAAAACACAGAAAATTAGAAAGTCTAAGTTTCTGCAAATAAAGCCTCCAAGAAAAAATAGGAGTTTGGGCTCAGGACTATGATAGAGCTCAAAAAAGACTTTGAAAATCAAATAAGAGAGTTAGAGAAAACATTGGGAAGAGAAATGAGAGAGATGCAGGAAAAAACATGAAAATCAAATCAGCAGCTTGGTGAAGGAGATTGAAAAAAAATGCTGAAGAAAACAGTATGTTAAAAACCACTTTGGATCAAATGGAAAAAGCAGTTCAAAAAGTAAATGAGAAGAATACTTTTAAAGCAGAATTGTTCAGATGGAAAAGGAGTGTAAGAAAGTTCTCTGAGGAAAGCAAATCCTTCAAATGTAGAATGGAGCTAAAGGAAACTGATGTCTTTGTGAGGAATGAAAACATAATAAAACAATATCAAAAGAATGAAAAAAGTAGAACAAATTGTAAAATATCTCACTGAAAAATCAACAGACTTGGAAAAACAGATCCAGAAGAGACAATTTAAAATATTATTGGTCTACATGAAAGTCATGATCAGGAAAAAGAGCATTGACTTCATTTTTAAAGAATTTCTACAGTAAAATTGCCATGATATTCTAGAAGCAGAAGGCAATAGAGAAATTGAGAGAATCCATTCATCTCTCCCTGAAAGAGATAAAAAAAAAGCCCAACCCCCAGGAATATTATGTCTATGTTCCAGAACTCCCAAGTCAAAGAGAAAATATTATAAGCAGCCAGAAGGAAACAATTCAAATATCATGGAGCTACAGTGAGGATTACTCAGGATTTAGCAGCACCCATATTAAGGATTCATAGGGCTTGAAATATGATATTCTGGAAAGCAAAAGAGCTTGGAATGCAACTGAGAATCAACTACACAGCAAAACTGAATATCCTCTTCCAGAGGAGGACTTTCAAAGAAACATGGGGGGATTTCAAACTTTCCTGTTGAAACAAACCACAGTTGAACAAAAGGTTTGATCTCCAAGTACAGGACTTGGGTGAAGCATAGAGAGGATGGAACAAGAAGGGTAAATTATGAGGGATTTAATGATGATGAACTGTGTGTATTCCTGCATAAAAAGAAAATACTTATAATACTCAAATGAACCTTCTTATTTATTACAGCAGCTAGAAGGAGCATATATATATATATATATACTATATATATATACTATATATATATATATATATATAAATACATATAGACAAGGCGCACAGGAGGGAGCTGAATTTGAAGGTATAATATATTGTTAAAATGGAATCAATAGGTGAAAAGGAAATGTACTGAGAGAAAGAGAATGGAGAGGTAGGATAGGCTAAGGTATTTCATGTAAGAGTCAAGAAATAGCCTTTTGCAATGGTGTGGAAGGGGGAAGGTGAGGGAATGAAGGAACCTCAGAAATGGCTCAGAGAGCAAGCAAACAACACACATACTTAATAGGGTATAGAAATCTAGAAGAAAAAGGAGAGAAAGGGGATCGGATAAATGAGATGGGGTAGAGGAGGGGGGGGATCATGAGAGAGAATATTCAAATTTAACACATTTTCTTTCTTTTTACTTTTTGCAAAGTGGTGGGATTGGGTAGCCTGACTGAAACCACAGGACTGGGTGGTTGCTGGATCTCTGGTGTAGGATGTAGCCTTGGGGGCCCCTGGTCCCAGGGCAAGTGTTCTGTCTGCTGCACCACTTGGCTGCCCCATAGCACACATTTGAAGAGGGACAGAGTGAAAGGAGAGATAAAATATTATAAATGGCAGTAGGGAGGAATAGAAGGAGGGGATTGCGATCAACAACAGCAACTGTGGAAAAATATGTAAATAACTTCTCTGATGGACTTACGATAAATAACGCAATCCACCCCAGAGACAGAGTTGATGGTATTGAAACACAGACTAAAGCACATTGTTTTACCATTTTTTTCACTTTATTTCTCATGAGGGTTTTCATTTTTGTGGGGGAAGAGCGAATTATATTTACTCTTACAACAAGACTATCTTAGTAATGTATAAATAATAAAAATGTAAATTTTTACAAAAGAAAATAAAAATAAGAAAAAAAAGAAAAATATTTTGAAAACTTAAAAAAAAAACCACAATGCATAGTGTCCCAGTTTTCCCACATTCCCTCCAACATTGATCATTTTCATTTTTAGTCATTTTGGTCAATTTGAGAGATGTGAATTTGTACCTCAGAGATGTTTTAATTTGCATTTCTCTAATCAATAATCATTTAAAGCAATTTTTTTATATGACCATAGATACTTTTTCCTTGTCTGAGAATTCTCTTTCCATATTTTTTAACCATTTGTCTATTGAGGAATGACTTTTTTTTAACAAGCTTGACTCAGTTTTCTATATATTTTAGAAATGAATCTTTTGTCAGAAGTTTCCCAAATTACTAAATTCATTTTTATCTTGGTTTCGTTGGCTCTGTTTGTGTAAATGCTTTTGAATTTAATGTAATCAAAATTATCCAATATGTTCTATCTATCCTTTGGTCACAAACTGCTTCTCTTTCCATAGATCTGACAGGTCAACTTTTCCTTATTTTCCTAATTGACTTATAAGATTACCTGTTATGTCTAAATTTTGTACCCATTTATATTACCTTATCTTAGCATGTAGTATTATATGTTGGTCTATGTCTATTTTCTTCCATAGAATCTTCTAGTTTTCCCAGAAGTCTTTATTGAAGAATGAGTTTTTATGCCCTAAACTGGATTTATCAGACAGTACATTTTTATATTCATTTTTCTGCTATCTCTTATGTACCAATCTATAATTTTCTTCTCTATTTTAAATCTTCCAGGTTTAAGTTTCAGCACTATAATGGTGTCATAGAAGGAATTTGGTAGATATCTTTCTTCACCTATTTTGTTAAAATAGTTTGTGTAGAATTAGAACTAATTAGACCTTGAAGATTTTTTTCCTTAGGGAGCTCATTGATAGCTTCTTGAATTTCTTTTTTTGAGATAAGGCTATTAAAATATTAAATTTCCTCTCCTTTTAACTGGGCAATTTAAACTCGTGCAAACATTCATTCTTTTCACTTAGATTATCAAATTTATTGGCACACAGTTGAGCAAATTAATTCTGAATTATTTTAATTTCCATCTTATTAGTTGTGAATTTTTTTTTCAATTTTGATACAATTTTGATTTTTTAAAAAATCAAGTTAAGCAAAGTTTTATCTATCTCATTGCTTTTTTTCAGAAAATCAGCTTTTGGTTTTATTTTATAGTTTAATAGTTCAATACTTTTCTTGCTTTTTATTTTATTAATTTCACATTTAATTTTCAGAATTCCTACATTGATATTTAATTAAAGATTTTTAATTTGTTCATTTTCTAGCTTATTTAGTTGCATGCTCAGTTCATTGATCTCCTCTTAATCTATTTTATTGGTCTTAACATTTAGAGCTTATAATATTTCCCTTAATAACTACTTTAGCTGTATGCCAAAAGTTTTGGTATTTTGTCTCTTTATTGTCATTGTCTTGGATGAAATCATTATTTCTTTCTATGATTTTTTAATCCACTCATTCTATAAAATTAGATTGAGTTCCAGTTAGTTTTGGGTCCATCCCTCCATGGCTTTTTATTGCACAAGATTTTTATTGATCTGAAAATGTTTCATTCAATATTGTTATCTTTCTGTATTTGAATATTAGATTTGTATGCACTAATACATGATCAGTTTTTGTATAGGTGTCATGTACAGCAGGGAAAACATCTATTCCTTTCTATCCTCATTCAGTTTTTTTCTGGATGTTTATCATATCTAAATTTTCTAACATTTTATTCACCTCTTGTTTATTTTATGTTTACAGTATCAAATTCTGAGAGAGGGAGGTTGAAGTCTCCCACCAGTAAAGTTTTGCTGTCTATATCTTCCTGTAACTCATTCAGCCTCTCCTCTAATAAAGTGGGTGCTATACAGAGTGGTGCATACATGTTTAGAATTGAAATTGCTTTATTGTCTATGGTACCTTTTGAGAGGATGTACTTTCCTTCTGTATCCATTTTAATGAGATATGTTTTTGCAGCTGCTTTGTCTGAGATAAGAATTGCTTCCCCTTCTTTTGTTCACTTCAGTTGAAGCTTAATAGCCTTTTACCTTAATTTTGTGTGTATCTTTGTGACTCAAATTCATTTCTTGTAAGCAGTATATTGTAGGATTTTGGTTTTCTATCCACTCTGGTATCCACTTCTATTTTATGGGAGAGTTCATCCCATTCATATTCACAGTTAACTCTTTATAGCCCCTCCATTCTATCTCCCCCATTTGTATTTTTCCTCTCTTTTAACCTTATCCCTCCTCCCCAGTGTTTTTCTTCTGAATACTGCCTCTTTCAATGTGTTTTCCCCTTCTATCACCTTCCTTTTCTTTCCTCTTTCATTTTTCCCATCTTCCTTCCCTCTCCTCTATCAGTATCCCCCCTTTCCCAACCTAATACTTGAAAGACAGAATAAATTTCTAAATTCAACTGAGTGTATATATTAATCATTATTTGAGCTAAATTAATTGAGAATAAGATTCAGGCAGTTCTCATTCTTCGCTTCTTTCCTTCTATTGCAAGAGATTCTTTACAAATATTCCTGTGATATAATTTATCCCAATCTACCTCCCCCTTCCTCCAGTCCCTTTACAATCTCCTCCTTTTTCAATGAAATACTTTTTTTTAATCATTTCATCAAAGTTATGGACACACTATGAATGTCCATATCTTCATCCTTACTAAATAGAGTTAGTTAACAATTCTAAAGAATTATGAGAATCTTCTTTCCAGGTGGGGATTTACCCAGTTTAATCTTATTGAATAGCAGTTTTTCCTTTTCCCTTTTTAACCTTTGCATGTACCTCTTGTATCTCTATTTGAAGAATAAATTTTCTTTTCAGCTCTGGTTTTTTCATCAGGAAAGTTTGAAAGTCACTTATTTCATTAAATGTTCACCTTTTCCCTTGAAAAAGAAGGCTCAGTTTTGTTGAAGAGTTGATTCTTGGTTGCAATTCAAGCTCCCTTGCTCTCCAGAATGTCCTATTCCAGGTCCTTTAATCCTTTAAAGTTGACGCAGCCTGGTACTGTGCAGTACTGTCCATGTGGCTCCTTGGTGTTTGACTTGTTTCTTTCTGGCCTCTTGCAGGATTTTTCTCCTTGATCAAATAATTCTGGAATTTGGTCACAATATTCCTTGGTGTTTTTTATTGGAACCCCTTTCAGGCGATGATCAACAGATTCTTTTAATTTTTTCCAAGGCAATGGGTTTAAGTGACTTGTCCAAAGTCAGAGAGCAAGGTAATTATTAAATGTCTGAGGCTGGATTTGAACACAGGTCTTCCTGCCTTCAGGGCCAGTGCTATATCCACTGTTCCACCTAGCTGCCCATTACAGGCCTATTTTGCCCTCCTGTTCTAGGACAGCAGGGCAATTCTCCTTAACTATTTCCTGAAGAATGGTTCCAGGTTCTTTATTTGAATGAGGTTTTCAAGTAGTCTTATGATTCTTAAATTTTCTCTCTTGGATCTGTTTTACAGATCAGTTGTTTTATCAGTGAGGTATTTCACATTTTCTTCTATTTTTTGCACCTTTTAAAATTTTGTTCAATAGATTCTTGGTGTCTCATGAAGTCATTAACTTTCTCTAATCTCAATCTATTTTTCAGGAAAGTAATTCTTCACTTAGCTTTTGAATCCCCTTTTCCATTTGGTCAATTCTATTTTTAAAGGAGTTGTTATCTTTTCCCATTTCCCCAATTGTGTTTTTGAGGGAATTATTTACATAATTATTTACATAAGGTCACATAGTTAAGCAATTATTAAGTATCTGAGACTGGATTTGAACTCAGGTCCTCCTGACTTCAGGGTCACTGCTCTATCCACTGCCACTGCGTCACCTAGCTGTCCCAGGTATGGAGGTATGGACACTTTGGTTGTGCATTAGACATAGTTCCAAATTCCTCTCCATAATGCTTGTATTAATTTAACATCTCTCCCAATAATGCTTTAATGTTCTTACTTTTCCCACATTCTCTCTATTATCTTTCCATTTTTCAGTCATATTATCCAATTTGGCAGACATGAGGTAGTATCTCAGAGGTGTTCTAATGTGCATTTCTCTAATCAATGATGATTTAGAGAATTTTTTTTCATATAATTAGAGTTATCTTAAATTTCATTATCTGAAAACTGCCTGCTTATTTCCTTGACTATCAGTTGGGGAATTAATTGATTTCTTATAAATTTGATTCAGTTCTCTTTACATTTGAGAAATGAGGTTTTTTTTCATCTTTGAGTATTAAAACAGTTTCCCAGATTTCTGCTATGCTTAATCTAGGTTTCATTGATTCTGTTTATGCAAAACATTTTAATTTAATGTAATTAAAGTTATCTATTTTGTATTTTTTAATGTTTTCTGTCTTTGGTTTGGTAATAGTATCTTCCCCTTTCCACAGATTTGAAAGATAAACTACTCCTTGCTCTCCTAATTAGCTTAAGGCATGAGCCATTATTTCTAAATCCTGTGTGCATTTCAAACTTATGTTGATATGAGATGTTTCCAGTTTTCCCATGAGTTTTTGTCAGAGTGAGTTCTTATTCTAGAAGTTGGAGTCATTGTGATTATCAAAAATTAGTTTATTATAGTCATTTACTAATCTTCCTTTTGTACTTAATCTATTCTACTGATCCATTTCTTTTTCTTAGCCAACACCAAATAGTTTAGATGATTACCACTTTAAAATATAGTTTCAGATCAGGTATGACTGGACTACCTACTTTTGCATTTTTTCATTAATTTCACAGGTATTCATGATGTTTTATCCTCCAGCTAAATATTGATATTGTTTCTTCTATCTCTATAAATATTTGGTAATTTGATTGGTATGTCATTGAATAAATAGATTAATTTAGGTATAGTCATTTTTGTTATATCAGTTTTACCTATCAACAATCAATTGATATTTTTTCAAATTTAGATCTGTTTACATTTGACTTTATGAAAAGTATTAAATAATTATGTTCATATAGTTACTGAATTTGCCTTGGCAGATAGACACCCAAGGATTTTATATTGTCCACAGTGATTTAAAATGAAATTTTTCCTTCTATCTCTTGCTGTTAGGTTTTGTTGGTAATAAATAAATAAATTTATATAGATATATAGATATAAATGCTGATGATTTATGTGGGTTTGTTTTATATCTTTGCTAGAGTAGTTACTTGTTGCAAGTAGTTTTTACTTTGATTTTCTAGGATTCTCTAAGTATACTATTATATAATCTTTAGAGCCATAGTTTTTGATTTCCTGAAGATCCATTCTAATTCCTGTATTTTTTTCTTCTTTTATTGCTAAAGCTAACATTAAGTACAACACTGAATAACAGTGGTGTTAATGAGTGGGGTGATCAGACCTGATGGTATTGAGAATGCTTAGACTTCATCCCCAGTACATTTAATGTGTATTGAGGGTTTTAGATAGATACTGCTAATCATTTTAAAGAAAGTTCCTTTTATTTCTATGCTCTCAAGTATTTGTAAGTGAAATGAGTGTCATGTTTTGTCAAAAACTTCTTCAGCATCTATTGAGATGATCATTTGATTTGTTAGTTTTGTTATTGATATGGTCCATTATGCTGATAGTTTTTCAAATAGTGAACCTACCCAGCAACTGGTATAAATGCCACTTGGTTATAGTGTTTAATTTTCATGATAAATTTTAGTAATGTTTTTATTCAAATTTTTGCATCAATATTTATTAGGGACTTTGATATTTAATATTCTTAGTTTTGGCTCTTCCTGGTTTAGATATTAGCATCATATTAGTGTCTTGAAAGGAATTTAGTAGGAGTCCTCCTTCTCTTTATTTTCCAAATCGTTTATATAATATTGAACTTAATCTTTAAATCTTGGGTAGCATTCACTTGTATATCCAACTGCCCCAAGAGACTTTTTCTTAGGGGAAATTATTGATGATTTGTTCATTTTCTTTTTTTTGAAATGTGGTTATTTCCATACTTTATTTCTTAAATCAATCTATACAATGTATAATTTCAGAAAAATTCTTTCTTTTTACTCATATTGTCAGAATTCTTGGCATAAAGATGAGCAAAATAGCTCTGAATTATTATTTTAGTTTCCTTTTCAGTGGTAGCGAATTCATGCTTTTGATTTTTGATACTGGTAATTTCATTTTCTTGTTTTTTCTTTTCAAATCAGATTAATCAATATATTGTTTATTTTAATGTTTTTCCCTAAAATCAACATAGTTTTCATTTCAATAGTTCAATGTTTTTTTTTTTTTTACTTTCAAGTTTATCACTATCTCCTTTGATTTTCAGGATTTCTAAGTTGTTATTTAATTGGGATTTTTTATTTTTTATTTTTCTTGTTTTTTTTAAATTTCCATTCCCAATTCATTGTATTCTCTTTATTTTGTTCATGCAAGAATTTAGAGATGTAAAATTTCCCCTAAGAACTGCTTTGGCTGCATCCAGTAAGTTTTATTTTATGTACTAATAATTTTATCTTTGATGAAATTGATTGTTTCTATAATTCATTTGATTCACTCATTTTTATAATTATATTTATACTTTCCAATTAATTTTAGTATATTTTTCCATGGCATTTTTACATATAATATTTATTGCATCATGATATGAAAAGGATGCAATACATTAATATTTCTTTATTTCTGTATTTTGTTGAGAGGTTTTTATGCCTTAATACATAATCTTTTTGTGATGAAGAGAAAAGATATATTTATTTTTATCACCATTTCATTTTCTTTGGAGGTTTGTCATATCTAACTTTTCAAAAATTCTATTCACCCCAACTTTTTTCTTGTTTATTCCTTGGTTGGATTTATCTGGTTCTGAGAGAGGGAGGTTGAGGTCCTTTAGTAGGAGAGTTTTTCAATCTGTTTCTCATTTTAACTCACTTAACTTCTCTAAAGATACAGGATGCTAAACAACTTGGTATATATATATATATATATATATATTATATATATATATATATATATATATATATATATATATATATAGGATTGATATTGTACCTTTTAGCAAAACAGTTTCCTTCCTTATCTCTTTTAATTACATCTCTTTTTTGCTTTTGTTTAATCTGAGATAAGAATTTCTACCCATGGTTTTTGCACTTCAACTGAAGCATAATATATTCTGTTCCAAAATTTCTCTCAATTTCATTTTTCTCTCCTTCAAATGAGTTTCTTGCAAACATCATATTGTAGGATTCTCTTTTGTATCCACTCTCTTATCTGCTTTTTATGAGAGAGTTCATCCCATTCATAGTCAGTTATGATCATTGTGTTATTTTCCTCCATTTTATTCCTCTTTTTATACATTTCTCTTTTTCACCTTAATGCCTCTTCACCAATATTTTATTTTTGACCACTACCTCTCTCAGTTTGCCTTCCATTCTATTGGACCACTGTTTTTTTCTTACCTCTTTCTCTTTTTTACTTCTGTCTTTCCTTTTATCAGTTTCTTGATTTCCCTTTTTTCCCTCCTTTTCCATTCCTACTTATCTATATTTTAAAATAAATTTCTAAATCCAGTTGATTGTGTGTATTATTTCCTCTTGGATCCAAATCCAATGAAAGTATAATTCAATCATTTGTCACTCCTTCCTTCCTGCACCTTTATTGTAATAGGTCTTTTGTGTTTCTTCAAGTGATTTAATTCACTCTTTCAGTCTCCCCCTTTCTCTTCTCCCTGTACAATTCTTTTATTCTCCTCTTTCTTAAATCACATCAATTTCAATTCCTACTCACATCCTTTGACTGCCTTATAACTGTCTCAATAGAGATACAGTTCTCAAGAGTTATGTGTCATCTTCCCGTGTAGGGATGTAAACAAATTAATCTTAGTGAATAACATGTTTTTTTCCCCCTTTTCCTGTTTTTCTTTTTGTGTTTCTCTTGAGTTTGAAAAATTGATCTTTTCCATTAAGTTCTGGTCTTTTTATAAGGAAAGTTTGAAAATTTGTTATTTCACTGAACGTACATCCTTTCCTCTGAAAAAATATGTTAAATTCTGCTGGTCAGTTGATTCTTGGTTGTAGTCCAATGTGTTTTGACTTTTGGAAAATCATGTCCCAGTCCCTGCAAAGCTTTAATGTTGAAACTCCCAAGTCCTGTGTAATGCTGACTGTGAATCCTTGGAATCTGAATTATTTACTTTTGGCAACCTACATTATTTTCTCCTTGATCTGATAATTTTGGAATTTGGCTAAAGGATTCCTTGAAATTTTCATTTGGAGGCCTCTTCAAGGAGTTGATCAGTAGAATCTCTCACTATTTATTTTACCCTCTGGTTCTAAGATCAGAGCAGTTTTCCTTGATACTTTCTTGAAAGATGTTGTTTTGGTCTTGTACTGAACATGGCTTTCAGGTAGTCTAAGAGCTCTTAAATTACATTTTCTGAATCTATTTTTCAGGTCAGTTGTTTTTCCTATGAGAAATTTTACATATTTTTCTATTTTCCATTCTTTTCATTTTCTTTGGCTGATTCCATTTGGTTAATTCTACCTTTAAAGCTCCTGTTTCTTCAATCCAGTTTTGTGCATCTTTTCCCAAACTACTGACTGTTTCTTGCATATTCTCATTTCTTCATCCAATTTTTCTTCTGCTTCTTTTATTTGATTTTTAAAAATATTTTGAATTCTTCCAAGAAGATTTTTGGACTTGAGATTAATTCTTATTCCCCACCTTCATGCTTTTTGCTACTACTTTAGCCTTCTGAGTTTGGGTTTTTAATCTCTCTGTCACCATAGAAACTTTGTATAGTCAAGGGTTTTTTTGGGGGTCATTTTTTAAACTTGAATTCTGCTCCTGGAGCACAGGGCAATTTCTAATTCTTTGCCACTATAAATATATTTGAACATATGGAACTTTTCCCTATTTTTTTGATCTCTTTATGATATAGACCTAATGGTTGTATTGCTGGATTAAAGGGTGTATGTCAGGTAAATTTGAAAATCTTCCATATCATTGAAAACCATCTTTTTTTGCTGAAAGAGCATGCTAAATTTTGCTGGGTAGTTAATCCTTGGTTGTAATCCAAATTCTTTTGCCCTCCAAAATAATATATTGTAGGCCTTCCTATTATCCTTTTATGTTGAAGCTAATAAACCCTGCATAATACTGACTTTCACACTCTAATGTTAAATTCCTTCTTTTTTGACTACTTGAATTATTTTCTCCTTTAGCTGAGAAGACTGAAGTTTGGCTTCAAAATTTCTTGGAGTTTTTATTTGGGGATTGCTTTCTGGAAGTGATCAATGGATTCTTTCAAAGACTATTTTCTCTTCTTGCTCTAGGATATTAGGGAAGGTTTCCAGGATAATTTTCTTAAAGATATTATAAAAAGAGACTCTTTTCTGATTGTGGCTTAAATTAGACCAATAATTCATTGTTATACTTAGGATATTTCAAAGAATAATCTGAATATTTATTTAGGATATTTAATTTTTGCTCTCATTTATGTGTGCTAATTACAAATAATTAATATTTTGTAATTAGGGTGGCTAGGTGGCACAGTGGATAAAGCACCAGCCCTAGAGTCAGGAGTACCTGGGTTCAAATCCGATCTCAGACACATAATAATTACCTAGCTGTGTGGCCTTGGGCAAACCACTTAACCCCATTTGCCTTGCAAAAACCTAAAAAAAATATTTTGTAATTAGACACAGTGTTACAGTACTTTTATATCATTCTGTGTATTAACCCTGTTCTCCTAAATGCTAAAAGTAATAAAATCTCCTTACTTAAAAAGATATATTCTACAATTCCAGTGGTCATTTCTACCTAATTCATCTAAATTAGTAAGTCTTACCTACCCTCATATGCATGTTTTTCCCCCTGAAGTTTAACCCATATGCTATAATATACTATTTATATCTGTCACAATGCCTAATATTTACAACATGGTTTAAGATTTGCAAAGTAGTTTATATATATTAGACCTCCAAGTAGATACTCTGTCTTATCAGCCGTATTTTGTTGAGGTACAGAAATATGTTATGACTTGCCCATGATCATTTTATTAGTAAGTATAAAAGAGCATTTTGAATTCTGACATGCAGTCTATTATTTCTGTTATTCCACTATATGTTCCCCAAACCCAAGTGCATTACAACTATATCAATTTATACAATTCCTCTGTTGAATGCTTCACCTATACCAATAGACTGCGTATTTTGAGGAGTATAGCCAATATTTTAAGTGACAAAATGCTCTGGCTCAGTGAATGAAAATACTTATATCACTCTGTGTAGTCTAGGCTTGAGCTCACATTTTATCATTTAAAAATATCTCAGTAGGACACAATATTACTATGTAAATATAATAAGATGACTTGCTGTCCCACTGTACATTTTAGCAATTGAAAATCATTAACAATGCTGCCTTACTTAGAACAGTTGAATCATTAGACCGGAGAGACTGATAAAAAGCCACAGAGAAGTGTATGAAGGAAATTACAATAAAAAACAGTAACAACACAAACAAGAACCAACAATAGCAGCAAAAGTCAGGGTTCTCTGACTGAAATTGAATTTTTTTCTTTATAAGAATACCTTGTACTTTGTCAGACTTAATACTGAGGTTCACAAGAGAATTTTACAATAAACATCAATGGGCATGCAAATTTAATACAATTAAATATTCCTGTGATATAGCATAAAATCTATAATTCATGAATGGAGTATTAAATATACCTTTAGTTCATTGACTGTTATTAGATGATAAACTATTTGAGAGTAAGGATTTGATATTTGTATATATAGAGACAATTTTTTAAATTGCTCTATTATCATCACCTCCATTTAGGAGACACTGGATATCAAGGCAAATCCTATTTTTATAATTCCACATGATGGCTATTTGACAAACAATAGGTACAAAATAAATGCAAGACTTCTCAAGGAAATTATGGTCCATTGGAATTTCTTGAATAATACCCATATGCCCAGAAATTTCTTTGGTGCTATGGGGAAAGTCAAAAAAAGACAAACATAATCCCTCCTTTCCTGGAAGTTTTGTTTCAAGACAGAAAAAAAAGAGACTGAAATATTTCAGCTCTCCAGAATCTTAAAGCATCCAGAAGATTTATAACTGGAAGAGATCATAGAAAAAATCTATCCAATCCACTCATTTTAGGGAGGAGAAAACAGCATGAAAGTTTCAATGACTTGAACATGAAGGGTAGAAAGGTGAGACCAGATCTTAGGGGTCTATGATTTCCAAATCTAGCCCACTTTACACTATACCACATTGCCACCCACTGCTTTTTCTTTTTCTTTCTTTCTTTTTTTTTTGAGGCAAATAGGGTTAGGTGACATGTCCAGGGTCATCCAGCCATTAAGTGTCTGAGGTTCTATTTGAATTCAGGTTCTTCTGATTCCAGGGCCATTACTCTATCCAATGTGCTAATTAACTGTCCCTGCTTTTCATTCTTTTTTAAAAAATATATTATTTCTGGGCAGCTAGGTGGTATAGTGGATAAAGCACCGGCCTTGGAGTCAGGAGTACCTGGGTTCAAATTCGGTCTCAGACACTTAATAATTACCTAGGTGTGTGGCCTTGGGCAAGCCACTTAAACCCCATTTGCCTTGCCAAAAAAAAAAAAAAACCTAAAAAAAATTTTAAAAAATATAGCATTTCTTTTCTAATTATATACAGTGTTAGTTTCGACCTATAATTTTGTAATGTTTTCAAATTTACAATTTTCCCCTAATCTCAGTTCTCTGCCCCCCTCCTCCCACCCCCCACAGAAGGCAGTCTGAAAGTCTTTACATAGTTTCTGTGCTATATGTTTGTTATTGATATAGTTAATTATACAAATAGTTTTTCTAACATTGAACCAACCCTGCATTCCTGGAATAAATCCTGCTTTGGTCATAGTGTATTACCCTAGTGATAGCTTGCTTAATCACTTTGTTAAGGTTTTATTTAAGATTTTTGCATCTATAGTCATCGAGGAGATAGGTCTATAATTTTCTTTCTCTGTTTTTGACTCTTCCTGGTTTAGGTATCAGCCCCATATTGGTGTCATAGAAGGAGTTAAGTATTTTTACAAAGAGTTTATATAGAATAGGAATCAATTGCTCCTTGTCTGATAAAATTCACTTGATAATCCATCTGACATGGCGATTTTTTTCATTGGGAGTTCAATAATAGCTTATTGAATTTCTTTTTTTCTGAAATAGGGTTATTTAGGTATTTAATTTCCTCTTCATTTAACATGGGAAATTTATATTTTTGTAAATATTCATCCATTTCACTTAGATTATCAAATATTTGGGCATACAGTTGGGCAAAATAATTTTGAATTATTACTTTAATTTCTTCCTAATTGGTGGTGAGTTCACCTTTTTCATTTATGATACTAACAATTTATTTTTTCTTTCATTTTTAAATCAAATTAACCCAAGGTTTATCAATTTTATTGGATTTTTCATAAAGTCAACGCTTGGTTTTATTTATTAGTTCAATGGTTTTCTTGTTTATCAATTTTATTAATTTCTCCTTTAAATTTTAGAATTTATAATTTAGTATTTAATTGTGGGTTTTTAGTTTGTCTCTATTTTTTTAGTTGCATGTATAGTGCATTGATATACACTTTTTCTGTTTTATTCATGTAAGCATTTAAAGATATCATATAACACCTAACTCTGCCTTGGTTGTGTCCCTTAAGTTTTGGCATGTTGTCTCTTTATTGTCATTACCCAAGATGAAATCATTAATCCTATCTATAATTTATTCTTTGGTCCACTCATTTTTTAAAATGAAGTTATTTACTTTCCAATTATTTTAGGTCTATCTTTCCATGGCCCATTATTGCATGTGATTTTTATTGCATAATGATAGGAGAAGTATTCACTACTTATTCCTTTCTGCATCTGATTATGAGGTTTTTATGCCCTAGTATATGGTCAATTTTGGTGTAAGTACCTTGTATTGTGGAAAAAATTGTATTCATTTCTGTCCCTATTCAATTTTCTCCAAAGGTCTAGCATGTTTAGGTTGTCTAACATTTTATTTACCTCCTTAACTTTCTTCTTATTATATGGCTAGAGCAATCTAATTCTGATGTAGGGTGTTTGAGGTTTCCCATATATAGAGTTTTGCTATCTGTGTCTTCCTTTAACTCATTCAGCTTCTCCTCTAAGAATCTGGATGTTATACCACTTGGTGCAAACATATTTAGTATTGAAATTGCTTCATTGTCTATGGTACATTTTTAGGGGAATATAGTTTCCTTCCTTATCTCTTTTAATGAGATCTATTTTTGAAACTGCTTTGTCACATTCAAAGTTATAATTACTAACTCTTTATTGCCCTCTATGCTGTCTTCCCTCTGTTTATATTTTTCCCTTTTTCACTTTATCCATATTCTCCAGTATTTTTCTTTGGAATACAACCTCTTTCCAGGTGTTTACCCTGTTATATCCAACCCCCTCCACTTTCTTTCCCCTTTTAATTTATCACTTCTTCCTTCTCTTCCTTCTGTTAGTTCCTCTTTTCCTCCCCCTTCCCCTTTTCTCATTTTAACACTTGAGGTAAGATAAGTTTCTTTCTTTTTTTAAATTTATTTTTTTCTAAGAAAGATTTCATTTATTTTGAGTTTTACAATTTCCCCCAATCTTGCTTCCCTCCCTCACCCCCCATAGAAGGCAGTCTGTTAGTCTTTACATTGATTCTGTGTTATACATTGATCTAAGTTGAAGGTGATGAGAGAGAAAATCATATCCTTAAGGAAAAGAAATAAAATAAAATAAATAAATAAATAAATTGTATAATAAGATTATGTTATTGTTGTTTTTACATTAAAGGTAATAGTCTTTGGTCTTTGTTCAAACTCCACAATTCTTTCTCTGGATACAGATGGTATTCTCTATCTCAGATAACCCAAAATTGTACCTGATTGTTGCACTGATGAAATAAGCCAGTCCATTAAGATTGAACCTCAACCCCATGTTACTATTATGGTGTACAATGTCTTTCTGATTCTGCTCAGTAAGATAATTTTATTAACTTAACTTTGAGTGTATGTATGCTGATGCTTCTTTGAGCAAAATCTGATGACAGTAAGATTCAGGTGGTTCTCACCTCCTCCCTTCTTCCCCTCTATTCCAATAGGTCCTTTGCACCCCTTCATGTAATGTGATTCATCCCATTCAATCTCCTCTATCCTCTTGTCTCTTTACTGTCTCCCCCTTTTAAGGAGATATTCTATCAAATGAAGGAGATCATTCTATCAAAGTCACAGACAAGCCAAGAGTGTCCATTACTTCCGGCTCAGTATATTCTCTCTAATAGAGTTATAATTCTTAAGAATTATGATAATCTTTCTCCAAGGTGGGGATATAGCCAATTTCATCTTATTGGATAGCAGTTTTTTTCTTTTCTTTTCTCTTTTATATCTTTTCATGTGTCTCTTGAGTCTCCTGATTGAAGTCCAAATTTTCTATTTAGCTCTGGTCTTTTCATCAGAAAAAGTAGGAAGCCTACTATTTTGTTAAATGTTCATCTTTTACCATGGAAGAGAAGGCTCAGTTTTGCTGCATAGTGAATTCTTTGCTCAATACCAAGCTCACTTCGATCCCTTAATGTTGATGCAGCCAGGTCCTGTGTAAACCTCACTGTGGATCCTTGGTATCTAAATTGTTTCTTTCTGGCTACTTGCAGGATTTTATCTTTTATCTGATAGTTCTAGAATTTGACCACAATATTCCTTGGTATTTTAATTTTTGGATCTCTTTCCGGAAGGGAATTATATATTCTTTCAATAACTATTTTGCCCTTTTGGTTTTAAGATATCAGGGCAATTCCCTAACACTAAGTCCTATAATATTGAGTCCAGGCTATTTTTTCTCTTCAATGTTTTCAGGAAAGTCAGTGGTTCTTAACCTGTTTCTCTTGGATCTATTCTGTAGATAAGTGGTTTTGCCAATGAGGTATTTTTTATTTTCTTCAGTTTTGTTGATATTTTGGTTTTGTTTAACTGATTCTTATTTTCTCATTAAGCCATTAGTATCCACAGATTCCATTCTTTTTCTTTTGAGAGAAGAATTTTCTTCATTTACCTTTTGCAACTCCTTTTCCATTTGGTCAATTCTATTTTTGAAGTAGTTTTCCATTTGCCCAATTGTGGTGTTGAGAGAATTATTTTCTTTTGTTCATTTGTCCAATTGTATTTGCCAAGGGTTTGCTTTTTTGTTGTTAATTTTCTCGAGTTTCTTTCCCAATTTTTCTAACTTTTTTTTAAAATTTTATTTCTTTAAGCCAGTGGGGTTAAAGTGACTTGTCCAAGGTCACACAGCTAGGTAATTATCAAGTGTTTGAGGACTGATTTGAACTCATGTATTCCTGACTCCACTGTGCCACCTAGCTGCCCCTCCAATTGATTTTTAAACTCCTTCCTGATCTCTTCTAAGAAGTCTTTCTGGTCTGGAGACCAATTTATATTCTCCTCAGAATTTCTAAATCTCTCTGAGTTAGGATCTGATTTTCGATGTAGCTTTCTATGGATCCTCTTTATTCTGGCTTTTCTTCATTTTCTTGGAATCTTGTGTTGGGGGAAGGGCTGCTTCATAGACCTTTGGTGTTGAAATTCCTGGAGGCTTTGCTCACTGGGCTTAGTAACTCCAAATGGGCCAGTCAGTAGGGGGCAATGGTTGTTTTCTCTGAAGTGTCTGTGACCTTGATTTATTGCCCATTCCCTAGGCTGGGAAATGTTGCTGATTACTTGATATCCTTGAACTATGTGGCCTGGGCCTAGGGCTATATAATTAATCCACTTATTCCACTGAGAGAAATCTTTTGCCCACCCCTGAGCCTGGGGGGTGGGGGTGGGTATTGGAGAGAGCTATTACTGTGCTTGGGAAGTGTCACTTTCTCCCACAGGGATGGTAAAGGGTGGGTTCTCAACTGGAAACATGAGAATTCTGTTAAAAATATGGGGCTCATTGCCCTGGTCTTCCAGACTGAGTAGATCCAAGCTGAGTAGATAAATGTCTAGTCGCACTCTGCAACTCTTCCTGCTTGCTGCACTGGAACTCTTCCTCCAGCCTCACTGGAACTCTCCTGCCTCTCTGTTCACAGAGTCTAGGCTTCCATGACTATTTTCAGGGTAGTCCCCCAGGTGTCACCCTACTGCCCCTGCACTGGCTCTCTGCTCTCTGCCCCCAACTTATGCACACTCCCCTAAAACAGAACTTTTTGATAGAAGTTCTCCTAAGTTTTTTTTTTTTTTTTCTGGGTTTTGTCAATAGAAATTCTGTTAAGAGGCTTGATTTATATTAATTCTCAGGTGAAGCCAGGAGACCTTAAGTCTTTGCCTGACTTCTCCCTGGCATCTTGACTGGAAGTCCCCCTACTTTTCATTCTTTTGAAAGAAGCTTAGGAAGAAAATAATTACAGAAAATGACAAAATAAAAATTACATTCTTCCTGAGTTAATCAAATCTGAATCTTGTTGAATCTCCATGATTGGTTCATTCTTAGAGAGTTCAGAGAATGGAAAAAAAAATTGTCAATGCTTTCATGCAAAACACTTTGCTCAATTATTTTTCTTAAGTTTCCCATACCAGAATTGCTGCTATGTTGTAAACATGTTATATTGATTTTTTAAGGTGCTATGAGTGAGAAATAGAGGGAAAATCACACCCTTAGAATATCAAAAGACAATTTATTTTAAGAAAACTGGTATATGTAAGTCTAGGTGTAAAAGAAAATCAATGACAATAACTAAACAAAACACAATGGAACTTACAATCAAAACTTTTCTTCTAATCCAATTTAAGGCAAACTTACCCCAAAAGGTAAATAGGATACCATATTCATTATACCATCCATGTGTGATGATGATAGATGATGTTGGTCCCTCATTTTTGAAGAAGACCCCAACATCAGGGAGGTGATGCCATGAAAAGCATATAAATTGGGTTTGAGTGAGGGTTCTGTGCTGTCACCAGCCTCACTTTCTCCTCTAGAGTCCAGGAGCCAGATATGAATCAGGACAACTGGAGATGGTCCTGGATGTGAAGCAATCAGAGTTAAATGACTTGCCTAATGTCGCACAGCTAGTAAGTGCAAAGGTCTGAGGTTGATTTCAAAATCCTGTCCATCTGACTCCAAGGTCAATAATCTATCCACTGTGCCACCTAACTGCTTTAACTTTGTGTATGACAGAGGGGACTGAAACAAAACAAAGAAACACATGGAATTTGAATCACAATATAGGATAAATTTTCTTGTCAATGACATTCACAATCTGTTCTTCTGTTAAGTCACTTAAGTTCTCTTCATTCAGATTAATTTTCCTAATCTGAGAAAGGAAAGAAACAAGAAAAGTTTTATTGTTGCTCCTGGTTCTAAATCCTAGATTATTAATGGAAAATTTAAAAGAGATACATAATAAAATGATAATTTCCAAAATTGAGAAAAAGATGAGGAATCAAATGTGTCAGTAATATTGGCAGTAATACTGACTGAAAATATCTTTTATATCTTTTCATGGTGGAGAATGAGGAGAAACTGGCAATTTCTTATAGTCTAATGAAATTTACATTGTTTTTTTAATTTTTTAAAAAATTTTACAATTTTTCCCCCAATCTCACTTCCCTCCCCAACCCCCCAGAGAAGGTAGGCTGATATTCATTACATTGTTTCCATGCTATATATTGATTAAAATTGAATGTGTTAAGAGAGAAATCAAAACCTTGAGGAAAAAAATAAAATATAAGAGATAGCAAAATGACAAAATAAGATAAAAGGTTTTTTTTTAATTAAAGGTATCTTTGGTCTTTGGTCTTGGTTTAAACTCCACAGTTCTTTCTTTGGATACAGAGGGTATTCTCCATCACAGATACCCTAAAACTGTCCCTGATTGTTGTACTGATGAAATGAGCAAGTACATTACGGTTGATCATCACCCCTATGTTACTGTTAGTGTGTACAATGTTCTTCAGGTTCTTGTCATCTCTCTTCAGCATCAGTTCATGCAAATCCTCCCAGACTTTTCTGAATTCCCATCCCTCCTGGTTTCTAATAGAACAACAGTGTTCCATAATTTAAATATACCACAATTTGTTCAGTCATTCCCCGACTGATGGACATTCGCTTGATTTTGAATTCCTTGCCACCTCAAACAAAACTGCTATGAATATTTTCATACAAGTGACGTTTCTGCCCTTTTTCATGATCTCTTCAGGGTATAGACCCAGTAGTGATATTGCTTGCTTAAAGGGTATACACATTTTTATTTCCTTTTGGGCACAATTCCAAATTGCTCTCTAAAAAGGTTGAGTGAGTTCACAGATCCACCAATAATGTATTAGTGTTCCAGATTTCTCACATCCCTTCCAACATTGATCATTGTCCTTTCTGGTCATAGTGCCCTGTCTGAGACGTGTACCTCAAAGATGTTTTAATTTGAATTTCTCTAATCAGTAATGATTTGGAGCAATTTTTCATATGACTATGGATTCCTGTGATTTCCTCATCTGCATGTCCTTTGATCATTTGCCAATTGAGGAATGTCTTGTGTTTTTTTTTTAATTTCACTCAGTTTTCTCTGTATTTTAGAAATGAATCCTTAGTCAACAATACTAGTTGTAAAAATTATTTTCCAATTTATTACATTACATTTGATCTTGGTTACATTGGTTTTGTTTCTGCAAAAGCTTTTTAATTTAATGTAATCAAAACTTTTTTTAATGATGTTCTACATATATTCTTTGGCCAAAAACTGCTTCTCTTTCCATAGATCTGACAGGTAAACTATTCCTTTATCTCCTAGTTTCTTATAATATTGTATTTCATGTCTAAATCCTGTACCCATTTTGATTTTGTCTTGGTATAGGGTGTGAGATGGTTTAATCAAAGTTTCTACCATACTAATTTCCAATTTTCCCAACAGTTTTTATAGAAGAGAGATTTTATCCCAAAAGCTGGACACTTTGGGTTTATCAAACAACAGATTACTGTAATCATGTACTGCTATCCTTTTTGCACCTAGGCTATTCCACTGATCCACCACACTATTTCTTAGCCAGTACCAGACAGTTTTGATGACTGATGCTTTATAATATAATTTTCGATCTGGTAGGGTTAAAACACCTTCTTTTGTACTTTTTTCATTAAATCTCTGGAAAGTCTCGTCTTTTTATTTCTCCACAAAGATTTACTTAAAATTTTTTCTAATCCTGCAAGCAACCAGAAAGAAACAATTTAGATACCAAGGAGTCACAGTAACTAGCTGCATCAATATTAAAGGCCTGGAATGAGATATTCTGAGGAGCAAAGGAACTTGGAATGCTGTCAAGAATTCACTATCTGGCAAAACTGAGTCTTCTCTTCCAAAGGGAAAAGATGGACACTTAATGAAACAGGATACTTCCATCTTTTCCTGATGAAAAAGACCATAACTGAAGAGAAAATTTTGACTTCAAGCAGTAGACTCAAGAGACACATGAAAAGGTAAAAAAAAGATAAAGGAAAAAAAATCTTATCCCACAAAGATGAAACTGTCTATATCCCCACCTGTGGGAAAGATTCTCATAACTCTTGAGAATTGTAACTCTATTAGAGAGAATATACTTAGTCAGAAGTAATGGGCTGTCATGATCTGTCCATGACTCTGAAAGAATGATTTAAAAACAATATCCCCTTAAAAAGTGGGGATAGTAAAGATATGGGAGTATGGAGGAGATTGAATGGAGTAAATTCATTACATAAAGAGGTACAAAGAACCTATTGCAATAGAGGGGAAGAAGGGAGGAGATGAGAATTACCTGAATTTTACTCTCATCAGATAAAGCCTAAAGTTAATAGCCACACACTCAATTATTAAGTTGAGAAATTTATCTTATCTTTCAAGTAATAAGAATGGAAAGGTGGAGGGGGGAGGAAAAGTGGAACTTACAGAAGAAAGAATGGGTAAAGAGAAAGGGGAAAGTAAGGAGGGGGGATGGATACAAGGGGGTGAATACACGGAAGGTGTTTTTTTAACTCTATTTTATTTTTTTTCCAATAACATGCAAACATCATTTTCAACATTCAACTTCTTTGTTAGTTTTTTTAGTTCCACATTTTTCCACCGCCCTCCCATCCCACCAACCTCCATGTCAGTGAGTAGTCTGATATAGATTTTACATATAAAATTTTGTTTTTCCATATTAGTCATGTAGTGAAAAAAGAATCAGAACTAAAGGGAAAATATGAGAAAGAAAGAATAGAAAAGTCAGTGCTGCTTGTTTCCACTATGCTTGCTCACAAAAAAAAAACCCTAGATGTGTGTTTGGTTGTTGGTTTTTGTTTTTTTTTTCCCTTCCCTGCCAAATATTTGAGGTTACTCTGAATACTTTAAAAGGATCATACTGCTCTATTTTGTGAATTTTACTGTGTAATTTTACAGAGTGGCTCATTAAGTTACTAAATAGAACAATAAGGAAAAGAATTATTGTAGTGAAGAGCCACTATATACACAATGTTAATATCCTTTGGATTTCTTAGATAAATGAAATATTTGTTAAGACTTGTACACAGGGGCGGCTAGGTGGTGCAGTATATAGAGCACCAGCCTTGGAGTCAGGAGTACCTGGGTTTGGATCCAACCTCAGACACTTAATAACTACCTATCTGTGTGGCCTTGGGCAAGCCACTTAACCACATTGCCTTGAAAAATCTAAAAAAAAAAAGACTTGTACACAGTACCTGGTGCATAATAGAGGCTTAAAAAAATAGAGGCTCCTTTGCTCCTTCATTCCCCTCCCTCCCTTCTTCCCTTAACTTCCAAAATAACAATTTACTAACTTTTTAACTTTTCTTTCCTAACTTCAACTCTCCCTCCCTCCCATTTGTTCACTACAAATTATTTCTAAGGGCCTTTTTTTCCTTTAAAAGTCTTGTCTTTAAACTTTTGGATGAGTAGATTTTATTTTTCCATGACTTTTGAGTTGATCAGGACTGGAGGTCAACTCCTAGCTGTTGATCTAACTCCTTCATTTTGTAGATTAGCAAACTGTAACTCAGAGAGATTAAGTAGGTATAAACAAAGTCAAATTATCAGTTAATATTTCTTTAAAAACTCTAATCTAGTGAAAATAAGATGGGAAGATTTTCTATCAAGTTCATTTATGACTTTGCTCCTGATAATATTGATTGACTGATGGCTAGTGGAATATTTCTTAGTATGGTAAGCTCCTACTGTTTATTGACGAATAGTTAATAAGTAGTTGGTTATTTGAATTCTTTAAGTATTCAATACTAGAAAAAACAAATGGAATATAAAAATTTTAAAATATTTTAGTTGCATAATATTTTAAAATTCATAGGCCAGTACATATTCAATTGTTCTCTGGCTTGACTTCTCTGACTTTTCACATATATGTTTGTATATTATGACTTATGAATTATTTATATGGCTTCTCAAATGAAAGGAGATGTTTAATAATATTTAAAATTAATAATACATCATCCTGTTTAAATTCCTGAGTATTTGGATCATTCTTTACATAGGTTTTGTGTTAAATTGACATTTGAGGCTTTATACTCTTAGTCATTTAGACTGGAACACTTTTTTTATATAACACTTTCTTGTCCCACTAAAGGTGGTCTAGATCTGTTATTCAGTCATATGAAAATCTTGATATCTCTTAGTCGAAGCTGTCATGCATTTGTGTAATATAGTTTACTTTCCTTCTGATTGATTGTGTTTGTTTTTTGCTGTCTTTTTTTTAAAGCTGGAATTAGGTAGCTATAGAATCAAATAGAATCAAAAAATCCATTCTGTTAATGGATAATCTTCTAAAGAGCTGTGTGACTTGAGATAATATAATTTGCCTATGCCAAATCTCTATATCTATATCTATAAAATATCGATAATATTTGTGACTGAAGTATGTTTGGGAATTGCTATGACTTCCTTCAGGAGGTTTGGTATTTTTTTTTTAATTAAAGGTTTTATTTATTTTGAGTTGGACAATTTTCCCCCAGGCTTACTTCCCTCCCCCCACCTCCCCCCACAGAAAGCAATTTGTCAGTCTCTACGTTTTTTCCATGCTGTACATTGATCCAAATTGAGTGTGATGAGAGAGAAATTATATTCTTGTGGAAGAAACACAAAGTATAAGAGATAACAAGATCAGACAATAAGATATCTGGTTTTTTTTCCTAAGTTGAAAGGAGTAGTCCTTGAACTTTGTTAAAATTCCACGGCTCTTTATCTGGATGCAGATGGCACTCTCCATTGCAGACAGCCCCAAATTGTCCCTGATTGTTGCACTGATGAAATGAGCATGTCCATCAAAGTTGATGATTGCCTCTATGTTGCCTTTGGGGTGTACAGTGTTTTTTCTGGTTCTGCTCATCTCACTTAGCATCAGTTCATGCAAATCCCTCCAGGTTTTCCTGGATTACCATCCCTCCTGGTTTCTAATAGAATAGTGGTGTTCTATGACATACATATACCACAGTTTGCTGGGCCATTCCCCAATTGAAGGACATTGAAGGATTGGTATTCTTAAAAGTCACAAAAAAGCTTTTTCTGAGAGCATAGTTATATTCATTACCCATATCTTTTATCATGCTTACCAAAGGGTCAAATATTATTAAAGTCAAAATAGTGGTGTGTGAACATTTTAAAAAATGTGTAATGAAGAGATAACTGCTAAATACATGTTTTGATTTGAGCATTAACTGTCATTTTTGAGATGAAAATAAATGATAAAGAATAAAATGTCTTTTACATGAAAAAAAAGAAAGAAAGAATAAATATAAAACTAGCTTTAAAAAGTGAATAAAGTATGCTTTGGTCTATGGTAAAATTTCCAGTTTTTTTTCTGGATGACATTTTCCAAGACAAGCCTTTCAGGATTGTCCTTGATCACACTGAATTGCTGATAGATGCTTAGTCCATAATAATTCAACATCTGTTAATGTCGCTATTGATGTGTTCCATGTTCTCCTAGTTCTGCTCACTTCACTCAACATACAAGTTCTCAGTTCATGCAAGTCTTTCCAGGCTTTTCTTAAGTCTGTACACTCATCATTTCATAATAGTCCATCACATTCATATACTATAATTTTTTTCAATCATTCACAAATTTGTTTCAATTGTCTCAATTTCTAATTCTTGGCCACTACAAGAAGGGCTACTATAAATATGTTTGTACATATGAGTCTCACCCCCCTTTCTATGATGTTTGGGGTTCAGACTTAGTTAAAGCATCACATAATTCAAAATCATTTCATGATCTATTTATGTCTAGACCCACTAAGTACACTCCACCTCTGTAGCCATGTATAAGAAATACAACCCTTGTGAGTTAAGATATCATGTTAAATGAAATTAATTCACAATCCAGCTATACTCAAACCCTTTAAGTAAGCCTCTCAAATTGTCTCAATAGAAATACATCCCTCAAAAGGTAAATTATCATATGAATTAAAATCAAAGATTCATTTATGATCACACCCTCTAAGTATACTTCCTCCAACAATATTGAACCCAAGTCAGTTGAAATATCAGCTAAGGCATCATCACTATCTGTGTCTGTGTCCATATATTCTTTATTTAACTATTGTAAGAGAAATATCATTTTTGAGTGACAAATATTGTTTTCCTTTGTAAGAATGTATCTAGTTTTATGTTGTAGACTAACATTTTTCCCCTTTCCATTTATTTTTTATGTATCTCCTAAGCCATGTATTTGATGATCAAACATTCTTTTCACTTCTTGTATTTTTATCAGATAATTTTGAAATTGAAAATCCATTTTTTTTTCTCCTGGAAAAATATGTGAATTTTACACATCTGATTTTTACTTGTAATCTAAGACTCTTTGCTCTCCAGAATATCATATTCTAGGCCCTCTAATTCTTTTTTTTTAAGTTTTTTTGCAAGGCAAATGGGGTTAAGTGGCTTGCCCAAGGCCACACAGCTCCGTAATTATTAAGTGTCTGAGACCGGATTTGAACCCAGGTACTCCTGACTCCAAGGCCAGTGCTTTATCCACTACACCACCTAGCTGCCCCCCTCTAATTCTTTAATGTTAAAATGGATAATACTTGCTTAATCCTGACTGTGATGTGATGTGATTCTTTGATGTATAAACTGTTTCATATTGGCTACTTGTAATATTTTGTCCTTTATTTGAGAATTCTGAAATTTGGCTTTAATATTCCTTGGAATTTTTAATAGGGAATCTTATTCTGAGAGCTATCAGAAGATTCTTTCAAGGACTATTTTATTTTCTTCCCAGATATTAAGACAGTTTTATATGATCATTTTCTGAAAGACATTGTCTCTGTTTGTGATTGAAGTTCTCAGGTGGACCAATCTTACATGAATTATCTCCACTGGATCTATTTTTGAAGTCAATTGTTTTTTTCCTAACAGGTACTTTATATTGTCTTCTATTTTTTTCAGATGTTTTGTTTTATTTGATGAAATTTTAGTTTCTTATGAAATTACATTCTGTCTATGCAATTATAATTATTAAAGTTTTATTTTCTCCAGCCAGGTTTTGGATTTGCTTTTCCAGTTGGCTTATTTTATTTTTTTGATGACTTACATTCTTTTTGCAGTTGGATGATTCTACTTTTTGATGAATTATATTCTTTTTTCAGGTGGTACTTTTTAACTTTTAAAGGAGCTGATTCATTCAGTCAAGTTTTCATAATTCTCCTCCATGGCTCTCATTTCTTTTCTTCATTATTCTTCTTCCCTGCTTTTCTTTGGTTTGAAAATCATTTTTGATGCTTCTGGCCAAGATGACAGAGAGAAGCCAGGCATTTGGCTTTCCCTCAGAAATAATATGAAAGAAACCTCTTAACATAAATTTGATTGACAAAACCAGAAAAAGAAACTAGGAGAAGAACATTTACCAATAATGTCTGACTCAGGGGGGTCTTAGGTGAGCTGGGAGCAGAGAGTAAAGAGCCAGCTCAGGGGTGGTGGGATGAAGCCAGAGGACCAACCTAAACCTTAGAGGCTTTGGCTGTGGGAGTAGTGATCTGGGGAGTTCCAGTTGGGCTGGAGGACAAGTTCTAGCACAGAAAGTTGTAGACTGGGGCAGGAGAATGATCCACTCAGTTCAGGACCATGAGCTCCATAATTTCAGCAGGCCCTCTTCCGAGAACAAACATACTATCAACCCTCCCCACCCCCACCCTCCAGGCCCAGGTGTGCACATCCGAGCTTCCTCAACTGAATAGGGTGATTGACTACCTTGGTTCAGGGCATAGCCCATATTGCTCAAGGATAACAGTATTCAGAGCACCACCCAGCCCCTACTGGTCTAGGAAGAGGGCTTCAAATCAAGGTCACAGACACTCCAGAGAAAACACCCAGCAATCCCTACTGGTTGACCCACTTGGAGGTACTAAACCCAGGAAACAAAGGCTCTAGGGATATCAACACCAAACATTTTTGAACCAGCCCCTCCCGCCAACACAAGATGTTAGGAAAATGGAGAAAGGCCATTGAAAAGGGAGTCCCATTGAAGACAATCCTGAAGGCAAAGATCCTAACCCAGAGAGATCTAGAACTTCTGAGGGGAATATGAATTGGTATCCATCCCCAAAAAACTTATAAATCAGGAAGGAATTTAAAAATCAATTGCAAGGGTTTAGGTGGTATAGTGGATAAAGCACTGGCCTTGGAGTCAGGTGTACCTGGATTCAAATCCAGTCTCAGATACTTAATAATTACCTAGCTGTGTGGCCTTGGGCAAGCCACTTAACCCCATTTGCCTTGCAAAACACTAAAAAAAAATCATATGGAAAAACTGGGGAAAGAAACAAGAGAAAATTAACACTTTGTAAGAGAAAATTATCATCTCAGAACAAGAAAACAAATCCTTCTAAAACAGAATTGGATAAATGCAAAAAGAAAATAATTCTTGCAAAACCTCAATTGGCCAAATGCTAAACTCCTTCAAAATTAGAATTGACCAAATAGAAAAGTTGTGAAAGGTAAATTAAAAATAATATTCTTCTTTAATAAAAATAATGGTAACTGTGGAAACTAATGACTTCATGAGACAACAAGGATCTGTTTTTAAAAAAAATTTAAAAAATGGAGAAAATATGAAATACTTCATCCGCAAAACTGACCTCAAGAATAGATCCAGGAAATGCAACTTAAGAATCATTGGACCTCCTGAAAACATTGAAGAGGAAAAACAGCCTGGACTCAATATTACTGGACTTAGTGATGGAAAATTGCCCTGATATCATGGAACCAGAGGGCAAAACAATTATTGAAAGAATACATTGATCCGCTCTAGAAAGGGATCCCAAAATGGAAATACCAAGGAATATTGTTGGCAAACTCCAGAGCTATCAGATAAAAGAGAAAATCCTGCAAGTAGCCAGAAAGAAATAATTTAGAGACCAAGGAGCCACTCTAAGGATTACATAAGACCTGGCTGCATCAACATTAAGGTATTGAAGGGCCTAGAATGAGATATTCCAAAGAACAAGGGAGATTGGAATGAAGACAAGAATCCACCATCCAGCAGAACAGAGCCTTCTCTTCTTGAGAAAAAATGGACATTTAATGAAATAGGAGACTTCCTACTTTTTCTGACAAAAAGACCAGAGATAAATAGAAACTTTAGACACCAAACAGGAGACTCAAGAGACATATAAAAAGGTTAACAAAAAGGGTAAAGAGGGGTGGCTAGGTGGCATAGTGGATAAAGCACCGGCCTTGGAGTCAGGAGTACCTGGGTTCAAATCCGGTCTCAGACACTTAATAATTACGTAGGTGTGTGACCTTGGGCAAGCCACTTAACCCCGTTTGCCTTACAAAAACTTAAAAAAAAGTGTAAAGAAAAAAACTGTTATCCATTAAGATGAAACTGGCTATTTACCCACCTTGGAGAAAGAGTCACATCACTCTTGAGAATTGTAACACTATTAGAGAGAATATATTTAGCCAAAAGTAATAGTCACTCATGACTAATCCATGAGTCTAATAGAATGACTTAAAAACAATATTTCTTTAAAAAGGGCGACAGTAAAGGTATGGGAGCATGGAAGAGATTGAATGTGGTAAATCACATTGCCTAAAGAGATACAAAGGACCTTTTGCAATAGAGGGGAAGAAGGGAGGAGCTGAGAACTGGTTGAATCTTACTGTCATTAGATTAGAACTAAACTTAACATACACGCATGCAGTTAAGTAACTTATCTTACCTTTCAAGAATTAAAAGGGGAAAGAGGGAGGGGGAGGAAAAGAGGAACAGAGGCAAGGGGAGGAAGAAAGAGCAAAGGGAAAAGGGAAAGAAAAGGGAGGGAGGATAGATATAAGAGGGCAAATACACTGAAGGTGGTGATATTCAGAAACAAAATACTGGGGAATATGGATAAACTGAAAAAAGGGGGAAAAATACAAACAAGGAAGATAGCATAGAGGGCAACAAAGAATTAGTAATTATAATTTGAATGGCAATGGGATGAACTCTTCTATGAAATGTAAGCAAATAGCATAGTGCATTAAAAACCCAGAATCCTACTATATGCTGCTTGCAAGAAAATAATTTGAAGCAGAGAGATACATATAGAGTAAAAAAAGTAAAAGGTTCGAGTAAAACATATTTTACTTCTGCAGAAGTGAAAAAGACAGACAAAGCAGTTTCAAAAATAAATTTCATTAAAAGAGAGATAAGGAAGGAAACTAAATCCTCCGAAAAGGCACCATAGACAATGAAGCAATTTCAATACTAAATGTGTATGCACCAAGTGGTATAGCATCTAGATCCTTAGAGGAAAAGCTGAAGGAATTATAGAAAGACAAAGACAGCAAAACTCTAGTGGTGGGAGACCTCAACCTCCCTCTCTTAGATTTAGTCAAATATAACCATAAAATAAACAAGAAGCACATTAAGGAGGTAAATAGATTGTTAGAAAACTTAGACATGATAGAATTTTGGAGAACGTTAAATGAGGATAGAAAGGAATATACTTTTTTTTTTCCTACAGTACATGGTACTTACACAAAAATTGTCCATATAATCAAAGAAGGAAAGGCAGAAATAGTGAATACATCCTTCTCAGACCATAATGAAATAATGGGTCAGGGAGAGATCGATCTAAAAGTAATTGGAAAGTAAATAACCTCATTTTAAAAATGAGTGGATCAAACAACAAATTATAGAAATAATTAATGATTTCATCCTGGATAATGACAATAATGAGAGAACAGACCAAAACTTAGGCAGTTGTCAGGGTATGTATCATATCTTTAAATATTTAAATGAATAAATTAGAGAAAGAGGAAATCAATGAACTAAGCATGCAAGTAAAAAATTAGAGAAAGAACAAATTAAAAACTTCTAATTAAATACCAAATTAGAAATTCTAAAAATGAAAGGAGCTTCAATTATAATAAAACTGAAAGCAAGAAAACTATTGAACTAATAAATAAAACCAAAAGATAGTTTTATGAAAAAAAACTATGAAAAACCTTTGGTTAACTTGAATTAAAAAAAGATAGAAGAAAGCCAAATTGTTAGTATCATAAATGAAAAATATTAGCTTGCTACCAATGAGGAGGAAATTAAAGTTATAATTCAAAATTATTTTGCCCAATTGTATGCCAATAAATTTGATAATCTAAGTGAAATGGATAAATGTTTACAAAAATATAAGTTGTCCAGGTTAAATGAAGATGAAATTAAATACCTAACTAACCCTATCTCAGAAAAAGAAATTCAATAAGACATTATTGAACTCCCTAAGAAAAAAATAGCTATGTCAAGATGGATTAACAAATGAATTAACCAACATTTCTGGGACAATGGGTTCCAATTCTATATAAATTGTTTGGGAAAAGAGGTGTAGATGGAACTCTGCCTAAGTCTTTCTATGACACCAATATGGTGCTTAAACCTAAGCCAGGAAGCATCAAGTCAGAGAAAGCAAATTTTAGACCTATCTCCCTAATGAACATAGATGCAAAAATATTAAATAAAATTTTAGCAAAGTGGTTACAAAGTAAGTTATCACTAGGATAGCACTAAGAACAAGCAGGATTTATCCCAGGAATGCAGGTTCAATATTAGGAAAATTGTTAGTTTAAGTAACTATATCGAAAAGTAACCTATCAGAAATTATGTGATTTTTATCAATAGATGCTGAAAAAGCACCTATTCGTACTGAAAATGCTATAGAGTGGAAGAATAATCCGATTGTTACTAAGAATAATAAGCAGTATCTATCTGAAAACATCAATGAGCATTATATGCAATGGGGATAAGCTAGAGGCATTCCCAATAAGAACAGGGTGAATCAAGGATGCCTGTTATCACCACTACATTAGAAATGTTAGCTTCAGGGGCGGCCAGGTGGCATAGTGCATAAAGCACTGGCCCTGGAGTCAGGAGTACCTGGGTTCAAATCTGGTCTCAGACACTTAATAATTACCTAGCCATGTGGCCTTGGGCAAGCCACTTAACCCCATTTGCCTTGCAAAAAAAAACCTTAAAAAAATGTTAGCTTCAGCAATAAGAGAAGACAAAAAAATTGAAGGAATTAGAATTAGGAAGAAATAAAACTCTCACTCTTTGCAGATGACATGATGGTATACCCAGTGAATCCTAAAAAAATTATCTAGAAAACTACTAGAAACAATTAGTAACTTCAGCAAAGTCACAGGATATAAACTAAACCCTCATAAATCCTCAGCATTTCTATATATTACTAGCAAGATACAGCAGCAAGAGCTAGAAAAGAAAAATCACATTCAAAATTACTTCAGACGATATAAAATACTTGGGAGTCTACCTGACAAGGCAGACTCAGAAACTCTAGGAAAACACTTCTCACACAAATAAAATCCAATTTAAATAACTTTGTAAATATCAACTGTTCATGGTTAGGTGACATAATATAATAAAAATGACAATTCTACCTAAATTAAACTACTTATTTAGTGTTCTAACAATCAAAATTACAAAACATTACATTAATGAGTTAGAAAAATTGTAAGTAAATTCCAAGGATTTAATGAACAAAATGCAAAAGAAGGTGATTTTGCCCTAGCAGAATCTAAAATTATATTATAAAACATCAGTCATCAAAACTGTCTGATATTGGTTAAGAAATAGAGTGGTGGATCACTTTAAACCCAAAAAGTCCAGCTTCGGGGATAAAAACTTTCTCTTTGATAAATCTCTCTGGAAAATTGAAGTTTGTATGGCAGAAACTTGGATTAGAGTAGACATGGACATATTATGAAAGTGATGATGCCTTAGCTGATCCTTTAACTGACTAGGGCTGCATATTGTTGGAGGAAGTATATTTAGAGAGTGAATCAGTGATTTATATAATACTTTACCTTTTGAAGGATGTATTTCTATTGAGACAATTTGAGAGACTTATTTAAAGGGTGTGAGTATAGCTGGATCATGAAGTAATTTCATTTTACATAATACTTTAACTCACCAGGGCTGTATTGGGACATGGGGGATAAACTTAGCTGGTCTGGATATAAATAGATTATGAAATTATTTTTAAATTATGTGATACTTTAGCTAGATCTGAATCACACACAGATCATAAAAAGGGGGTAAATATATTTATTATAGCTCTTCTTGTAGTGATAAAGAATTAAAATTGAAACAATTGAGACAGATTTGGGAATGACTGAACAAATTATGATGAACTATTAGGAATTCATGAATGTGTGGACTTCAGAAAAGCCTGGAAAGACTTGCATGAACTGAGAACTTGTATGCTGAGTGAGGAGAGCAGAACCAGGAGTACATGGAACACATTTATAGCAGTATTATTAGATGTTGAATTATTATCCTCTAAGCTCCAATCAGCAATTCAGTGATCAAGGACAATCCTCTGAGGCTTGTCTTGGAAAACGTCATATAGAAAAACACTAGGGAAATCTGATCATAGACCAAAACATAGTTTGTTCACTTTTTAAATCTGGTTTTATGTTTATTCTTTCTTTCTCATGTTTTTCCCCTTAGTTCTGATTCTTTTTTCACCATGACTAATATGGAAAAACATAATTGTATATGTGTAATCTATATCAGATTACATGGAGGTTGGTGGGAAGGGTGGGTGGTAGAAAAATGTAGAACTCAAAAGCTTACAAAATGTTGAACGTTGAAAACTGTCTTTGCATGTAATTGGAAAAAATCAAATAGAATAAAAAATGAAAATATTGATATAAAACTACTATCTCAAAATATGTTAATAGTTAACCACCTCCAATATTGAGAAATGTTACCTTTTATCTATTTTCATCTTTTACTTATCAGTTAAATCACTTTTCTTTATACTCTGTCCTCTAAAAAATGGGGAAAAGATGTATTTCATCTTAAGATTGTAAACTATTTCTCTAATGGGATGAATACCTTCTATTTTTATTCCAATAATTTTACTCTTAATCCTTATTCTTTTCTCAGTTTTTAAAGAATTAATAAATTCTGTTGCTTTTCCTTTAACAAAGAGGCAGAATGTCTTGAGGATTTACAGCTTTTTAAAGGTTGTAATGAAAAAGTCAGCAATGGAAACATCTTAGAACAGCAATAATAATTATAAGAGCAATAGGAAAGGAAGCATTTAAGATAAAGACATTCTAAACAAATAATTCAGGACTATTGTTGAAGAGACTGAGAAACAAGAGTGTAAACCTATAAAATATAGATATTTTATTATAATTAGAATTAAGGACAACTCTAGGACTAGGAACTGATGTTTTTGGTTTCCAATTCTGACTTGGTCATTAAATAGCATTATATCCTTGGCTAACTCAGTTCTACTTTTGAATTTCAGTTCCTTGGGCTTTTAAATAATTAAATAAGGACCTCTTTATTATTATGTGGCATAGACTTCCCTTGGTAATCTAATGAGGTCTATGAATCCTTCCCAAAATAATGTTTTTACAAAATACTAGTTTCAATTATAAGTAGTAAAGATAAGATGTAATTTTCCCCATATCAAGATTCACAGACCTCTTGGGATTTCTGGTTCTAATACAGAAATCCAAATTAGAAAGCTTCAAGATATTTTCTAGCGTAGACATAGTTTTATTCTATTCTTATAGAATCATAGAACTAGAGATAAATAGTAAAGCCAACTAGAAATTATCCATCTTATTTGAAATATGAGAACTTCATCAAAAATCTCACCATTTCTTTTTTATCAGGAATAATTGCTTAAGCATGAATTTCAAATTCCAAACAATATGGATGATATATATTTTATGATATAGAATTCCAGAATCATAGTACATACTCAATAAATGCCTGTGAAATTGGATTGATTAATTTCTTCAAACTCTGCTTATGTTGTTTGCTCCTTGTCTCTCATATGATAGGAAGAAGAAGGAACTACAGGAAGGAGGAAACAATTATATCTTCTAAGTCAATCTTACAAAAGAACCCAGAGGAAGGAGCTGTAAATTTATGAAATTATGCCCCTTGTGGGAGGTGAAGCATCAAAAACTATCACTATGAATGTTATCATGGCCACCCAGTATTTATATATTTTTGGGGAAAAAATTATTTTTATCCAGCTTGCAAAGACACTAATCCCCACATTCAGGTTTGAAAAGAAACAATGTTCAGCAACCCAAGATGATGAGGCAAATTAACCTTTGTAGGCATCAAGCCAAGAATAAGTCTAACAGCAACTCAATGGTCAAAGCCCCAAAGAATAAGCCTTATCGAAAATTAGGTTTTCATTTGCAGATTGTATAACAGCTGTCAGTTCCAATATGGAGGTGCAGAAGATTGGGAACTGTGAATAGCAACTATTTGATATTTACAGCTGACTTGCAAGTCTCAACAACTCAAGTCTAATTATATTTTCATCATGGCTCCATTTTATCAGAAACCTGTGACCCAGAATGTGACTTGTTAAATAGATTATCACAGTGAAGCAGTGAGAATGTTTTTCCAAGCTGATTTGAGCTTATTGATGTTAGCTCCCATGATGCCAATGGTCATTGTTATTTGCTATCTCCAGAAGGAAGTGATATTTTTATATCTTAAGAGGAAGAATGTGACAAGGAAAGGTAGGTAACCTTCTCATCTATACATCTGTAGTCAAGAGATTCAGGATTATGATACAATTTAGGGTCAAGAAGCCAAATCACCAAGATGAAGAATAAGTGACAACTCTTAGCTACTACTGTTGGTATATTAGGGATAAAATTCTTGAAAGTTGTATTAGTAGAGGATTCTAAGCATATAATGGTAAGCACGTGAAATATGGTCTAAATAGATTTTGTTTTACTTGGAGGACAGCTCAGAATTAGGATATAAAAGTTCAGATTATAAAACATATTAAATTGAATAGGAGAGGATGATAGAGGAAATAGCCAAGAGATCATATTAGTGAAGAATATTCTAATACTCAAATAATATATGCTTATATAATATATATTAGAGTATATACTTATATAATATATGAGTTTATATACCTATATAACATGAGTATACTATATACTCTTAAATACTATATAATTTATAAATCTAGAACCAAGATACTTTCCAAGAAGAATTAGAAAAGACAGAAAGGAGAGAGAGAGAGAGAGAAAAGAGCTGAGGTTCAGTTTCTAATAAGTTAGAATTAAATTTCAAATATAGAGTATTAAGGGCAATTGGTATATAGAGTTTCAAGTGCATTGTTCCTTATGTCTTTGTGTCCTTATTCTAATGGGGAAGTGGTTCTTTAAATGTGGGGAAAATTTGGAATTTCTTTGATACTCAGTGACTTCATTTACACCATGTGAATAGCTTTTACTACCAATAATATTGATTGGGAGACAGATCATGTAGGTAGAGTATTTTAAATATCAGTAGTATTATATTTCCTCTGAACAATCAGAAAAAAGTAATTAATATAAATATAATTAAATTTATGCAAAACACTTTTATTTCCTTGATTTAAATAAAGGGAATTGCACATTCTGCCATTGATGTGAGGAAGGTCCATCTTTCAGGATACTCAGACCAGTCTTTTTTCTAGAGAAAAGATTTCTAGAAAAAACTCTCAGCCAGCAACCAGAAGGTTAACTGTCCCAACTGATAAAATTTTCTGAAACTTTGGTGTTTCATCCATCATTAAATATGATCTCTCATTTATAACTATTCCTTCTGCATAGATTCCTTGAATATTACATGTAATAATGTTCATCCATGTATACATATATATGTGTATATTTGTCTGCAAAATCAAACTTTTAATTATCAAAAAATGGAATTCATAAATATGCTAGTCAAGTAGAAGCATGTAGTATTATGATTAAGGATGTTAAAAAACTTTCTGGACAATCAAACAAAATTGTTATTACATTACTGAATAAACTCTTAATTTGATATTTAAATAGGTAAATTTAAATAGGTAAATTCATCTGTATGAGTGAGTATTCTTTCCTTTGATGCTAATCACAACTACTACTGTGTTCTTAGTCCTATGTAACCCACATAAATATGTATAGCTTTTTTGGTGATATCTATTGCATATATCAGAGAGAACACCATGGTTTTGTTCTTGAAAGCAAGTTAAGTTGGCAAAGATCTCCCAAACTCCTCTTTTTCTTTGGGATTTGAAATTGGGAGTTGATGTGACTAGCTGTTCTTTACAACTTCTGTTAAAGTTTTCCCATGCATTTTTCACAATGGGGGAAAGGATGTGGGCCACCCAGCTTCTTGGAAGTTTTCCTTGCATTTTCTTTACAAATTCAGAAATGTAGAGGCAGTTTGAAAGCCATTCATCAGCAATCCATGATAGCACAAAATCTTATGGAAAATAAAAAAAGTAACATTTTTATGCAATTCATATATCTAGTAATCAAATTATATATAGATATAAAGATATATGTACATATATCTTTATATCTATATATCTTTCTGATGCTAGATTTTTCACAATAAATTTCAAATTTAATGGATATATATATTACATATATATATATATTTCTATGATGTATTCTGTATGTGGGCATACACAAATGAACATACACACATGTTCAAGTATTCCACACGCTACCCCTTTCCCAAGATTACTATGTTGTTTTTTGACTAAACAGTAGTTGATGAAGTCACAAGGAAGGGCATATATTATTTTCTGCTGGAGAAACAGACTATCAATGGGAGAATGCATAAGTTTTCTGATACTGTTGATATGTTAGTTATTTTGTCTATCATTTCATTGTTATAAGAAAAGTCTCATAAGGTAGACAAGGGGGAGAGTATATTTAGTAATGACTGTGATATTAAATAAACAATAAAAAGTTTGTTTTTCCCCTAAAGCACATAAACAGTGGCTGATGGTTATAAACCCCAGAGGAAATCTCTTTCCATTTTTAATGAAAAGGAAGAGTGTCAATTTGTGACTAAAATATATCCAATTAGAGGAGAAACTCAAAAGGTCCTGAGAGCAGTTGGATTTGAAATATTTAGTCACTATAAGTTAATTTATTTCTTTGCTCTTCTTTGTTCTTTAGCTATATGAAATTGTCTCATAAATTCACTTAAAAAGTGCATTTTGGTTTATTTATAGAATACTGTATTTGACTTATTATTACTGAGATTTTTTTCCCCTGAGTCCAAAATTGGCATGGATAAGCTTTTCTGAGAAGTGGTATGAAGTTAATAAACAGAGAAAGCCATTGTCAGAAATCCACTACAATGTTCAAGTATAAGTTGAGAAATTGGGTTTCAGTTTTGTTTTCAAAAATAAAATGTTAGAAGGATATATTATATTATAGGAGTATGGATTGGAAGAGTTTGTGCACTTAATGTGCATACACACACAAAACATATACATATAAAGACATACCTCTCACGATTACTTTGAAAGTTAAACACAAAGTTAAACTTTGAGTAAACTGAATTCTTCAGAATGCAGTTCCAAATGAGAAATATATGAGAATATATGTGAAGTCTCTGAGCACCAGAAATTCTCATTGATTTAAAACTATGCACTTCAAATATAAGGGCCTAAATCCTAGACTTATTGATGAATATTCAGCCATGCAACTCATAGCAAACAGCGATCTAATTTCTCAGCCTTCAGTAGTTTACCAGCAAACTTAGAAGTTTTAAGATAAATCTTAGAGTTGACCATAATGATAGCAAAATGACAGACAGCCTCCAACCTGCCAGTAATGAAGGAGACAGAAATATATAAAAGTAGATGAATTACATTGTGTATTATAGCACTGCCTCAAAGATCTATTCCTAATGGATCACTGAGAAAAAAAAATTGCAATGTACTCACTATATGCTGTTTATAAACGGGGAATAGTGCCTTTTAAAAGATTTCCAACAAAAATATTTGTAAATAAATTTTAGTATTTACTTGGGGTCCCTTCAATCATCTGGAAATTTTACTCAGGTGAATGAAATTTCATAATATTTGTGTTGTTAAATGAAAGTTTGTACAAAATGATACACAAGCAAAATTATACATATATATATATGTATATATATATATATATATATATATATGCTAAATATTGTATGACTATACACATAGTACTTGAGCTCCTGAGCTAAAATTTAAAATTCATGTTAAATAAAATTAAATGAGATTTTAAGCAAAATCTACTTATGGGTACTTGGCATTTTCTTTCCAGACATTTTAAATTCTTTAAAAATTTTCAGAAACAAGATTACAATGCTCTCATGAGTTTTAATAGTGCCTAAGTGGATGTTCTGTTATTAGCCTGTGAAATGCTGAGTCAAATGTTAAAGATAATTTTCTCTTGAGAACTTTTCAAAGAGTTACACAGTTGAATCACCTCAGGGCTATAACCTATCTGTGGTGTATATCTTATTACAGGCTTGTTGAAAGGAAATACTGAAGGATCTTTCCTCCTTGGCCCTATTCAAAAATGCTAACAAAAGACAATTGTATATTTGCTCCTACTATAGAGAGGGCTGCAGATATTAAAGGTGTGAGAATATGCCTGCCAGAACTTTGATGGTTGGCAAGAATGTTAAATATAACTGTCAAGGGACTGCTTTAGTTTAAGGAGTCGACACATTTAAGGTTCTTGTTGATTAATTTCAGAACTCTCTATTGAATTGAATAGGTGATCATTCTAGCAGGTGATATTTTCCTTGCATTTTCTTAATATATTCTCCTTAGTTGGCTGTCTCAAATAAAGAATAAGTTAACTTCCCTTGGTGCCTTTTAAAGGGGTAGCAGTACAGGGACTTTCCTTTTCAAAAAGTAGAATATAATTCAGATGTAATGGTATTCAACTAGACTAGCCCATGTACTTTTAGGAGAACTGAGTACAGAGGAGGTAGTCCTATTGAAAATGTGATTTGGAGAGGTCTGGAAAATCTCCATTTATTTATTAAATAGCTGAAAATGACTTTCATTTAAAGAATTAGTGGAGCTATGGTTTCATTATTATCTATGCATTCTCTAGTGATCCATCTCCCAACTCATCCATGCTCCTCATCCTCTCATTCTCCATAATGAATGGAATATGGAACTATCTGCAGATCTTCTGGGTGACTGAATTTGCAGTGAAAACTTCCAGAGCTCTCATGCCTCAATAAGGCATGTAAGACATAAGAGGGCCAGACAGAAGGAGATTACTAATGTTTTTTATGGCACTGGAAGCAGAAATCTGTTGCACTGCCCATATGTAGTTCCAGTTCAATACATAATAATAAGCATCACTAGAACAAAAGAGCATGCAGTCATATCCTAGTCACAGTTCCATGTGAAAAAAGTCGAATAGTGCTTTCCCACAAGGAAGGAAAAGCAATGACCTAAGATCATACCTTTTCCCAAAACCCGAAAAAAATAGACACAGAATTAATTTAAAAGCAGTTGCAAACAAAAACAAAAAATAAAACAAAACCCAAAATTGAAGCTTAAGACAGTGACCTTGATACCCTGAGAGCATTGCCCAAATTTAATTGAAAGTTAAAAATTAAAAAAAAATTAACTACAAATCAAGCAAATGACATAAATAGAATGTAAACATAGGAAGTAACTGTGATGGGGGAGGGCAGAGCCAAGACAGCGGCCTTTGGAAACTCATTCACCAAAAATCTCCAAAAGCCATCAAATTAAGACTAGCCAAAATTTAGAGGAGCAGAACCTAAAAAAGACTGAATGATACAATTTCTCAATACAAGACAACTTAGAAGTTCCACAGGAAAGGTCTGTTCCACCCACCAGGACCAGGGGTTGGAAAAAGCCACAGAGCAGCTGGGTCAGGTGCCTGGATCCATGGCAGAGGGAGTGGTTTCCAGACCTCTTGGCCAAGGTATCATTGAGGGCAGCCAGAAGGGGTGATGAGAGAACTCTGTCATACCAGAGTGAGTTCAGAGTGGAACTCCAGCCTCAGAGCAGCCCTGTGGTGAAAACTGCAGTGGGAGTTGGGGAAGCCACCCAGCATTTCCAGAGCTCCCAGTCCACAGATGGTAAGGGGGTAGGGGTAGACTGAAGAGGTCCCTCTGCTCTCCTTGGGGCAGAAGCCAGCTGTTTGCCCACACTCAGGTCCGGGTTGCAATTTGGGCCCCCACACCATCCTCATAGCTACAGGGCAGAGGGGAGGGTCTGAACATAGGCAAGAGAGCAGTCAGACCTCTCCTAAGACCCTGGAGGAATTAAGGTCCCTGTGGATTGTCCCAACCCCCCCCCCCAAAAAAAAAACAACTTTGAAAGTGTGGTAAATCCATCACAGGCTGAGGAAATGAGCAAACAACAGAAAAAGAAGAATCTGATCATTAAAATTTTCTTTGACCCCATGAAGGATCAAAATACATACTTAGTTGACAACAAAAATCAAAGCTTTTGTATCCAAAACCTCCAAGAGAAATAGAAAATGGGCTCAGGCTATGAATGAGCTCAGAAAAGGCTTTGAAAATCAATTAGGGAGGAAGAGGAAAAATTGGGAGGAGAAATGAGAGTGATGCAGATAAATCATGAAAACTAAGTCAGCAACTTCATGAAAGAAATACAAAAAATACTGAAGACAATAACATATTATAAACCAGTTTAGGCCAAATGGAAAAAGCAACACAGAAGGCAAATGAGGAGAAGAATACCTTAAAAAGGAGAACTGGCCCGCTGGAAAAGGAGATAAAAAAATGTCTGAAGAAAATAACTCCTTCAAATGCAGAATGTAACTAAAGGAAGCTGATGACTTTGAAAGAATTTAGTAAGAAATAAAACTGTACCAAAAAAAAAATAAGAAGATGTGAAATATCTCATTGGAAAAACAACTGACCTCAAAAACAGATCCAGAAGAGATAATTTAAAAATTATTGGGCTATCTGAAACTCACTACCACAAAAAGAGCCTAGACTTCATCATTTTGGAAAGCAAATGGGGTTAAGTGGCTTGCCCAAAGCCACACAGCTAGGTAATTATTAAGTATCTGAGGCCAGATTTGAACTTAGGTACTTCTGACTCCAGGGCTGGTGCTCTATCCACTGCACCACCTAGCTTCCCCTAGACTTCATTTTTCAAGAAATAATACAGCAAAATTTCCCTGAGATCCTAGAAGCAGAAGATAAAAATAGAAATTGAGGGAATTCATTGATCACCTCCTGAAAGAGATCCCAAAAGAAAAACTTTTGGAGTTTAGCTATAATATTCACAGGATCTGGCAGCATCTACATTAATGGCTCATAGGACTTTGAATATGATATTCCAGAAGGCAAAAGATCTTGGTTTACAACTGAGAATCAATTACCCAGCAAATATAAACATCCTTTTTCAGGGGAAATATGGAGTTTCAGTGAAACAGAAGACTTTCAAACTTTCCTATAGAAACAGTCAGAGCTGCTGATCTCCAAGTACAGGACTCAGGTGAACCATAGAGGGGGTGGATGAGAAGGACTAACTATGAGGAAGTTAATGAGGTTGTACTGTTTGTATTCCTTCATGGGAAGAAGATACCGATAGCTAATATTCACTTTCTCATTTATAAGAGTAATTAGTAGGAGTATATTTAGACAAGGTATAGGAAGGAGCTGAATATAATGGTATAATATTGTAAAAAGATGAATTTAAAATGGGTGATAAAGGAAAGTACTTGTCATAAGAGAAAGGAGAGGAAGAAGGGACTAAGATATTTCACATAAGAGTCAAGAAAAAAAGCTTTTACAATGGAGTGGAACAGGGGAAGGCAAGGGGGAATGGGCGATGTTTCATTCTCATCAGAAATGGTTCAGAGAGGAAATAACATACACTTCATGGGGTATAGAAATCTATCTTACCCTAGAGAAAAATGAAATAAGAAAAGGGAGAGGGGCTGATGGAAGGGAAGGCAGCTTGGAGGAGGTGATGATTAAAAACAAAAATCTTTTGAGGAAGCAAAGACTGAAAGAGGGGGAGGGAAAGAGAGGAAACAGAATAGGAGAAAATAAGGGTGAAAGAAGATTTTGCAGCAAGTTGCTCTGATTAAGGACTCATTTCTCAAATATGTAGAACAACTGAGTCACATTTATAAGAAAACAAGTCATTCCCCAATTAAGAAATCTAAGCTATGTTAAGTGACATGAAAAATGCTTTAAATAAGTATTGATTAGAGAAAGACAACTCAAAACAATTCTGAAATAGCAACTCACACCTATCAGATTGATTAATATCATAGAAAGGGAGACTGATAAATTATGAATAGCATGTGGAAAAATTGAGACAATGATGCATAGTTGAAGTTGTGAATTCAGTCAATCATGCTGCAGAGTAATTTGGAACTATGTCCAAAGGGCCAAAAACTGTGGACCCTTTGACTCAATAATACTACTACTAGATTGTAGACCAAAGATATTTTTTAAAAGGAGAATCTCTCTCTCTCTCTCTCTCTCTCTCTCTCTCTCCTCTCTCTCTCTCATATGTACATATATATTTATATATGCATACAAAAATATTCACAGCAGTTCTTTTTTGTGGTGACAATAAAAGGGCAATTAATTAAAGGGAACTCCATCAATTGGGGCAGGGCTAAATAAGTTGTGGTTGGTTGGCTGGTCTTTAAGAGGACCAAAATGATATCATTATATTAGAGTTAACTCATTGAAAGGATTAACTGTGGCTGATCAGAATAACATGAGCTCAGAATGCTCTACCATAGTTCAGACACATGTAGAATATGAGATCATTTGGGTACCCTTTTGAGTTATATATTCTATTTTTCTCATAGACCACAATACCTTCTCTGATGAGGGCATGCCTGTCTAAGTGGTCCAGTGTCTACCATGTTGCAAATCAGTTCTCAAGTTCTTGGGATGCTGAGAGTGTCCTTGTACAACCTTTTCTGATCACTATGTGAGTACTTGCCTTTATGAGTTCTATACAAAATAGTCCTTTTGGTAAGTGTATGTTTGGCACTTGAAGTTGTTCTTTATGATTGTGATGGAACACTAATGTACTATAAAAATGATAAGCAGGACACTTTCAGAGTAACCTGGAAAATCTTACATGAAAGGTACAAAGTGAACATAATCAGAATATTGTATACTTTAACAGCAATATTGTGTGATGATCAATGAAGAATGACTTAGCTATTCTTAACAAAAACATGCTATGTATTTCCAGAGAAAGACCTGTTATGGTCTAAATACAGTTGGAATAATACATTTTTACTTTATTTTTCTTGGAATTTTTTGGTCTATTTTTTTCACAACATAAGCAATAAAGAAATATACTTTTCATTATTGAACATGTATAACCTACTTACAGTTGTTTGCTCTTTCAATAAGGGAGAAAGTGAAGAAGAAAGGATGAGAACTTAGAACTGAATTTTAAAAAAATGAATGTTAAATTATTTTACATGTAATTGGAAAAAAATAAGATATAAAATTAGAGATGCTTATTGACAAAGAAGTGATAGAAGAACCACTAAATATCTGGTTCTATTGTTTTCTAGGGTCAGTCAATCATGAATCAATATGAAAATAAATATCACTACAAAGACAAAAACAAAATAGGTGAAAATAATGGAAATTACTCTGTAAGTACACATTTTACCCTCCATAAAAAGGAAATAGAAAAAGAAGGAAAATCAGTCAAAGCTAGAAACTTTATTCTTGGTTTGGAGTTCATCCAGTTATTAGGTCAGTTAAAAATATAAGGTTTTATGCATGTCCCAATAGAATATAAGCTCCATTAAGGCAAAGAACTTATTTTTGAAGGATTCAGACTCTATCAATATTTTATTGCAGGTTGCTCGTTGCAAATATCTCTAAATTCTCTAAAAAATCTAAAATCTCTAAAATCTCTAAAAATCACAGTATTTGGGTTTTTAGTCTTGAATCTTCAGCTACCTATTTTTGAAGTCTAATCTCTTCTCATTCTTAAAAAAATGTCCCTGATTCTGTTGTTTCAATCTCGTTCTATGTAAAATCAAGGTCAACCTCTTCTTCGCTCCCTATGACCTTTTTTAGTCCTTGAGAAAGAAATAGATTCTATGCTCAATGAACTGTAATATTAACTATACCATGATCGCATGTGAATGATTGCTTTTCCTATCTCAATTTAGTCTACTATCATTACTACTCTCACAGAACTGCCCTCTCATATATCAAAGATCATATTCTTCAGAGATCATTACTCAGAATAACAACTGCTAAACTATCTTCCAGAATTATTGAACTTAAGGGGTCGAAAATGAATTTCAGAGCTTCTTTTGAATCGAACAAGCAACTTTTCAGTTTCCATTGTTCCATTTTAATCTTTGGTTGCCCAGTGTAGGAAGTAAATTGGCAGATTGTCTCTATGTAGATAGTCTGATATGCTGGAAAGTGGTGTGGTTATTAAATTAGAGGACTTGTTCTAATTCTACTGCTGCTATTAGCTGTGTGAACTTGAGCACCTTACACAGTGTCTTTGGTCCTCAGTTTTCCCATTTGTAAATTTAGGGTATTGGCTTAAATAATCTCTAATGTCCTTTCCAGTCCCTAATTCTTGACTGTATACTAAAACTGGATCAATAGCCTTTCCTCATATTTCTATGGGGCCATGGAAAGATCATTGTATTTGGAGCTAGAGCCCCTATTTCAAATTCTCATTCCTGCTGTCTTCAAAATGAAAAATTAAATATTAGATTAGATAACTTCTAAGGGTCCCTACAGTTTAAAATATATAACCCTACCCTCTATTCCATGATGTTTTCCAACCCTGGAAGATACTACCACCTTTACTCAAATATAAAACCCTCTGATGGTGTTTAAAGTCCTTTATGACCTATGGTAACCTGCCTCCCACATCAAACAACTTTCCAGTCTTTTCACAAATTACTTGTTGCCAATATTCTTCAATCCAATAGCAGCTCTTTCATTGATGTTCCATGAACAAGTACTCCATCTTGACTCTGGCCACTATCTCTATCTCCCCTTTCTTTATTGCTCTCCCTACTCTGCCTCCTAGCTTGTCTAGCTTCTGCACATTCTAACTAAAATCCCATCTTCTACAGTATGTCTTTCCTTCTTTAAGTATCTTCTGTTTATAATGTAAATTGTTTGGACAAATTGGTTTACTTGCTATCAGCTCCATTAGATAGTGAAGTCAAGGACAGTCTTTTGTCTCTTTTTAAATCTCCAGAGCACCAGGCCTGGCACATATTAGTTGCTTAATAAAGGTTTATTGACTCACTCAGTCTTTCAGATATCTTTTCTTCCCTATAGATACAACTTAGATTGTGCCTCCATCACAAAGATATCAGTTCCCTTTTTTATATAAGTATTCTATTTCTTCATTTCATTTATTCTGTGCTGTATTACATGTATTTGTGTCTAATATGAGGTAATGACTACTGGGTCCATGGGGAGCTAGGGAACTTAATCCATATTCTATTTTCATGGCACTTCTATTCTTTACCCACTTAAAGAGTTACGTTTGTTTTAAGGCCTAGGAGACCCTAACATTGAATGAGAGAGACTGAGCTGGGCTCCAGTTTTTCACACTTTAAGGTACATTAGGATACCACCTCCATATTTCAGGGAAAAATTATTTAAAGCTTAGGTTGTGGTTCAATTCTAGGCTTTCCATACAATGTCAATCAAAAAAGAGACAGGTATGTATTTTCTACATACAAAAGAAATTCTGACGAAAAGAAAAGAAAAGGAAAAAAACTTACAGAGTCCATTCACTTAGAACTAGGATTATATTCTCCTGGGGAAGTTGATACCTAAAACTCATCAGACGACAGATTTTTTTGGAAATTGATTAGGCATTTTATATAACATTTCAATTTGTTTGTTCAAACCATCTAATAGTAAAATGGGTTAAACCAGGATCAGTCCTCTTGTTAGTGACTCTGCTTTCCAAGAGTGCTAGAGTAATGGGGGAACTCTCCTTGACACCACTCAGTCCTACTCTAACAGAATCCAGTAAAACTAGACTTTTGAATTCAGAAGATGGCATCCACATTTAGAAAAATCCGATTTGAAAATGAGTTAAATTAATTTCTCATCAAATAACGCACAAGAAAGGAAAAGATATCACACTAAAAATATCCTAGTTGACTTCAAGCTTTATACAATTGTGTTGGTGTAATATCATATCTCAAATCCCCATCCCTATCTTGTAGAGTCTAGAGTCAGAGTTTACTGCTTTCCATAAAAGCGTGTTGACTGAAGCAGAAGCTCTCTTTCATTTTTAAAAGTTCTACTGAATTATCTACTTCTCTAGTTCAGTGGTCAATGAAGAGATCGCTTTGCCATTACAAATCATCCACATTTTTTAGCACTGAGCCACAACATGACCAAAAATCATCAAAGGGACTCTATATCTCTGAAGTGCCCCAAATGATTTTATCTTGTCTCTGGAGTACCTGACAGTTTTCAAGGGAACTAAGGGACCACAATGACTGGAATGGTCCCTGTAGAACAATTCAGTCTGTGATATTTTTGCATCCCTTTATTAATATTTAAATAAGTAGTCATGTTCAACTAATCATGATCCCTTTTTTGGTTCTTTGCTTTTTTTTCTTGGAAAGGATACTGCAATCATTCATCATTTTCTTTTCTAACTCATTTTACAGATGAGAAAACTGAGACAAATAGGATTAAGTGAGTCAGTCATGGTCATACAGTTGGTGAGTGTCTGAGAACAGATTTGAACTCAGGTCCTGACTCCATGGCTGGCATTTTATCCACTGCTTGTTAGAAAGCAAACTTCCTGAGCTTTTCTTTTTTTTTTTTTTTTTGATATTCCAAAGCTTAGAATAATGTTCATCGATGACACTTAAAAAAATATTTGTTGGTGTATCTAATTTGCTTGTTAATTCAGGGAAGCAAGATGATATTTATCTCTTTTTGAAGGAAATACTAGTTTTCCTTTCCAAAAATTCTACTTTCACTGATGAAAGGAGGGCCCAATGAGTATGTCCATTAGGTAGTCTCTGTTTAAATGTTATTTGCCTTTTTGGATACTCCTTCAATACTTTTCTATGAGGATTTTTACATTATTTTGTCTTTTCCATCATTCCAATTGGACTCCTTGCCTCAAATCTCTTCTCATTATATTTCATTTTCTGCATAATTGCTAAAACAATTTGCTTACCATGCCATACATATAGTCCTTAGCTATGGATAAATGCAAACTCCTTTTATATTTAAAATGCTTCAGATCTTAGTCCCAATCTATCTTTCAGCCTTATTGAACATTGCTTTCTTGATGGACATTATAGGACCACCAAACTGGTCTTCTGAAACCTTTTACACAGTATTCCATCTTATGCCTCCATGTCTGATCTCACACCCAGATTATATCACCTCTTCTTGTTCACTTCTTAAAATCCCTCATTTCCTTCAAATCTCTGTTCAAGTGCTGCCACCTTATTAGCTCAAGCCTCTATGCATTTGTTTCTGAGTACAGTTCTCAGTATTATCTTTCTTTTGAAGAGTCCTGTAGAAGTTAAGCAAGGCCATGGTGTACTTTATGGAAGAGATAATCATTTTGTACTTTTCTTTCCTGGGCTCAGGAGATTGGGTTGGGCCTGGGCAAACACTGGACGTACTCTCCTGGGTCTACTTCTCTGCTTCTTCCCCTCAGGGACGTTATCTTTCTCCTGTCTTGACGCACTATGAAATTGCTTTTTGCCTCTACTTTTTTCCTTATATTTATTTCCTTGATAGTTTTCCTTCCATAATTGTTTTTTGTAGAGTATTTATATAATTTAATTAGCAACACATTTGACTGCTTACTCCCTCAGGCTATAGAAAGGGTTCATTAAAAAATAATATTATCACATAAAATAAATACCACATAACCTCCAAATAAAGCAATTCTGTGTCATTTAAAATAAAAAACCATCTATCACTACTAAAAATTCTGTTAACCCCCCCCTTATAGGTTATTTAAGGCCATCTGAATGCAATAGCTTATATTTGTCTAATACTTGATGTTTTTCATAAACTCCCAATATATAATTTTCTCATTTGACCCCCAAGTTTAAATATATGTCATTAAAATCATCATTTTGCAGATAGAAAGAATGCAGTATTGAGTCTAATTGTTTGCTAAAGATTTCCTAAGCACTGAATGTTAGAGCTTGAAGAGGAAACAATTTTAACTTCTCTATATTCTACTTTCTACTTAATCATGCTGTTCTGTCAGCACAGAATTCTAACATCACAGAAGCTTCATGAAGTTTAAGGTGTAATATAACCTGAAACAGAGATACATAATCAAGACTGCTGAATATCTGTGCCCAGTCTTTCATGCTCACTTACTCTCTAGACTTCTGCTATTTTCTCAAAGAGCAGCTTTTGCATCATGTAGAAACCTCTGCCCTAAGGTCTAACTGGCTGAAAACAGGTAAGGCAAGAATAAAAAAAATGGGGGAGGGGGTGAGAAGAAAAAGGAAAGGAGAGAAAGCAAGGAAAGGTTAAGAAAGATCTCCATCCTGGACCATCATCACATGAGGAATCTCTGTCGATATATTTTCAGATCCCCTTTATTTGTCTAATAAGAGACTTGAGAATCTTTGGGGTCCTAGAGAATAGGCATTCTTTTGTTTCCTTATATTTATATTCTCAGATCTTAGCATAATGTTTGGCACATGGTAAACACTTAAGAAATGTTTGATCCATCTCTGTATCTTAAGAGAAAGATGATAGATCCATTAGACTTCAAGGTAAATTATTGTCTAATGGGTAACTAATAATCAGTGGGGGTAGCCTGAGATATCCTCAAAAAAACAGGGGTGACTGAGAACTCTCATAGTAAGAAATTCTTGGTAATGTTATTCAACAATACAAAATCAAAGTAATTTTGTACAAAGAATAACAGTATGTCTGAATTGGAAGAAAATTCAGCAAAATGTATTCCCAACATATGAGAGTGGAATATTCCTATGACCAAAATACTTAAATTCTTTATTCTCTTTTTTGTCCTTTTTTCTAAAATGAGAATAAAGATACTTACAATACCTAAAAATTCTCTGGTAAGCAAAGTAAAACGTAAGTCCCTTGAGAGCAGGCTAGATTTTCATAGGGATTATCTTTGTAAAGCATACTTTTCCCCATACAGAAAGCAAACATATTCCCCTTAACAAAAGAATATTTATTAGAAAAGGACTGCATGGGTTGAACCTGCAAGGAAATTTCAGAAGCCTTCAAGTCTAGTCCCTTTAACTGTACAGGTGAAGAAACTGTGGCATAGAAAAATTTTTGACTGGTCCAGGATCACATTACTAGTTTCTAAGTATCTGATAGTCATCAGGTCCAGTGCTCCATCTACTACTTAAAGATATCCAGCAGAAAATCTAGAGCATGGTAGCTTATCAGTGAATGATTATTGAATTTACTTTTCTTATATGGACCACTTAGTTTTGTTCTCTGCATGATTTCAGGCTTGCCCTCTAACCCAGTCCAAATAGCCTAAAATCTTGAGTTGGTAGTATGGTTGGGTAAGCCACAATTGATTCATTTATACTCTGATAACATTGATTTTAAGAGCTTGCTGAGACAAGGGAATTGGTCCAGTAGTTTAAACCATTATCTATTTATACTATCTCTTTCTATTCCCCCTCCATAGACAATTCTGTGAGGAAACTTCTTCATCTTTTCCATGTTCTCCCCCAAATTTTCCATAAACTCTCTGGTCATTCTGCAGGGTTTCCTTTTGGTTTTAATGTTTTAGAGTAATTTTAATAAGTTTTATGTCTATACATGCAACACTTTGACTCTTCGTTTAACAATTCCCTGAATATTTAATTGGTTGATCTGTTTTATTTTGTTGTCAATGCCAATTCCTGGAGCAAGGGAGGGAAGCATTCTACCATGTGCTATTGGTTCAATTCAATTCAGTTCATAAAATACTAAATAAGTCCCCACTACAGATATAGAACTTTCAAATATCCAAAGACAGAAGTGTTGCTCAACCATTGTGCTTGTAGACCAGAAAGTCTGTCTTTGGGTGTGCAAGTATACATTATTATTCTTGCTTTGTGCTGTGATCATCTCTCAGGGTACTTCTGATAAATGACTAGAGAGTTCAAACTTCTCTAACTCCTTTGTCATCATTAAATCCCTTACATATGATTATGCCAGTTGTATTACCTCTTTCCTATTAGACATCTTATATTTGTCTTCTAAAGGTTATCTCCTTCTAAAATTTAAAATCTCTTCCCAATCTCCAAGCAGAAAGATGAGGGCTTTTCTGGTTCTGGGAGAGTGTCACACTTCAGCCTAATTTCTTTTATCATCTTTTCTAACATGATCCTTCCTTTTTACTTTTTTAAAAAAGTATTCCATCTTCTTTTTCCCTTGGGAAATTAATGTCTGCTTCTAGTATTTGGCCCCATTCTCTTTTGTAGACACAGAGTCCCTGGATTAATTTTTTTTCTTTCTTTCTTTTTTTTTTTTTGCAATAGCTACCTCCTCTGTCAATAAATTACCTACTTCTTGTCTCTTAGGGACATGAATGTCTCTTTCAGCTCCCTTCCTAATTCCTTAGACACTTACCGTTTTTGAAAAAGGTTAATCTTTCATACAATGTACTTTTTTCCTTTACTTTTCTTATTCTATATAGACTGACTATTCTTTCTAGTTAACTCATCACCAATCAGGGCTTAATAGAGTAATAATGATCTCCAATCTCTAGAGTCCAACAAGGCATGAGAATAAGCTCAAAGCCTAGTCTGCACTTCCCCATCCACCTGAGAATTTTTAAGTATATTTTCCCCAAGACTGAACAGAGACATATCTAAGAAATAAAATGTGATTTCCAAAAACTTCCTGTTATCCCACTTTTTTCTGTCTCATTTGAAATCATTTTGTTTCCTTTGAGTCACTTTACCTAAGAAGTTTATGTTTGTCAATGAGAATCCATGAATCATACATCTTGACAGATTAGTTTATGTTTGAACTCCCCTGTGAATTTCATAGGGACTAGATTTTCTTCCTTTTTTTAATCTCAAAGGAAACTCAGGCAACAGAAAAAGGCAAGGAATAGTCATTCAGGAATCAGCAAAAAGAAATTGTCTGAATGACATGATTTCAGATTACTTGTTTCCTACCTTACTTATATCATATTCCTCCTCATATAAAATCTCTTCTACTTGCACCTCTCTGATAAAATATTCATTTTTTCCCCTCATGTTGTTCAACATAGAGTTCTGAGCCTGGATTTAGGAAGACCCAAGCTCCAATCTAGCCTCAGAAATTTCCCAATTGTATGACCCTGGCCAAGGTCACTTTTTAAATGAGATGATTTGCAAACCTCAAAGCATACATGCACAAACACGTTATTAGAATTATTAATATATAGGACTCCCTTATTAAAATAAAAATCTATTCAGGCAATGGAGGTATGGTGGTGCTTATTTTTTTTGCAAGGCAAATGGGGTTAAGTGACTTGCCCAAGGCCACACAGCTAGGTAGTTACAAAGTGTCTGAGATCAGATTTGAACTCAGACACTCTTAACTTCAGGGTTGGTGCTCTATCCACTGCACCACCTAGCTGCCCCTTATTTCCAGTGTCTGAAGCCAGATGTGAACTCAGGTACTCCTGACTGCAGGGCCAGTACTCTATCCACTGTGCCACATAGCCAACCCTGGTGCTTATTTTTTAAACTGAAATGAAATAATATGTGCAATTAACTTTGCAAGCCTTACATACTTATATAAATGCTATTATATTTTTATAACTATTAGTAATAGTAGTCAACTAAGTAATTGGAATGAAGGTTAGATGTGGAGTTGTTGTTCCAGTTTTAAAGCTGGGTAACTTACCTGATCTTAAGGTCACTTATCTTTAATATAAAGAAGACAAGAATAGAAGACCTCCTGGCTTCCTTTTGATCAAAGATGCTCCTATAATCTCAGAGGGGATTACTTCACATTTCCCTAAAAGCAAATCAATGTAGAAATTTATAAAAATAGATAGACCATCAGACAGAACCCTAGGAGAAAGGGTATAGGAAGATGGCATAGAACACGTTTGCAGTCTTTTTTGTGGGTCATGGACTCTTTTGTGCCATCTGGTGAATCCTATGAGCCTGTTCTCCAAATGAATATATGTATATGTATATATATATATATATATATATATATATATACATATATATATGTATATATATATAATATATATGTGTGTGTGTGTGTATGTATATATATATATATATATATATTTAAATATAATAATTGGAAGATATGCTAAATGTCTGTGCTCTCCTCAATTTACACCTGGCTATATTCATCTGAATTTCTCCACCATGTCCCTGGTACCATGCATCTTCTCTTCTGAAGCTCTCTCCCCAATTATTCTGGTACTTTCCAAATGTTTTCTTTTCCCATCAGAATGTAAACTCCCAGAAGGCAGTTTTTGCTTTCCTTTGTATATGTGGAGCATAGCATAGCATTTTGCCTGTAGCAGGTGTTTAAAATGTTTATTGAGTGGTCGATAGAATTTTGTAAAAATGAAGATTTTTTTCGTCCAAATTTATGCACCCCTAAAATCAATAGACATAGAAAACTTGCAGAAGAAAAGGGAGTAGGGGGTGTCCATAGCCTATAGATTAAGAATTCCTGAGATAAAAGAATGCCCAGGTGAAAAATATCATTCTCCCTTATCATTTGACCTAAGTCTACCCTAGTATACAACTTAATATTTCAGTGAACAAAAGACACTTCCATAAGGAGGTCACTTTCAAAGATATAAAATAACTGCCAGAAGAGTTCATCACAATGATTCTAATGACAATGCAATAATGCAAGCCTTTGTTGCATAGTAACTACAGATCTAACCTTATAGTCCTTGATACAGAGCCTACCTCTGAAACATACTGGCTACATAAATCTGGAAATTCACAAATTCTCAGTATCAGACAGTATTCTTAGACAGTATAATCAATAAATCAACAATCATTTATTATGTATATCAGTATATTTAAGTGTTGGAGATATAAAGAAAAGAAGTCCTTTTCCTAAAAGAAGCTGATTTCTAGGGCCTAGGCACTCGTAGGCTGAGGGTGACACAGTGGATAGAGTTCCAGACTTGGAATCAAACAGACTTTTCTACCTTAGTTCAAATATAGTCTCAGAAAATTATTAGCTGTATGACCCTAACAAAATCAATTAATCCTTTTTGCCTCAATTTCCTCATCTGTAAAACATACTGGAGAAAGAAATGCCTATTCACTCTTGTATCTTTGCTAAGAAAACCCTAACTGAGGTAACAAAGAAAAAAGTTAGTTATGACTGAAAATGACAAAAGAGCAACATGTAGGATCCATAAGATGACAGATAGAGTAAGGGTAGGAGAAACTTCCAGAAAAAGTCAGAAATTCTCAGCGGTGAAAGTGAGGAAGGAATGAATTTCAGGTATGGAAGGTAGCCCTTCCAAAGGATTAAAAATAGAACAGAAAAAAACCATATGAGCACCAACAAGTTGACAGCATTGCTTTTTTTCCCCCTTCCCATTAATGTAGAATGTGTAGAGGTAAGTATGGTACAAAATGATTGGAAAGATAAAGAGAAAAGGAGGTGAATAACTTTAATAGCTAAAAAGAAACATTTATTTTTGATTCTAGAAACAATAGAGAGGGTTTAATGAGTATGAATGAGTGTGATTTGAGAGAATGAGAAAAAAATTAAATAGTTAAACATGTGCTTTAAAAAATCACTTTTGATTTCTAACCAAACTGACTGAGAGAAGTCTGACACTGTCTTAAGCTCTTCTAACTTTCTCTCAGAACTAACATGAACCAAACCCCTTAACAGAATTTGGGTCCACAGAAGCCAGAAAAGAATCTAATAGAATATTGCACAGCAAGGTCTGTCAGTCTGTCACAAGGGAGTCTGGGTGAGCTGGCAGGGTAAGGCCTGGGGACCCACCTGAGAACAGCAGTAGAAGCTTTGGCTCTTTGCCTGAAGGGAAGGAGAACTCCAGCATGATGACTAGTCATTGATCTGGTCAGCTCAGCTGGTCTGGAAGATCAAGACAGTGAGTCCCTGTGATTTCAGTGAAGTCCCCATGTTTCCACTTGAGACCCCTTCCCATTATTCCTGTGGGAGAAAGTGACTCTCCCCTGAACAAACACAGTAACATCCCCCAAACCCCAAAATTAGGTGTGGGTGCAGATCTCTCCCAGTGTTGATTGAGAATAAGTAGATTAACTATATAGCCTGAGGATCCAGCCTACATTGTTTAAGGATAACCTGGAGTTTGCTGCCCCACCCCCACCCCTCCAAGCCTAGGGTGAAGGCCACTAATTAGGATCACAGACAATCCAGGGAAACCATCTAGCATCCTCTACTGGCTGTCCTACTTGAACTTTCTAAACCCACAAAACTCTTAAGTATTTCAACACCATGGTCTGTGAACAAGTCCCTCCCCCAACACAAGATCCTTGGAAAAGAGACCAAAATAAAGAAAGGCCAGTGAAAAGGAGAGTCCATTGAATGTTACTATGAAGTCAAGCATCCTATCTTAGAAAGGGCTTAGAGATTCAGAGGATAATATGAATTGGTCTCCAGACCAGAAAGACTCCTTAGAATAGATCAGGAAGGGGTTTAAAAATGAAAAGGAAAAAAGGGAAAAAATACAAATGAAAATTAACACTATGAAAGAGAAAATTAACATCTTGCAACAAGAAAAAAACTTTAAAGGACAATTGGACAAGTGCAAAATAGAAAAATAGTTCTCTCAAAAACACAATTCAGGAAATGAAAAATTCCTTCAAAAATAGGATTGACCAATTGGAATAGGAGTTGCAAGAAGGTAAATGAAGAAATTTTTTCTCTTAGACATGGGTATCTGTGAAAACTAATGACTTCATCAGAAACCAAGAATCTGTCAAACAAAATGAAAAAAAGAACAGAAGAAAATATAAAATCCTTCATCAGAAAAACAGCTGACCTGGAGAATAGAACCAGGACAAACAATTTAAAATCATAAGGCTCCCTGAAAACTTGGAGGAGAAAAAATGCCTGGATTATACTTCAGGATATAGTGGTGGAGAATTGCCCTGATATCCTGGATCTAGAGTAATTGAGAGAATTGCTCCTGAAAGGGATTTCAAAATGAAATTACCAAGGAATATTGTGGCCAAACTCCAGAACTATCAGATAAAGGAGAAAATCCTGCAAGCGACCAGAAAGAACCAATATAAATACCAAGGAGCCACAGTAAGGATTCACAGAGAACCAGGTTACAACAACATTAAGAGAAAGCAGGGGCTGGAATATAATATTCTGAAGAGCAAGGGAGTATGAAATGCATCCAAGAATTCACTATCCAGAAAAACTAAGCCTTCTCTTCCAGGGGAAAAGATGGGCATTTAACAAAACAGGAGACTTCCAAATTTCCTGATTAAAAGAACAGAGCTAAAAAGAAAATTTGAACTTCAAAGAGTAGATTCAAGACATCCATGAAAAGGTAAAAAGGGGAAAAGGAAAAAAAAACCTGTTATACAATTAGATGAAACTGGCTATGTCCCCATCTGGGAAAAAGATTCTCATAACTCTTGAGAGCCATAATTCTGTCAGAGGAATATACTTAGTCAAAAGTAATGGACATTCATGACTTATCTGTGACTCTGATGGAATGATTTAAACATGATATCTCCTTAAAAGGGGGGCAGGGCATAAAGAGATTGGAGGATGGAGATGATTCAATGTGGTAATTTGCATCACATGAAGAGTTTCAAAGGACCTACTGCAATAGAGGGGAAGAAAAAAAGGTGATGACAACCTCCTGAATCTTACTCTCATGAGATTTGGCTCAATTAAGAAAGGAAAAGGGGAAGGGGGAGGAAAGGAGGAACTGACAGAAGGAAGAGAAAAAATAAGGAGAAAAGAAAAAGGAGGGGGTTGGATATAAGGAGGCAAGCACATTGAAGGAAGTGCTATTCAGTTGCAAAATACTAGGAAATAGGGATAAGGTGAAAAAGGGAGAATAACAAATGGGGGAAGATAGCATGGATGGCAATAAAGAGTTAGTAATTATAACTTTGAATATGATTGGAATGAACTCTCCCTTAAAACATAAGCAGATAGAGAATGGATTAAAAATCATATGCTGCTTACAAGAAACTCATCTGAAGCAGAGAGATACATACAGAGTAAAGGTAAAAGGTTGTAGCAAAATATATCTTGCTTCAATTGAAGTGAAAAAGGCAGGGGTATCAATTTTTATCCCAAATAAAGCAGCTGCAAAAACAAATCTCGTTAAAAGAGAAAAGAAAGAAAACTATAAGCTACTAAAAGGTACCATAGACAATGAAGCAATTTCAATACAAATATGTATGCACCAAGTGGCATAGCATACAGATTTTTAGAAGAGAAGCTGAATGGTTTTCAGGAAGATATAAACAGCAAAACTCTATTAGTGGGAGACCTCAATCTCCCTCTCTCAGAATTAAATAAATCTAACCATAAAATAAGTAAGAAAGAAGTTGAAGAGATAAATAGAATGTTAGAAAAACTAGACATGATAATCCTATGGAGAAAACTAAATGAGGATAGAAAGGAAAATACCTTTTTCTACAATACTTGACACCTACACCAAAATTGACCATATTTTGCTCATAAAAATCTCATATCAAAGCTGAAAGGCAGAAATAATGGATACCTCACAGGCAATAATTGGTCATGGAGAGATAGACCTAATACTAATTGGAAACTAAATTACCTCATTTTAAAGAATGAACGTATCAAACAACAAATTATAGCTAGAATGAATAATTTCATCCTTCAATGACAATAACAAGGCAACATACCAAAACTTATAGGATACAACCAAAGTTGTTATAAGGGGATATATTAATTCTCTAAATGCTTCCTTGAATAAAATAGAGAAAGAGGGAATAAATGAACTAAGCATGCAACTAAAAAAATTAGAAAAACGACAAATTAGAAACACCCAATTAAATACCAAATTAGAAATTCAAAACATTAAAGAAAAATTAATAAAATTGAAAGCAATAAAACTAAAACAGGAAGAGTCAGAAGAGAGAAAGAAAATTATAGACCAATTTCCCTAATACGTATGGATGCAAAAATCTTAAACAAAATCTTAGTAAAGCAATTACAGCATGTTATCACTAGGTTAATACACTATAACCAAGCAGGTTTTATTCCAGGAAGGGAGGGTTGGTTCAATATTAGGAAAATAAGGAAAGTCAGGTCAACATAATTGATCTTAGCGATAACAAATTTAAAAGAAATCATATGATTATCTCAAAAGATTCTGAAAAAGCCTTTGACCAAATGCAGAACTCATTCCTACTAAAAATACTAGAGAGCATAGGAATAAATGGATTATTCCTTAGAATGATTAGCAATATCTACCTGAAGCCATCAACAAGTATTATATGCAGTGCGGATAAGATAGAGGCATTCCCAATAAGATCGGGGTGAAACAAGGATGCCTACTGCCGCCACTAATATTCAATATTTTATTAGAAATCTAAGCTTCATGGCCTTGGAGTCGGGAGTACCTGAGTTCAAATCCAGCCTCAGACACTTAATTACCTAGCCGTGTGGCCTTGGGCAAGCCACTTAACCTCATTGCCTTGAAAAAAAATCTAAAAAAAAAAAGAAATCTAAGTTTCAGAAATAAGAGAAGAAAATGAAATCGAAGGAACTAGAATAGGGAAGGTAGAAACAAAACTCTCACTGCTTGCAGATGGAATGATGGTATACCTAGAGAATCCTAAAAAATCATCTTAAAAAAACTACTAGAAACAATTAGTAACCTTAGCAAAGTTGCAGAATGTAAAATAAGCCCTCATAGCTCCTCAGCATTTCTATATAATACTAGTGAGCTGCAGCAGCAAGAGTTAAAAAGAGAAATTTCATTTAAAATAACTTCAGACAACATAAAGTACTTGGGAATCTATCTGCTAAGGCAGGCTCATATTCTATGAAAACAACTATAAAACATTTTCATATAAATAAAATCAGATTTAAATAACTGGGCAAATATCAATTACTCATGGATTGGCCGAGCTAATATAATAAGAGTGACAATTCTGCCTAAATTAAATAACGTATTTATTGTCTTACTAATCAGACTTTCAAAAAATTACTTTAGTGAGCTATAAAAAGCTAACTAAATTCATATGGAGAAACAAAAGGTCAAGGATATCAACAGATTTAATGAGGAAAATGCAAAAGAAGATGGTTTAGCCTTGCCATCTCTAAAATTATATTATAAAGTATCAATCATCAAAACTGTTTTGCAATGGTTAAGAAATAGAGTGGTGGATCAGTGGAATAGACTAGGAATAAAAGAGACTGCAGGAAATTATTATAGTATCTACTGTTTGATAAACCCAAAGAGTCTAGCTTCTGAGATAAGAACTCACTCTTTGATAAAAACTGCTGGAGAAATTGGAAAATAGAATGATAGGAACTTAGATTAGATCAACATCTCACACCCTATAATACCAAGATAAGATTAAAATGGGTGCAGGATTTAGACATAAAAGACAATATTATAAGCAAACCAAGAGGACAAGGAATAGTTTAGTTGTACAATCTATGCAAGGGGGAGCAATTTATGACCAAGGAAGAGATAAAGAAAATCATAACAAACAAAGGAGTTTATTTTTATTGCCTTAAATAAAAAGACTTGCAAAATCAAAACCACTATAAACAAAATCAAAAGAAATGTAGCAAATTGCAAAACAATTTTTACAAGTCTTTCTGACAAATGACTCATTTCTAAATTATATAGAGAACCGAGTCAAATTTATAAAAAAATACAACCAAACCATCCCCCAATTGACAAAAGGTGAAAGGATATACAAAGGCAATTTGCAGATAAGGAAATTAAAGCTATCCATAGTCATAAGAAAATTGCTCTAAATCATTATTGATTAAAGAAATGAAAATTAAAGCACTTCTGAGGTACCATCTCACACCTCTCAGACTGGCCAATATGACCAGAAAGGACAATGATCAATGTTGGAAGGAATGTGGGAAATCTGGGACACTAATGTATTGTTGGTGGAATTGTCAACTGATCCAACTTTTTCTGGAGAGCAATTTGTAATTATGCTTAAAGGGCAATAAAAATGTGTATACCCTTTGATCCAGCAATACCATTACTGGGTCTATACCCTGAAAAGATGATGAAAAAGTGTAAAAACATTACTTGTACAAAAATATCCATAGCAACTCTGTTTGTGGTCACAAAGAACTGGAAATAGAGTGAATTTCCATCAATTGGGGAATGGCTGCATAAATTGTGGTATATGTTTATTATGGAACACTATTGTTCTATCAGAAACCTGGAGAGATGAGATTTTAGAGAGAACCCTGGAAAGACTTTCATGAACTGATGCTGAGTGAGATGAGCAGCACCAAAAGAACATTGTACATCCTAACGGCAATATGGGGGTGATGATAAACCTTAATGGACTTGTGCATTATATCAATACAATAATCAGGGACAATATTAGGGTATCTGTGACAGAGAATACCATCTGTATCCAGAGAACTGTGGAATTTAAACAAAAAGCAATGATTATTATCTTCAAAGTTTACAAAAAAAAGTCATCAAATGTAACACATAAATTTGCTATCTCTAATATTTAATTTTGTCCTCAAGGATATTTTTTCTCTCTCAACACATTCAATTTTTATCAGTGCATATCATGGAAAGCAACGTAAAGATTTTTCAGATTGCTTTCTGGGAGGGAAGGGAGGGTGGGGGAAAAATGTAAAATTCAAAACCTTATAAAAATGATTGGTAGAAATTACTATTGTATATAACTGGAAAACAAATAAAATATTTATATAGTAAAAATTAATTTTATAACTTTTTGGAGAATGAATTGAAGTAGGAAGAGATGAGGGAGAGGAACTAAGTTGGAACAATTATTTTAGCAGGAGGTAATGAGAACCCAGGGACATTGTGAGGTTCTAATTAAATAATGGTTGTAAAACACTTTACAAAACTTATAATGCTATATAAATGCCAGTAATGGTGATGATAAGCCTCCCGTCTGGTGATGACTCATTTCCTACACCTTCTACTGCCCTCCTGTTGAGCTCAAATCAAGCTTATAGAGAAATACAAGAATTGTAGAGAACAAGATAGATATTTAACAACCTGATGCTCTGTAGAAAAAAAAAATATATGTTCATCCAACTTTTAAAGTTTTGTCCATATTATTAACACTATTTTGTAAGTCTAGGCTAGCATCAAAATAGTCATCAAGCCCTGGTTTATAACTTGCATATTTTTGAGGTGTAAATACAATGGAAATGTAATAATAGACTCTCTCAAGCATATTAAAGATATCTCCAGCATATTCCTGTGAGGAAATAACTAAGGTATTGACTATACTAAGTGATAGGAAGAGTAAACACATTCTTATTTATTATCATATCTGATCTTTACCATTATGAAGTAAGTAAAGGAGTTGTCTTCATTCCATTACTTTGGTAAACTGAATCCCCAAGGATTAGATTATCATCTATTGTCACACCTTGAGTTAATGGTTGATTTAAGAGCAGAATGCAGATCTGATTCCTAATTCAGAATATTTTCTTCTATGCTCCTTGTCTTAAATTGATTTAAACAAAGGTACAGCTATGCATCTGTAAAAATAGGATAAAGCAGTTATTTATTTATCAGTTTAGGAAGAACCAAAATTATAACTAGTGTAGTTTGTAGTGGACACTCAGTCGCTCCTCCAAGGACTGACTAGCAATATGCATTTCTACTGTGAAATTCTGCAATTCAGTGATTCTCATGTGCTTGAAGTGTTCAAGAGAGCTGGAAAAAATTAATTATCTTGCTAAATTAGTTTCTCTCTTTTTGCTTTCATATAGTCCTGACCTGTATCTGTCAAAGGAGGCTGTAGGATAGCACCAGAGGGAAACCCTCAATGATTTTACCAGTTTGATTACTGGTCTGCTTCTGTTTCTTGTGACTCATTTGGATGATAGGAATTAGAAGACTGGGATAATGAATCAGAAGGAGGGGCGGCTAGGTGGCACAGTGGATAGAACAGCGGCCCTGGAGTCAGGAGCACCTGGGTTCAAATCCGACCTCAGACACTTAGTAATTACCTAGCTGTGTGGCCTTGGGCAAGCCACTTAACCCTATTGCCTTGAAAAAAAATCTAAAAAAAGAAAGAATCAGAAGGAAGGGGTTTATTGTTTCCTGACTCTACAGGAGTCCAAGTACTTTTTATCTTGCTGCTATAGTTCCTTTTTTATAATATAATTCCTTTATTTTTCCCAGGAAGCTGCTATTTTCTCTCATTCACTTATTTTACCACCTTTTCCCTTAGCATGGTAAGAAAATGAAAGGATTCAAAGAATGAGGAAGTAGCAAAGATGTCCATAAAAAAAAAAGTAGATAAGCCTGCTCTTATATAATCACCACTGTTCCTAGGCAAGAAGAAAAGCTTCATTTCAAATCAATATTAAAAGGAAAGATAAAAGAGGCACAACTGCAGTTGAAAGACTATCCAACTAGAATTTCTTTCCAGCATCCCTGACAGCTGTGACAAGTATTATTGACAAGTCTAAAAATGAAGTAACCCAAATCCCTGACTTTTAAAAAGTATTCCAAAGTGAAGGGGGCTACTATTTTCTAACTAAAAGAAAAAATGGTTAAGGGTCATTCCCACCTTCTCCTATACCTCTTTAGTTGGTCAGAGTTCCTTTTTGGTGGTCAGGAATAAATCTTGGAGAGGATGGTAAGTAATGGTTACTGGTGATTTACTCTATTCCTACTCTAACATTAAAGCATTACACATTTATGTAGAGGACTATGGTAAAATGCTTTAATATCCCAACATCTGACACCAGGGAATATTGATAATGCCTGTCCCTTAAAAATTATCTTCAATTTATTCTATATCTATGTATGTATTGGTTTATATAAATGTTTTCTTTCCCCTTGAAATTAGGAATATTTTTAAAAAAATCTTTGTATCTCCAATGCTTCCTCATAGTGTTTGGCCCATAATAAATCTTTAATGAATGTCTCCTGCTTAATTTGGTGGCAGAGATCCAGGGGAGGTAAGGAGAGATAAAATGGTCTATAATTTGGGCTACAGTTCTTATGTGGTTGGGTCCAAGGAACAGGTAGAGAATCATAGAATAGGAGGAGTCCTTGGGAACTCTGGCAGAATCTAATTCATAACCAGACAAGATTTTTCTATAATAAACCCCCAGGAAAGCCATTTAACATTTACTTGAGGACTTCTGGTGAGAGATAATTAAGATCAGTATCAAAGATTTAGGTAAGAGTTGGAAGAACCCTTTAAAAAAAACATCTAGTCCTCATTCTAGAGAAGTGGGCCAGTACTCAAGACGGCGGCAGAATCATTGAGGGTTTCCCTCTAGCACTCTCCTACATCCTCCTGGTCAGTAGCATATGAAAGCAAAATGTGAGAAACCAATTTAGCAAGATAACTAATTTTTTCTAGCTCTTTTGAACATTTCATGCATGTGAAAATCACTGAATTGCAGAATTTCAGAGTAGAAATGCAACAGCTTAGTGAGGCCTTGGAAGAGTTGTTCAGTGTTAACTACAAGCTATACTAGATATAATTTTGCTATAGTAAATTGAATTTCAGTGACCTATCAAAAGTAACAGGAGTAGCCCACATCAGCCATGAGATTTGAACCTATTTCCTCTGACTCTAGAACCTTTTTGTAGGAGAAAGAAGAGGAGAGGAGGGGACTTTTTGGGGTCCTCTACCTTCTTATTCACTTCCCTCTGAAGTTTCTTACTTTCCATATTCTCTGTATAAAAGATGAATACCTCCCTTTACATTTGCATTCCTCTTTGAGAAAGTAGACTCCTTGAGGGAAGGGATCCTTTTCTGTCTTTTTACGCTGGTATTTCATAGGTAGATGTAGGGACTGAGGCTAAGTGAAGAAATAAGTTATAATAAAAAAAAATATTTTGGTGGTTTAGAGAATCACAATTTGGAGGAAGAATAATTTGCTTCCTTTATGCCCGTTTTTCTAGTCACTACAAAAAACTCTCTCTCTCTCTCTCTCTCTCTCTCTCTCTCTCTCTCTATATATATATATATATATATATATATATATATATATATATATATTTATATATATATATATGTATATATACAAGCATAGTGAATATAGTATACTATAGAATACTATAATTTTAATTACTCTATCCCTAATTACAGCTTTAGGAACAGGTTAGGTTGCTATGTCTGCAAAATTTCCTCTGTGACATGAAACAATAGAAATCTCCATTTTCACAATTAGAGAATCCTTCCTTTGGGTCAAAACATAACTTATTTCAAAATTAAGTTGACATCATCTTTTGATGTTAAGCTGGTCAAAATTCATTCAAACTTAATTAATCCAATCTCTTTCTTTCATGACAGCTAGCCATGGTCAGGGAACTTGATATTCCAGAGAGAGAGTTAAATGCTATTTTGGAACATTATAACATCTAAGTAGATGGGAGATTTGGGCAAGGTGGAAATCATGATAACTGGGTACCTGGCAGGGCTATAGTGACCAGACGGAGACATCAAGGCACATATTACCTTGAATTTATTTTGTATTTGAATGCATGTGATGGTACACACACACACATATATGCAAACATATCAAAACATACATCTATTCATACACACACAGATTGTTTCTTTCCCTTAGTGAAAAAGTCCTTAAGTGATTTTTTTTTTTACTGTGAATTTCCCCTTGGATGGAGAGAAGGGGGGGAGGAATCAATGAGTCTGTGGAGAGAGAGAGAATCAGCACAGGGTTCAAGGTTATATAGGGACTGGGGACAAAGAAGGAGAGAAAGAACTGAAACTTTTGGTCTGGGTCAAGTGATTTGGGGCTTGAGAAAACCAAGGGGAAGAAGGTGCAGAGGGCAGATGCCTGTGTGTGTGTGGGGAGGGAATAGGAAGGGCTGGACCGAACAGACAATCATGGGAGGACACTCTGGGGGACAGGATGGACAAATCCTTATCAGGAGCTCCAAGATGAGAGAGAACACAGTACTGAAAAGTTAGCATAGGTGCAGATTTTTTCCAGAATTCTTAAGTTAAATTTTCATAATGCTAATTGAGGTAAAGTGAGATTATAAAAGTGGCACACTGGCATTCAGGGACCTAGTTACAGAGGAACATTGGCAGACTAGAGAGAAGAAAAAGTGCAGAACAATGAGCACCCATTTGAATATGTATCTTGAGCCCTAACTCCACATCAGACTTTAGTATACTAGATGAAAGAATCATTATATCTTCAAGAAGGAAGGCTCTGAGCATTCATTTTTTGGTCTTCCGAAAGTGGATTATTCAGAATTTAAAAAAAAATCAGAATGACTGTGGAAGACTAAGCAAGACTGTTTCAGAGAGATATGACAGAGGAGAGGAAACCTTGGCAGAGGGCCTCTCTGAAGGCACATTCATCTGAAGTGGACTGATTTATGTTAAGTTCATGCCTGTCGTATTTTAAAACTTTTATAGCCAGTAAATAAAAAGAAATGATTGCTGTCAAGTTACTACTTCTCAAATCATGAATGGAGGGTGTGAAGTGGCTGGTCTTTGCAAAAATTAAATAAAGGTCAAGCAGGGACTCCCCAAGCTCTTTGTCATAGGTGAAAAGTCTTCTTTCATCATTAAAAGCTGCTGCTATTTGAAGGAAACACCTTCTAATACAGTCAGAAAATGCAGAGAGACTTTGGCCAGAGAGGCTTTTTCATCCTGCGTTTGATTGCACCTAAACAGTACAGGCCCCAAAGCAAAAACTTTAGCTCTCTGGCCCAAGAGAAAGCCTTTAGACTAAATTCAGGTGAAAAGTCTATTCTTCCCACTTCTATTATACCCCCTCTCTTACCCCAGCATACTTGCCTTTCAGAATATGGAGAACGTTCAGGGGCTACATGGCTGACAGTGATATCAGTTTACTATAGTAAAATCATTTAAATTTAATAATTAAATAATTAAGATAAAATAACTGAATTTGAATTATTTAAATTTTAATTTAAATATGAAAATTAAACATTTTCCATTACTTTGGTGCACTTTTTTCTTTTTAAAATTTTTTTTTCCATATCTTGCTATATATTTGTCCATCTCTCCATTTCCTCCCTGGTCATTTATTAGGTGCTTACTTAATTTTTGGAGAGGTAGACTAACCTAGGCTGGAGTGCTGATCTTGGAGACAAGATCAGGTTCAAGTCCAATTTCTGACATTTACTTGCTGTGTGACTTCAGGCACATAACTTAACCTCTCTGTTTTCCAAGTATCACCCCTGGATTTATCTACAAAGATGGGGGGATTGGCCTGTGTCCCTGGTACATTGTATTGCATGCTGAAGAGGACATATAAAGATTAAAGATAAGCTAGTCTCTCTACCTTTAAGAGATTTTCAACTAAATCTAAAATTAGCTCATTTTCCATCTCACTCCACCACTCCTCTGCTCAATTAATTCAATTGTGAAATTCATTTATCTTTAGCATCGAATATCAACTTTTGGTATTTAAACTTCTTCTTGACCTATCCCCATCTTCCTTTTCCAGATTTATTACACATTATTGCCTTATACACAGAAACATACACACATATATACACACCAATATACACAAATACAAATGCAGACACAAACATACACATATACAAATAAAATACATGAGAACTCATAGACATACACACACACACACACACACACACACACACACACACACACACACACAGCATGTGTGTTCTAGTCAAAATGATCTTACTTTTCCTCACCTATAACTTTTCATCTTTCATCTTGATGTCTTTGCACTGGCTCTCATTCATTCTGAAGAGCATACCTCTGTCACCTCCATTTCTTATAAACTCTAACATTGTTCAACTTAAACATCAATTTCTGAGGCAATCATCCATGGCATTTAGACAGAATAAGGCAAGAGAGAGTGCCTAAGCTCAAGAAGCTCACACTTGAATGGGGGATATAATACACAAGCAACTAGATGCAAGGATACATTGAATTAATTAACAGAAAGAAACATTAGCACCAATGGGGATCAGAAATGGGTTTTTGAAGAAGTTGAAATTTTAACTGAGACATGAAGAAATCCAGGGAAACAGACAGAGGAGGGAGAACATTTAAAACATGGTGGACAGTTAGAAAATATTCAGAATTGAGAGATATAGACAAAAGTCAGTGTTACTGAATCACAGAGTATACAAAGAGATAAATATAAGAAGACTGATGAGGTAGGAAGGGATCAAATAGAAACCAAATAGAAAATGTTTATATTTGTATTGGAGGCAGAGCATATCAAAGGATTTGCTTCCTTTATAAATTACTAAACTTTATTCTCTATATTTAAAAGCATTTGAGATCATAGACTCAATAAGACTAAAAAATGGTTTACTACTTGCAAAAATGTCAAGAATTTTTATTCTACTGGCATACTTTCCTTCACTGGATAGCTGATAATACTTTAACCTCTACATTAACTTCCATGTTGAATATTCTTATATCCATGATATTTCTTATTGCTAGATGATAAAGTCCTTGAGGACAGTTGAATCATTTTTATCTTTCTATTTCTCATGCCTATTATGGTGTCTAATATATTGAAGGTGCTTAATACATGTTGGTTGATTGCTTAATTCAAATAGTCTCCTTTTAACTATGGAAGATTTATTTATTATACTGGAATCAATTCCACTTTTAATAGAGGCACAACACTTTCTTGTAAGGGACAGCTTACTCCTTATTTGATAAGGGTCAACAATTGAAAGCTATTTTGTAAATTTACTCCTATAACTTATTTCCAACTTTAAAACCTCTTATTCTATGAAATCACCTTCTAGCATCAATGGGAGAAATAGCCATCTTTTAATCAAGAATTAAAATACTGGATTATTCACAAATATCAATGCTAGGTTCCTCTAATTCACTCTAATAATCCTGTTTATTAAATTTTTATTCATTGCTAAATCAAATGATTACCCTGGAACTAGGAGACTCTTCAAAAGAAGGTCTCCCATTCTATGCACAAAATTCTGAAATATATTTCTGAAGTAGTTTTTATTTAAATGCTGTCCAATAAGAAACCCTGATTCCATGGGAACTGGATGGCAGTGATTTATGGTTTCTGGTAAAAAACAAAAAACAAAGAACAGAGTAAATGCACCAATTTGATTCATTTGGGTAGAATAGGCTGATATCTGACACTCAGATATTACACAGACCAGTAAGTTTTGAAGGGCTGTAAAATCTGTCATAGGAACAGCAATATATTACCTAGGAAAATTCATGTAACAAATTTGGAAAGACTTGATTTAGGTACCATATCAATTTACAACTCCATTTATAATTTCTAAGTGCCAGAAGCCATTGGAGATTCTCAGTAGGGGAATTTGGTCTATGCATTAAAATGCTATCATTGGCAAGCAGTCTAAATGGGTAGCCCCATCTCTTGTTAAAGGGGAGAAATGCTCTCTCCCACTCACTTGCTCCTAAATTATCATAGCATATGACTCTGTCAGAGTCTAGAAAATAGAATCTGAAATCCAGATGGAGGGAACAGAAATTCACTTCACTTTTTTGGAGTAAAAGTCTGAGGATAACAATTTAGAGATTTAGTCCCTTTACAATTTCATTTTCAAAATGCTGGGCTTAGTGATAAATCATTCTTCTTCCCTATTCCTTTTATAATTCAGTATAAAAACTAGATTTGTTCTTAATTTCTTCAACTAAATCGGCACACAAACTTTTCCTTACTGCCCTCTGATTTTCCAATCAATTTAAGCACTACTACAGATAAAAATGCTAACTGAATTACTAACTAAATTACATTTCCAGAGAACTTTGAGGTTTAAAAATTATTAAATAACATGTTAGTGCTTAGTGAGATTGGATAAATGTGATCACAATATAATTGATGGAGTTCTGGGTTTAAAAATGAAACCACCTTCAGTTCTACTCCCACCTTTTTTGTGTCACTTCATCTTTCTCTTTCTCTATTGTGTTATCTGAAAAATTGGTACAATAATATTAATAGTAACTACCTCACAGGAATGTAAATAAAACAATTGACAAATTTAGCTATTCAAATCCAAAATTATTTTGTGTTTGGCTACTCTGTATTTGATTATTTGCTTTGAATTTATTATGTCTATGTGTATATGTATATTTTTGACATTCTAGTAGCAAATAAGTTTCTTAAAAATGGAGCATTTCCTTTGTATTTGAATCCCCCCTAAGGATGTCTTTGACCTCTAGGAGGCATTTCACAAGTGCTTACTGATTGAATGATCTTAAGACTCTAGATAGATAAATATAAATTAATATTAACAATATCATATTTCTTACCATGCCTCAGCTGCTTCCTCACTCCATTCCTACAGTCCCTTTGCACAATTGCTGAATTTTCCCCCCAATCTCCCTTTTGGAAAATATAAGCTCCTTGAGGGCAACTAGTTCCTGGCCTTCTTTTTGCAGATATTTATTTTCTTAACAAATAGCACACTGCCAGAATAAATGTTTAAGGAACATTTATTGACTGACTGAATTTTATGTCATTTTTTTTTCCCAAAGAAATATTTGACCCAAGGACTTCCAGATGATTTTGAATACTTTGGCTTAACTACTGAGCAAGGTTTTTACTATTTTTATTTTCCTTTAAAACAATTATTCTTTATATTTGCATTTCTTATTAAATGAGAATGATGGCAAGTAGATACTTTCACCTCTTTGCACTGGAATGCTCTACCTCCCTTTGTCTCCTATATCTTCTATAATCCTTAATTTTTTAAAAAGGCTCATCTCTGAGGGGAAACTCTTTCTCATGCTCCCATTTGTTAGGATTCTCTTCTCAAATAATCTGGAACTTATTTATCTATCTAAAAGTTGTAACCCCTAAGCAGCAACCTGTGGATTATGGTTCTTTTGGTTAAGTTTTAAAATTATGTTTTGGTTTTAATTTGCTAAATGATCTCCTGTAGAGCATCTGGAGTTAAGTATCCAGAATAATGAAGATTTGCAAGACTATGATGAACATAATTTGAAGGAATTTAGATATTTAGGTAGAAGATAGAAAAAAATAGACTTTCAAATTACTTAACTTTTTTTTCATCATGGATTCCTTTTGGGTTTTGATGAAGTCTCTGAGCACTTTTTGGAATAATGTTTACAAATAATTTAAGGAAATATTACATTTTAGCTAGAGATCAGCAAAACAAATGATGTATTTTCTCATCTAAGTTCATGGAAATCCTGGAAAATAACCTTGATTCTTTTGGGACACTGAGGACCTCAGACTAAAAACCTCTAGCTTTGCATGACATGATAGAATATTCAAATATATATGAAGAGAGATTGGACTTGACACCAGAAGGAAGAAATAAAGGAGCGGAAGTTTAAAAGAGGTAAAATTTTAAGCTTGTCATCACAAATGTAAGAGAGAAAAAGTGAAATACAAGAAAATGAAACTTACACATAGATAAACAAAAATATTACCCTTAACAACTAGAGTTTCCTCAAAGTAGAATGGACTATTCAAAGAGATAGTAGACTATGTTTCCTGTCTCACTTAATTTCTTCTTTTAAAGGTTAGATTATTGGTTGTGTTGAAGAAGGGAGTTTCATTTATGTCTGCATAAACTAGATTGCTTCTGAGGTCACTTGTCACTGAAATTCTTTGATTCTGCATCTTGCTCAGGGTCATACAATTGGTAAGTGGTTCCAGAACAGAAACACAATTATCCTGAATTTTTGTCTAGGAGTCTTTTCCTTGTTTGGCAAACATTCTTAATATTGGATCTATGATGCTTATTTACCATATATCATATAGTTGATCTCCTTTCTAATTCTATGTGCTTTGTTTTGAAAAAAATCTTCTGAGATTTTTAACCAGAATGCCAAAGGAATTTATAGTATACAAAAAAAGCAAAGAAAAGTTTAAAAACAGCTGCACTATACTCTGCTGAGCAGACCATTTTCTGGTCACAAGTTTATAGGGGAGGCTAATTAAACTCTGAGTAAATACAGTGTACAGATTCCTAAGCATCTCTGCCTGAATTAGCCATTAGCCTTTCAAAGATAAAATCTTTTATAAACCTTTCCAAGTACAATAATATCTCCCTAGTGAACTGAAAATTCAATTTTGCACTTATTGTGCATGGTTAATTTGGATAAAGAATGTGGGTATTGAGGGTGAGGGAACAGTGTTTGTTTTACTGGCTCCTATTTCCTCTGATGCCCTGCTTTAAAGACAGAGAATTGTATTTGGTTGATTTTTTTACTATTAAAACAAACGTTTTTTTTAATCAGCACAAATGACAGAGACTATATCCTCTCAATGGTCTGTTCAACTTCTAGAGAAGTGTGAAAAAGGGAAAAAATGCAAAAATAGCCAAAAGAAGATTGTTTATTCTAATTTTAGGAGGCCTAAGAGATTAGAAGTGTCAGAAAAGTAAGTCTGAATAAGGGAAAAAATAAACAAACAAATAAAAAACCTTGGGAATAGGCAGTGCTTTGGAAAGTGGTGAATTCAAACTCACTAGAATTTTTTTTTAGGTTTTTGCAAGGCAAACGGGGTTAAGTGGCTTGCCCAAGGCCACACAGCTAGGTAATTATTAAGTGTCTGAGACTGGATTTGAACCCAGGTACTCCTGACTCCAGGGCCGGTGCTTTATCCACTATGCCAACTGGCGAACCCTTACCAGAGATTTTCAAGAGAAGTTTGACTGAATGATTAATTTTGAAGTATGATGGAGAGGGAATTCTGGGTCAGGTCTCAACTAGATAATCTCATAATCCCTTTAGATTCTGAAATTTAGTGATTTGTGAAAGATATAAAGGTGATTTCTTCACAAACTTTAAGGAAGAGCAGGCATTTTTAATTCAATGAATCTATCATGTATGAATCATATCTAAGAACTCCAATAAATGCCTAACCCAATGTCTCATGATGGCATAGGAATGACACATGGTTCATTTTTTTTTCAAAAGGCTACACTTGTGGGTTTTGGCAGGTTCATTTATGCTGTACAAATTCCTACTGCAAGCCTGGAAGCAGATTATATGTTCATCATGTAGAGATCAAAAAAAAACTTAGTTCATGGACTTATAGATGTATGTCTTTGCTCTTTATCAGAGCAAAGTCATCAAACAGATATGAAGAAAAGATGAATGAATAGTTTCATCAAAACCCAGAGAGTAGAGAATATTTGGAAAGAAAGTATATTAAAATGTCAAATACCACAGAAAGGTAAAAAAGAATGAAGACTAAGAGAAGACCTTTGGTTTTGACAACTGAGAAAATGCTGGTAACTTTGGAGGGAGCAATTTCCGTTGAATGGTGATCAGAAGTGAAAATGTAAAGGCCTTGAGAAAAGCATAATAGGAGTGGAAATGAGAATAATTTGGAGTATCTCTTCTTTCAGTAGAGACAAAGAATAAGAAGATGGCTATGCTAAGGAGTTTTGAGAAGTGGAGTAGGGAAAAGAGATGGAACACTTGTTGGATAGTTTCAAAAATGAAATAAAATATTCTTATCTGTTGCTGAAGTTGGAAGAACTGAACAGTATAAGGAGAAAGAATGGTTTGGAAGAGTGACAGAGAATGAGGCAAGTAAATGATCAATGTTTTTTGTTTTCAACTATTCTTGAAATTTCATATTGTAGAGAGTTATTGGCAGGAATTTATTTCATCAGTTTATCAAATTGGTTATTTCTTTCCAATTTATTCTGTCAGATTGCCTAGAAACACTGAGGCCTTAAGGACCTTGTCACATAATCAGAATTTGTTGGAGGCCAGATTTGAAGTGTGGTTTTCCTGACTCAGAGGTCAGTTCCTTAACCACTATGTTGTGCTTATTCTCCCTATAGTTTTACTGGAGACACCAACCCTAGGGTCAGGAAGACCTTAGTTCAAATCCAACCTCAGAAACTCGATACTTACTAGTTGTGAGACCTTTAGCAAGTCATTTAACCCCATAGAACCACAGAAACAACAGAAAATCATTATTAATATTGCTACTATTATTTTCCTTCAGTGATACTCAACATCTTGAAATGTGGTCTCTAAATCAGAAAAGAAACAGTTCCTAAAGTCAAGACTGGATTTTATTGAAAGTAAAGTCTGATTAGGGATAAAGGAAAAATAATGGGACATGGGAGATTTCAAGTTCTATAGTGGTCTCAATGGGGAGTTTAGAGTAAATTTAGCATGAGAAAAGGAAAAACAGAAAGTTAGGATTAAAGAATACATTTACAAGTTTCAGTGTGATGAACATAATAAAATTTTAGATAATCAGTGTTTATACAATATGTGACTGTGCATTGTGTGTATGCCTGTGTGTCTGTGTATGAGAAAGAATAAAAATATAATACTGTGGTAAGTGGAGGTGATACTGTCCCCACTACACTCTCTCTGTCTCTCTAGCTCTATCTTTCTCTCTCTGTCTCTCAAGGTTTCTTCACACACACACACATACACACATATATAATATAAATTTTCATAATATATAATATAATAGATATTGCATATATATAAAATAATATGGATAATAAATCTATGAAAGAGAGACAGTATATAGTCTTCCCTCAAGTTATTCTTCACCTCATCCTATTACCCATAATGTTTGTTTTACTCCAATCACACTAGGTTACTGTTTTCATTTCTGTAGAAAGGTTTTAGTTATTTTGAGTTTTACGACTTTCCCCCATTCTTGCTTCTCCCCCACCCCCCGCCCACAGAAGGCATTCTGTAAGTCTTTACATTGGTTCCATGTTATATGTTGATCTAAGTTGAATGTGATGACAGAGAAATAATATCCTTTAGGAAGAAAAATAAAGTATGAGATAGGAAATTTACATAATAAGTTTTTTGGTCTTTGTTTCAAAGTCCATAATTCTTTCTCTGGATACAGATGGTATTCTCCATTGCAAATAAACCAATTGTCCTTGGTTGTTGCACTGATAGAATGAGCAAGTCCATCAAGGTTGAGCATCACTCCCATGTTGCTGTTAGGGTGTACAGTGTTTTTCTGGTTCTGCTCATCTCGCTCAGCATCAGTTCATGCAAATCCCTCCAGGCTTCCCTGAACCATCCCTCCTGGTTTCTAATACAACAATTGTGTTCCATGACATACATATACCACAGTTTGTTAAGCCATTCCCCAATTGAAGGGCATTTACTTGATTTCCAGTTCTTTGCCACCACAAACAGGGCTGCTATGAATATTTTTGTACAAGTGATGCTTTTACCCTTTTTCATCATCTCTTCAGGGTTTAGACCCAGTAGTGGTATTGCTGGGTCAAAGAGTATGCACATTTTTGTTACCCTTCCGGCACATAGATTATTGTTTTCTTATAAAGAATAATGCTTCCCGGGGGAGGGGCTCCCGGGAGGTGGGTTTGGCCGGGAAGCGGGCCGCTCCTGACCCCGGGCCGCCGCTGCTCCTCACCCGCGGGTTGAGACGAGCCGGTCAGGATGGGCAAAGGGCACCCCAACAAGCCGCGGGGCAAGGTGTCCTGTACGCCTTCTTCGTGCAGACCTGCGGGAGGAGCACAAGAAGCACCCGGACTCGCCCGTCAACTTGGCCGAGTTCTCCAAAAGGTGCTCGGAGCGGTGGAAGAGCACGTCTGCAAAGGAGAAGTCCAAGTTTGAAGACCTGGCCAAAGGAGACCAAGCCCGCTATGACCGGGAGATGAAGAACTACGTCCCTCCCAAAGGGGACTTTCAAGAAAGGCAAGAAAAAGGATCCGAATGCCCCCAAAAGACCACCATCTGCATTCTTCCTCTTCTGTGCTGAACATCGCCCAAAGATCAAAAGTGAACATCCCGGCCTTTCTATCGGAGATACTGCTAAGAAATTGGGGCAACTGTGGTCTGAGCAGTCGGCCAAAGACAAACTTCCCTATGAACAGAAAGTTGCCAAATTCAAGGAGAAATAGAAGAAGGATATTGCAGCATATCGAGCCAAGGGTAAGGGAGCTACAGGAAAGAAGGGCCCAGGCGGGCCAACAGGATCGAAGAAGAAGAATGACCGGATGAGGAGGAAGAAGATGAAGAGGAGGAGGAGGATGAAGAGTAAAATTTAATATCCTGCTGTAAAGATTTTGTGTGTGTGTGAAGAAAGTCATTGTTTTGCTAAGAATGTGAATCAAGTGCAGCTCATTGTTAGCTTCAGTATAAAAACTGTACAGCCTTGTGTATAGGTAACCTGAATGATTCTTTGTAGGGAGAACCTCTATTTTGTAATGTAAGTAGAAGCTTTTGAGGGGCCACTCCAGATAGATTTTTAAGCTTCTGATGTTGAATGTTCCTGCATATTTAATGGTTTCTTTTGAATTTCTTGACAATGTATTGTTATAGCACAGTAAAGCCCTAGGAAGTAGTATCATAGCAAATCTTAAGTTTTCTAGACGTTGCATTTTGTTTTTTTAAGATAAAACATTTTGTAATAAAATGATGTACATTAAAAAGAAAGAATAATGCTTCCCTACTTTGGACCTACATTATTTCCTATTACTGGAATAATCTTACTCCCATTTCCACTATTTGCAAATTACTCATCCTACAATGATCACTTTTAATGTTCAGGAAATGTTTTTTTCCCCCAGAAAAAATAATCAAATTGCAAGTAGCTAAAATATTTTATGTCTATGCAATCTTCTTGCTGTCATCTACTGATACCTAGAACACTTCCTTAATGACTTTCTTAAAGTCACTTGTATAGTGATCTTTACCATTATAAATATTTGCTGATGTCATTGGGAATAGTGATATCAATCCAGCATGTCTTTATTCATAATAGTCACTCTCAAAGCTCAATATTATTCAGATTTCTGTTTCTATCACTCTTTCTATTTTTGTCTCTGTGTGTCTCTTACATATTTTTCCTTATTTTCTCTCCTCATCAAGGAAGATCACAATCTTTCAATTCCTTCTTATCCTATATGTTTTTTTTCTGGTTTTTGTCATTCTACAAAGCCTTCAGAGAAGATCCACTTAATAGCATTAAACTCCAAATATTCTTCTCCAATAAAATTTTCCCCGTTCTAATAGATGCCTGAGGACTTGGAAGATATAATTCTCGAATTAACTTAGTTAAATTATCCTATGATTATAGAAACCAAGATTTGATATATCTGTATATATATTTGTATGTGCATATATCATAAAAAAGATTAATTTAAATCCAGCTCTAAAACAGGGAGATATAACTTGGTCCAAGCTGTTTATTTATGACATGGAAGAAGTCCTGTGGTAAAATCCAAAAAAAAGAATATTTCAAACTTAGATATATATAATTTTTAGTGTTTTAAACTTTGCAAAGAAATTTCTTTACAATAATATTGTCTGTGAAGGAAAATAATATAAGTATTATTAAATCCATTTGATAGTTGAAGAAGCTTGTAGTTCAAGATGTCAATTTAACTTTCTCAAAGTTCTACAAGTATTCAATAAAGTAGTGGTAATTTTCAGCAAACAATAACTCCCTTTCAATTTCCCTTAGTCAAGGAATCAAATTTTGTGGAGAAAGGTCCAATCATCCCTATAAACTGCTAACCAACTGCCACTTCTAGCTGAAGTGAAACATCAGAGAACCTTGATGGAGAGACAGGGGGCAAGTATCTGATAAGCCACATCACCATCATCATCTCCATCACCCCTCTCCCCTCAGATTCCTAATTGAGACAGCACAGGAGCCTGAACTCAAGAGCCCCAGAAGAGTAGTACCCAGATAACTGAGAATCCAGGACAATTATAACTGAAGAGAGCAATCATTGTGGAAAAGGTTCCACCTCCAATAATGTTGCCAACACCAACATTAATGTTGCCAACATGACCAAGATTCAGAAGAATGGGAATGCTCATCATACCACAACCCTGGATTCCATCCCAGTCATTAAAAATATGTAGCCACAACATCTTAAGAAACGTCTTGGGGGTGGCTAGGTGGCACAGTGAATAGAGCACTGGCCTTGGAGTCAGGAGTACCTGGGTTCAAATCCGACCTCAGACACTTAATAATTACCTAGCTGTGTGGCCTTAGGCAAGCCACTTAACCCCATTGCCTTGAAAAAGTCTAAAAAAAAGAAAAGAAAAGAAAAGAAAAGAAAAAAGAAAAGAAAAGAAAAGAAAAGAAAAGAAAAGAAAGGTCTTGCCACCACAGTCTTTGACAGTATCAAATTGTTCAATATAATAAATGGATATGAATTAATCAGTTAAAAAGGTCATTAAAGAAAATGCATTATCATCTAATTTTGCCACTGAATTCTTAGGAGCATGGAACCTTTCCATCTGACTATTAAGAGTTTTCCATTTTTTTAAATTTCTGCTGTCTCTCTTTTTGAAAGTAGAGACTGTCATACCTTTTTCTTTGTATCTTTAGTGTTTAGCACTGGTTTTTACAGATATTAATCACTTAATAAATTATTTCTTTCATTCATTCACTGTCATTCCAAAGCTTAGATTCTGTTAAGTTCACTGATTATTATATAATCTTTCTCTAAAGAAAGCAATATGAAGTTTCTCCAAATTCTGATTGTATCAGACTCTGAAACACTGGATATCTCAGAAGAAAAAACAGCAGAACATAAAAAAAATGAGCAAATGACTATTCTGTTAAACAGAATACTGTGCTACATAGAGAACAGATATGGATCCCCAAATCTTGTCATTAATTGTGCCCCCAACTCTGTTCTCTTCTTAGTTGTCCCCCCCATAGGTGAACAACTTTATCTTGCCTGGGGAGGTTGGGGGGATCCTAGTTTGGACTCTTTAATGGGAGAGACATTCACCCAAGATACTGTTCATGATCTGAATAAGCTTGACCCCTTATGAAAAGAACATCAAATGGAGGATCATTACACCTAAATGCTTTAGAAAAGTGACCAACTATGTCCTATAGAAAAGAAAGGGGAAGTAGACTGATTATTTTTCTAATTAAACTGTAAATTTTGGATGGCAAAGGAAAGTGTCTCATACATCAATTTAACAAGAGTGGAACAAGTCAATTTATAACACAGTCTATGTAGACTATGGAGTTAGGAATAAGTCACCATCCTTTGGACTCAATGGATGTATATCTATTGTTGCTTCCCAATCCTCATAAGCAGCAACTTGCAGTATTCTCTAAGCAGTTTGTGTATAATTATGGCATTAATGCAAATATGATGATAATAGCAACACTAAATCCAGGAAATAAACACTAACTTTTTTTTTATAATTTTCAATTAACTTATATTGGTTTCTGGTTCTTTTTCATTAGTTGAATTTATATCAATGAGATGCCAACAAGAAGTAAAATGGGTTTGTTTCAATGAGTTTAATAATACACTTTCTGTAGTGTTGTATTTATGTTGTGCCATACCTTTCTTAATGAGAAAATGCCGTTAAACATGAGCCCAAGGTTTTTTTTTTCCTGTGCTGAGATTATTCCCTTGGGGTAAATTAAATAATCTGGAAGTTTCTTGAACTCTTTTAAATTGTCAGTGGATTTTTTTTCCCAGAAATTTATTACTAATTCTCAATTATCTATGCAAGTGAGAATTAGGAGAGTGGGATAAATAAAATTTAAAAAAATCATCATCCTTAGCCTCCTGTTCATTAATGAACTCTCTGACTGCTTGCAAGGTAATTTGTTAAGCATTAGGAGTGCAAAGATGAACAACAAAATATTCTCTGACCTCGAGAAACTTTCTGTGAAATGTAGTGGTTTCAATGCTAGACTTCCCAACAGGTTAAACCTAATTCAAATTTTCAAATATTTACCAATTGTATAATCTTGGGCAAATGACTAAAACTTTTGGAGTCTCAATTTCCTCATCTATAAAATGGGAATAACGACAGCACTTCCTCAAAAAAATTGATGTGAAATCCAATACCGTGACATATAACACTTTGCAGACTTTATATGAATGGCAACTTTCCTTATTGCTAAGTATGAGCCTCTTAGAGCCCAAATGAAAACTTTTCTTCCACTTCAGTGGTTCTAATAATTAGAAAGTAAAAAGTAGAGGTAGTGATCACTCAGATCTCTCTCCCACACCCCTAAATAATAAATACATCCTGTCAATGAGGTAAGCAGGCTTTTTGACCTGATGCTTTCAAATTGATTGTCTGCATTGATCCTTTAGTAATTATCTAGTTCCCTGTTTCACTTTGGCTCACCTTAATGTGAAGAAACTACTGTCTTTATTTTAAAAAGCAACACTCTTTCATAATGACATCTTCAAATTATGTTTTATATATATATATATATGTTTCATATATATTGTGTTTTATATATATATATATTATGTTTTATATATATATATATATATATATATATATATATATATATATATACATACACATACATATATACAGGATGAAGAATATGGAAACAGAGAAAGAGAAAGAGGAAACAGAAAGGCTGAGAGAGAGAGAGAGATCCAGGGGTTAAAAGAATATAGATGCCACTTCATCTTGAAGTGGCAGGTTTGAGAATTTGTGGAGGTGGCTCTGTTAAAACCAAACTAAAAACATATAAGGGCAACAGAATAACCAATGAATGTCTTGATTGCTTGAATATTTCTTTATTGGTTTAAATTCACAATAGGATGACAAGTGTAATAATGGTTAGTAATTGACATTGCTTCAGAATCTCTATTGCTATAAAACATTTACATCCTTGGGCAAGGAACTGTAGAAATCAACTATATTATTATTTGAGATGTGGAAAATTGGTTCAGGGAACTATGACCAAGAATAGAATTTTTCTTGCTTCAGGGTTTGAAGCTAGGGGGAAAGAAACAAGAAAACCCTTCACAACTAGGCTTTTCTCACTATAATCTGGGTGTTCCAAATTCCACTTAGACTTTGAGGGTTAAAGGTAGCTCTTGGTGGGGGGGGGGGGAGGGAGAGGAAGGAAAGGAAAGAAAAGCAGATGTTCATAGAATGCCTTTGGAATAAGTTCTCACTCAAAGTAGTGAACTAGAATTAAAGTGGCCAACATTAAAGTGACTTCATTCCTCTATCTCTATGCCCATCTATAAATCCATACATACATACTGTACCATCAGCACAGTTTAACAGTGTCTATGATTTGGAGTTGCTTAAGCGATATAAAGGCTAAGAAATTTGCTCAGGAAAACACAGCTAGTATGAGAAGCAATGTTTAAACACATCTTCCTAATTCCACTATATCAAGTGGTCTGTATTAAAAATTAATAAATTGGTCAACTGGCATTTATATGGCACTTTAATATTGGCAAAGTGTTTTGCCCACAGATTTTCATTTGATCCTCACAACAGTTTGGTGAAGTAAGTACTATATACTTCTCTTACAGAAGAGAAATTTGAGATGCAGAGAGGTTAAGGTGTTTGCCTTTAGTTATATTACAGAAATAAAGAAAAACGTGCATATCTACAGTTTGATATTTCAAAATATCTCAATATGCTTCAGGTACTAATATAATTATTTTGCATGCAGGTTCATATTGAATTTTATCATAGATTTTCTACTACAGTGCTGCAATCATGTTCTGAAAAGAAAAAAAAAAGATCTCATTGTAGTATCTCATTTACAGAATCTCAAAGCCACAGTGAGCTCAGAAGGCCATTCAGGACACACAACAAAGGATATTCTTTAACAATATCACTGACAAGGGTTCATCTAGCTTCATCTTCAAAATCTCCTATGGAGAGTTCAGCGCTATCTCTTGAAACAGCCTATTCAAATTGGAAAAATCTCTATTTTTTGAAAAGTTCATTCTTACATTGTGCTGAAGTTTATCTTTTTCTCCAAGTTTTGTCAGTCTCACTACCTTGGAATAAAGCATGGCTAATTGATCCCTATGAAAATTAAAATTGATTCCAGAAAATTAAAATTGGAATTCTGTCCATGTAGATTTAATCATTACATACAAAATATATATGAAGCTAGTCAAAGGTAAAAAAAAAATAAAAACCTAGGATCATAATCTGGAAGGGTCCTCAGAAGTGATTTAATGCAACTTCTAATGCTACAGTTTGGGGAAATGAGATACATTGAGGGAAAATAACTGACAAGTTCACCCAGATAAGCAATTAGCAGGAGCAGGCATGGAACTCTGATTCTGTAACTTTAGACACCTTGATCTTTTCTTTATGTCTCTATTTCTATATATATAATATTACACATATCTATGTATATATACCAAAACAATAATAATTTATTTCTAACACCCTAAATTCATAGCTCTGAAGCCCATCCTAATCATAAGATTCCATGACTCATTGTACATCAGAGTGAATTGCAGAAAAATACTCTGGTTTCTGATGATCTGCTTAGTGGACCTGCTGTAATATCTTTTTCACTTAACTTTTATCCAGAATGAATCAAAATGTATTTTTTAAAAAATGATGAAATTGCCCCAAAAAGACTCAACAAAAGATCATTCCATCAGGCAAGACAGGTTATTTCTAATGATAGAATTGTGGTAATACCTCATTCAGAAGCAGTAGATAGCTAGCCCTGGAATCAAATCTGTCCTTAGATACCTCCTAATTGTGTGATCTTGGGCAAATCACTTAATCTTGTTTGACTCAGTTTTCTCATTTGTAAAACAAACTGAAAAGGAAATTGCAAACCACTCCAGTATCATTTCCAAATTGATAACCCCAAAAGCAGTTGGATATGGCTGAACAACAGCTGCAGAAACAACAGCAACAACATTAAGTACAAATAATATTAAAGAAAAATAGTTTCAGATGAAAGATAATTATGAGTGAATCATTTAATTAGCATGATCAATTTTTGTGTCTTTGGCCATTCTAGATTATTCACAGAATGAACTTATGATTCAAATGAGACTTAGGAGTAGGAAAAGAGTATATATCTAGCTTTTCCAAAGAGAGTCTTTCTTGAAATGGGCACACATTATTATATCTTCCTCATTGTACTAACTGGAAAGGAGGTTGTTGTTGGAGAATGGATGTGACTTTAGGTCCTTTCCCCAGGAGTCTATTGTATTGTGGCTACAGTTAGTCTGAATTTCATCTTCATCACCTAAAGGCATATTTTAGGAGCTTATGCAAAATAGAAGATTTGCTAGGGGAAATGTGTGGTAAAATATTTTGCCTTTGGTCCGTTGTTTTTGTATGAGTGCAAATTCCCTCTAAATGGGTGAGTCTGAAAATGAGATTACTCTGAATTATATTAAGGTAGTTCCAGATTTTAAAGAATATTAGGTTTAAATCTGTACAGAATTTTGAGGCTATTGAATAGATACTTTTCATTTTATCGATGAGGGAAATAAAGTCGATAAAGATTAAATTAACTGGCAAAATCGAGTTAGTAAGAATGAGATGGGATTTGAATCTAGTTGTTTCCAACTCCAAGGACCTTTACACTATATTATTCCAGGAATTTGTCTTGCTTCTCTACTGAGTAGGAAAATAAATAGAGAAAAATAATTTCCGTGAATGGATTTGTGAAATGATATTTCTTGTAGTATCTTCACTTAAAACTCTCTGTAGGTTAAAAAAAGGAGATTTTTCAGGTCAAGGCTCTCTCTGGGAAATATCTTATTTTTACATCAAAGGAAGCTCAAGAAAGTTTAGTCAATTACATGTGTGATTTCGGTTCCATTTGAAAATTGTAATAGAATATTTACAATAAAAAATTTACTGATCTTTTTCAGACTTTTTTTGGGGGGAGATCTAGGCACTGCTTTTCATTCTTGTTTGATTGTAATGATCAGATAGAAGAATATTTGTATAGTAATATAAAAGATAAAGATGATTTCCTTCATTTGCCATTTTAAAACTCTTCAATGATAGCTAGAAAAAGGACACACCAATTGCTTAAAGCTTATAAATCTTGACGAGAAAAATCATAAGAAAATGTATGTATATATGTATATAAATATATAAACACAAACATGCATATCTTTATATGTGTTTATATATGTGCATGTGTGTGTATTTTATGTATATTGTATGTATATGTGTGTTTTTGTATGCCAGGTATCAGAACAAACTTAAGTTTCTACTGAAAGATTAAATTTTAGGTAGAGAGATAAATCCACCACTCAACCTTCCTACAGAGAATTCCTGCCTATGGATGAGATAAATTTCCTACTTGCTAGAAGTCTCTAAGTGGGAGGCTATATGATCACTTTTCAAGGGTAATAGGATGTTCATTTTGGATAGGGTTTTGAGAAGATGACTTCTGAGTGTTATTCCATCACAAAGAGTGCAAAGGTTTAAAGTACGCTGTTCTTTCTACCAATAGGAAGAAAGCAAAAGTTACATTTTGTTTTTTATTACTCACAAAAATTTGGAACCTCGGCCTGTAATGGAACCTCTGAGGGAATTAACTTCTTTAAGCTTTTACAAGAATCTCTCTTTCAAAATACCAGAATTCTCATTCAAACATTTCTTATAGACCTTCATCCCACAAAAATGAGGAATCAACCTTCCAAGTCAACCCGCTCCATATGTGAATCTTTTGTTTTTGAAATCCCACATTCCAATTTTTTTCTTTCTATCAAACTTATACTCTCCTATTTGTGATATACATCGATTGTTTCTAGTTCTATCCTCTGGTTGTAGACAATTTATGAATTTGTTCTAATGTGGGTGATCTGCTAAGAAACAACTTGAGTATAAGAGGAATTTTGAATTTTATTTCATTTATTTAAGCACTACTTGAAAACACAGGAAAGTCAAAAGTAGCAACCTTTTAGTTGTCTACTTCTACATGCAAATTTTGTCTACTTCTATGGGCAAACTAGGACTTTTTCAAGGTGAAGTGCTGTGTTTATTGCATTTCTTCTGATGGAGCAAGAGTTGTGAGTTGAGGAGGGTAGAGCTGTATCTATGCATTTCAAACCTTCCACCTCCACCTTCAGTAAACATATCCTCCTCCCCAGTTCTCATGTAGCAAGATTCAGTCGTCCCCAGTGTAAGCACATGAGAAACAAGGTTTCAGACTGAACAGTAGTGTGAGGTCCTGGAGGTAATATTTATGTATTTCTTAAACCATAGATATATCACCTCTCTTTTTATGTATTTCTTAAACAATAGATATACCATCTCTCTTTTCCCCCCCATTTCCTCCACTCCCCTCTTCTCTCCTTAACCTAAAGATTTCTACTTCCTTCACCTAATACTATTGGCATAATCTCAAGATCCTATCAGCCCTAGTCATTTTGTGAAGTCTTTTCCATATTATTAATATCATTTTTCCATCTTATTAATATCATTTTTTAAATGAGTGCTGTGATAAGAATATAGTACCCAAATTTACTTGCAACTTTTTCTAACTCATTAAAGCAATTTTTTTGGAATTTTGATTGGTAGGACACTAAACAAATAGTTTAGTTTTGGTAGAATTGTCACTTTTATTATATTAGCTCGATCTATCCATGAATGATTGATGTTTGCTCAGGTATTTAAATCTGATTTTATTTGTGTGAGAAGAGTTTTGTAATTGTCTTCAAAAAGTTTATGAGTCTGCCTTGGCAGGTAGACTCTCAGGTATTTTATTTTGTCTGGGGTTACTTTGAATGGGATTTCTCTTTCTAGCTCTTTCTGCTGTATCTTGCTAGTCATATATAGAAATGCTGAGGATTTATGAGGGTTTATTTTATATCCTGCTACTTTGCGAAAGTTGCTAATTATTTCTACAAGTTTTTTAGATGACTTTTTGGGATTCTCTAGGTATACCATCATGTCATCTGCAAAGAGTAAGAATTTTGTCTCCTCCTCCTTCCCTAATCTAATTCCTTCAATTTCTTTTTCTTCGCTTATTGCTGAGGCTAATATTTCTAATAAGATATTGAATAGTAGTGGTGATAATGGGCATCCTTGTTTCACCCCTGATCTTATTGGGAATGCCTCAAGCCTATCCCCATTGCATATAATGCTTGTTGATGGTTTCAGATAGATACTGCTTATTATTCTAAGGAACAAACCATTTTTTCCTACACGTACTAGTGTTTTTTTATGAATGGGCACTGTATTTTGTCAAAAGCTTTTTCAGCAACTATTGATATAATCATATGATTTCTGATAGGTATGATATTGAAATAATTAATTATACTAACAGTTTTCCTAATATTGAGCCAACCCTGCATTCCTGGGATAAATCCTACTTGATTATAATGTGTTATCTTAGTGATAACTTGTTGTAATCATTTTTTAAAGATTTTTACATCCATATTCATCAGGGAAATAGGTCTATAATTTTCTTTCTCTGTTTTAACTCTTCCTGGTTTAGGTATCAGCACCATATTGGTGTCATAGAAAGAGTTAGGTAAAGTTCCAACTTCACCTATTTTTCCAAAGAGTTTATATAGAATTGGAACCAATTCTTCCTTAAATGCTTGATAGAATTCACTTGTGAATCCATCTGGCCCTGGAGATTTTTTTTCTTAGGGATTTCAATAATGGCTTGTTGAATTTCTTTTTTCTGAGATAGGGTTATCTAGGTTTTTAATTTCTTCTACATTTAATCTGGGCAACTTATATTTTTGTAAATATTCATCAATTTCACTTAAATTGTCAAATTTATCAGTATAGACTTGGACAAAATAATTCTGAATTATTACTTTAATTTCCTCCTCATTGGTGGTGAGTTCACTTTTTTCATTATGATAGTAGCAATTTGGTTTTCTTCTTTCTTTTTTTTTAGATCAAGTTGACCAGAGGTTTATCAATTTTAGTGTTTTTTTTCCCATAAAACCAGCTCTTGGTTTTTTTTATTAGTTCAATAGTTTTCCTGCTATTGATTTTATTGATTTCTCCTTTAATTTTTAGAATTTCTAATTTGGTATTTAACTGGGGGGTTTTAATTTGCTTTTTCTACAATTTTTTTAGTTACATATTTAATTCATTGACTTCTTCTTTCTCTAATTTATTCATGTAAACATTTAAAGATATAATATATTCCCTGACAGCTGCCTTGAGTATATCCCATAGGTTATGGTATGTTGTTTCTTTATTGTCATTATCTAGGATGAAATAATTAATTCTTTCTATAATTTGTTGCTTAGTCCATTCATTCTTTAAAATGATATTATTTAGTTTCCAATTAGTTCTTGGTCTATATCTCCCTGGCCCAGCACTGCATATGATTTTTATTGCATTATGATCTGAGAAAGATGTATTCACTATTTCTGCCTTTATGCAATTGATCATTAGGGTTTTAGGTCCTAGTACATGGTAAGCTTTTGTGTAAGTGCAATGTACTGCAGAAAAAAAAGTATATTCTTTCTATCCCCATTCAATTTCCTCCATAGGTCTATCATATCTAGCTTTTTCTAACAATCTATTTGCCTCCTTAACTTCCTTCTTGTTTCCCATTCACATTCAAAGTTATAATTACTAACTCTTTATTGCCTTCTATGTTATCTTCTTCTGTTTGTATTTTTCCCCCTTTTCCCCCTTTATCCATACTCCCCAATGTTTTGTTTCTGAATACTGCAACCTTCAGTGTGTTTGCCCTCTTATATGAACACCCCTCCCCTTTCTTTCCTCTTTCCTTTTTCCTCTTCTTCCCTTCCTTCTATTAGTTCCCTTTTTTGTCCCCCTCCCTGTCCCCCCTCCCTTTTCCCCTTTTAATGCTTGAAAGGTAAGATAAGTTTCTTAATTTAACTAAGTATGTCTAAATTAACTTTAAGCCAAGTCTAATGAGATGAAGATTCTGGTGGTTCTCACCTCCTCCCTTCTTCCCCTCAGTTACAATAGGTCTTTTGTACTTGTTGCAATGAGATTTATGCCATTCAGTCTCCCTCCAACCTCCCTTCTCCTTACTGCCCCCTTTTTAAGAAGTTATTGTTTTTAAACCATTCTGAGTCACAGAAAAGTTATGAGTGTCTATCACTTGTGGCTATATATAGTCTCTCTAATAGAGTTACAGTTCTCAAGGGCTATGAGACTCTTTCTCCCAAGTGGGTACATAAACAGTTTAACCTTTTCATGTGTCTCTTGAGCCTCCTCTTTGGTGTCCAAATTTTCTATTTAGCTTTGGTCTTTTCATCATGAAATCTTGGAAGTCTCCCATTTCATTAAATGTCCATCTTTTTTCCCTGGAAGAGAAGGCTCAGCTTTGCTGTGTAGTGGATTCTTGGTTGCATTCCAAGCTCCCTTGCTCTTCAGAATATCTCATTCCAGGCCCTTTGATCCTTTAATGTTGCCACCCCTCAATTGATTTTTAAACTCCTTCCGGATTCCTTCTAGGAAGTCTTTCTGGGTGGAGACCAATTCATATTCTCCTCAGCAGTGCTAGATCTCTCTGGGGTAGGATCTGTTTCTTCTCAGTATTTCTCCATGAGCCCCCCCTTCTCTTCTTTCCTCTGACTTTTTTTCATCTTTCTAGAATCTTGTTTTGGGGAGGGTGGCACTGGCTCTCAGAGGTTTGCTTTTGAAGATCCTAGAGGCTTTGTTCACTTGATTTAGTAATCTCAAGGCCTAGTCAGTAGGGGACTTGGCTGCTTTCTCTGAAGAGAGGACCTCAGCAGCAAGAGTCTGAGTTGACCTTGAACACTGGGCTGGGCCCTGGGGGAGGGAGTTAATCTCTTTCCCTTTATTGTTGCTCTGAGGGGGTGTTTGTGTGTGTGTGTTGGGGGGGGGTGTTTATTGTTTGTTCTGGGTTTAGGGCTCTGCTGAGACCATGGAGCTCAGGTCCATGGCCCAGCTGGTTGTTCTCCGGGCCAGCTCCAAGACTCTGTGCTGGAACTCACCCTCCTGCAGCTCTTCGCCCCGCCACCCCCAAAGACTCTGTAGCTAAAGTTGGATCTCGAACTGGCCACTCATTGAGGTCTCTATAGCTGAGGCTGGTTCTCTTTCTTTCCTCAGCTGCTGTCTCTGGGCTGATCCTCTTGCCTCCTGGTTCACCCACAGTCCCCTAAGACAGACCTTCTTGGTAGGTGTTCTCCTAGCTTCTCTTTCTCGGTTTTGTTGATCGAATTTCTGTTAAGAGGTTTCTCTCATGTTATTTCTAAGGGGAAAGAGGAGCACTTAACACAGTGCCTTCTCTCTGCCATCTTGGCTGTTTACATTTTATTATTAACTATATAATTTAGATAATGAAGTGCCCAACCTTAAGTATGTGATTCATTTCTTCTAAGTTAGTAATAAACATTATAAGATTTAAATTAATTCAAGTAGATTGTATAAAATTTGCATGTAAAACATAACAAAAAACTAACAAAAATTATATTCCTATACAATCTAAAAAGTCTCTTAATCTAATTTGTCTAAAAAGAGGTATGCTTTCTTTAACTTGACCTTAAATATAATGGAAATCCTTTATTAAACAAATTTTTAAAAACTATTTGAACTAAAAATATTCACTTGAATTTCAACAAAATCTATGTTTCCTATGAATAGTTAATATTTTCAGTTGCCAAAATTATATTTCTTTTGCATTAGATTAATATTTTGTATAATAATGTACCATATAAACTCCTTAATCAGATTCAGATATATTTGATTTACTGGCATTTCTAAATGTATTACTGAATATAGAACCTTTACAAAATGAAACATAGAAAGTTTATGCTTAATTAAAAAAAATTCTTTGATTGGAATCCAGTCATGACTTGGGAGGTATTCAGAATATTCTATAATGGATATTTCAGTCTTTCCTTCTACCCACACATCCTTCCTTAAATTCAGTGACAAAGTACCAGAAAGAGATTGATTTTATTAGTAGTAATGGCATTATTTAATATCTGTACTAAATCTTTTAAAGCAAAAACAAAACAAAACATGGGAATGAAAAGTCCAGGCATACATATTAATGTGCTTCTTAGTTACTGATTGACTGACTGTCCATTCTGACTCTTTTCAAGTTGACAGAAGTCAATAAGGCTTTAGTGGAAAATAAAGAGGATGAGCACAATCAAAGTTCTGATGAAGGAACTTTTAATTAGAGTCATGAAATGTTTCCAGTCCAATGAATACATAACAGAGTTTTCATTATAATCTTACAGATAGATTAAGAAACTATTCTAATCTGACTTTTCATAAATCAGTTTATTTCTCACTGATATTATTTAGTGTGATCATCATTACAGACAATAATACCATCCTCCAAAATTGTCTTTTGTAGCTGTTGTGACAGTCATAAAATCCATGTCCCATAGAACAAGAGGGGGGAAAAATACAAAATGACTTGTGTAAAGGAATCACTGTTTGAATACATGTTGTTATTTCCATTGTCCATTTAAAAACAAAAAGTCTCACTCAAGGCCCATTTTCTTGATTGTAATTACTGAATCAAGAGAAAATAAAAACATCCAACTGAAAAATTCCTGAAAGCAGAATTGTTATTACTTAAAGGAGATTGATTTTCATTTATTTGAAGGATTTATTGAATTGTAAAGAAAAAAAAGCAAAATCCCTCCCAAAATATATTTTAAAAATAACTAATCTAACAGTTCCTCTAAAGTTTTTATTTACATTTTTGTCACCAATCCCATTATATTTATATTCAAGTAGCCTTTCTAGTATTTGCTTAGATTAAATTAGGCCTAAATTAAATCTATTTATAAACTACATGTAAAGAAAAGAACAAAAAGTCAGTGAGTCAAGAAGCATTTTAAAATTTATGTGCAAGCATTGGATTAAAACCAGGGAATACAAATAAAAGTCAACAGATAGATCCTGCCATCAAAAACTTTACATTTTAATGGAGGAAGAAAAAAATAAAAGAAAGCTGGGAAGGTAGACTAGACTAAAGGTACTCTATACTAGGGGATGATGAGTCAAAACAGCAATAACAGCATAAACAAATGTGAAGGTGACTCAGCAGTACAAATTGGAGAGACTGTGTCTTCTTTCTAAATCAGAAGTTCTAAGAGGAAGCAGTCAATCAGAAGTTAAGATCTCAGAGGTGTAGAATAGTTTTGATGTGAGAAGTATTCCAGGGCTAGAGTGAAGTTGCATGGTGAAGGGGCTTCTTTGGCATAGCATGTAAGAATATATGGAGATGAATTAGCATGATCTGAAGAGTGATGAAAAAATTTATATAAAATCAGTACTATGTTCATTTGGCAAAATTGGTTGAAAGAAGCTTATTCTCAGATTAGCAAATTAACAAAATACCTTTTCAATTAACAATTTTAATCATTATTTGTTTTCTAATAAAAAAAAATTTATGGATCAAAGAACTCACTGGAATTCCACGAAGAAATATTTTAGAATGGTGACTAGTTTGAGTTGTGGAACTAGAAAATCTCTACCAAAAGTACTTTAAAGTCATACTTTTTCCATATTGACTCCAAAATTTGACATTCTGCTTGTCTATCATGTTAATTCATCTGTTAGATGTGACATTGGACCTCAAAGTTTTTTTAATTTATATTTATCCAATCAATTATGATTAAGAGCAATTTCACCTATAATTATACTTTTGTTTTCTTCTGAAAACTGGCTATTCATATATTTTGAGTATTTATCAATGGGAAATGATTCAATTCTCCATGCATTTGAGAAATAAGACCTTTATCAGAGAAATGCTGTAGAAATCATTTCTTGCTTTCCTTCTAATTTTACCTGCATTAGTTTTGTTTGTTCAAAAAGTTTTGGATTAAATAGTAATTTATATTAGCTATTTGATTTTCTTATTTACTTTTTTTAAATCAAATCAATTGATTTATTATGTTACTATTTTTTTATTTATAAAACCAGCTTTTAGCTTTTTATTAGTTCAAACTTTCATTTTCCTTTGAATTTTATAAATGTCTCCTATAATTTCCACGATTTCTATTTTGGAATTTAGTTGAGATTTTCTAATTTTTAAAATTATATGTTCAATTCATTGATCTTTATTTATTAATGTAAAGGTCTAGATATATAAATAATACCCTAAATACTGCTTTGGCTACATCCCAGAAATTTTGAAATGCTATTTCATTGTTGTCCTTTTCTTCAATAAAATTGATTATTTATGTGATTTGTTCTTTGATTCATTCTTTAGAATTATATTAATTAGTTTCCAATTAATTTTTCATCATTACTTCAAAGAACTTTCATTACATGTAACTTTTATTGTATCATGGTATGAAAAAAGTGCATTGAATGTTTCTACTTTTGGGGGGTTTTATGAGGTTTTTGTGCTCCAACATATTTTTAATAGTTTTAATTTTTTTTAATATTTGACATGTATAGCTAAACTTAAAGATATGCTCCTTTCTATTCCTATTCTGTTTTCTCCAAAGATCTATCCTTTCTAACTGTTCCAAAAATTCTTTTCATTTCATTCTTATTCTTTTATGTTTATGTTTATCTAGTTTTTGATGTTGAGTGAAATAAATAGAACCTGAAAGACATTGTACACCCTAACAGCAACATGTGATGATCAGCCTTGATGAACTTGCACATTTCATCAGAGCAACAATCAGGACAATTTGGGGTATCTGTGATGGAGAATACCATCTGTATCCAGAGAAAGAATTGTGGAGTTTGAACAAAGACCAAAGACTATTATCTTTAATTAAGGAAAAAATTCATTATCTTATTATGTAATTTAGATATCTCTTATACTTTATTTTTCTTCCTTAAGGATATAATTTCTTTCTCATCACCTTCAACTTAGATCAGTGTATACCATGGAAACAATGTAAAGACTAACAGACAGCCTTCTGTGGGGGGGGGGGGGAAGGGAAGTAAGAATAGGGAAAAAAATTGTAAAACTCAAAATAAATAAAATCTTTCTTTAAAAAAAAGATTTATCTAGTTCTGGGTGGGCAAAGTTGAGGTCTCCACTTTTGTAGATTTACAATCTAATTCCTCCTATAATTAATTTATCTTTTCTTTTAAGAATTTTAATTTGGATGTCAAGATGGCAGAATAAAGACAGGACATGCCTGTGCTCTCATTTATACCCTCCAAATAGCTTTAAATCATCACTCTAAATGAATTCTAAAGTGGCAGGATACATAAAAGGACAGAGTGAAAGTCTAAGACAACTAAGAAAATTAGCAGGAAATGTCTATTTTACTAGATGAGAGAGAAGCTCTCTCTGCAAGCAGGCCCCAACATTTATAATCTTTGCCCACTTTCTGTGCAGGGAAAAGTCAAGGAAAAATAGGTGAAAAGGGGATCCCACCCCCTCTATATGATTGATATCAGGTATTCATTCTGAGAGGAGAAAGTTGTAGAAGAAATAAAGGAATGAATTGTGGTTTCTCTTATCTTGGTGAATTTACATTTAATCATGGAGTTACATTCAACTACAGGAGGAAATTTACATCTGATTAGGGTCCCTAATTGCTGAGGGAACCCTCAGAAAATACCAGACAGGCACAAATAACATTTTCTTAATATGAAAAGCCAAAAAGATATTTCCACTTCTATGGTAGCAGTGATGATTTACCCCAGATGACTAGGGCAACCAGGTGGAACAGTACATAGAGAACTCACCTTTGAGACAGAAGGACAGGAATTTGAATCTGACCCAAATGACTCCAGAGGAGAAATGAGACTAGTGACCAAGCACAGACCCTACTTACCCTAGTCCAATTCATGTGAGCTTGTCATGACATCACCTGTCTGATGTCATGATACTCTTTGAAAATGAAGGATAAGGACTTCCAGCTAAGATGGCGGAGAGAAGGCAGGCACAGTTCTAAAGTCTCCTGATCTCTTCCCCATCTATCACATGAAAAAAAAACCTCTTAAAAGAAATACGAACCAGGAAACCCAGAAAGAAAAGCCAGGAGAGGAACATTTACCTCAGGATTTGTCTCCTGCAGCAGCCTTGGCTGAGTACCAGCGGGTGAGTCTGGGCTCCGAGGGAGGAACAGCCCCAGATCAGCCAGATTAACAGATAAATTGGAACCAAGAGTCTGAGGGCCCGAGAGCTGAACCTGCTGGATCAGCGGTGGGGCTGGATGAAAGGGGCTTGGGTCTGTGGGGAAGCAGAGGCGCTGGTGTTGGTGCTGTCCCCCTAGAGCTTGGGGAAGGGGCTGCTGGGAGAGGTCTGGTGCAGGAGAGCTGTGGATGCCATCCCTGGGCTCCTCAGGTCTGAGAAACTCTGAGTCCACGCCTCCATTGCACTGAAACCTCCTCCAAAACAAACAATTGCAAACTACTTCTGACTCAGGTCCAGGTGTGTGAGCAAAAGAACCAACCCAGCTGAGGAATGACCTCAGGCCAGGGTAAAGCCCACCATTGATTGAAGGCAAAAGAATTCAATAGCTCCAACCCCTCCCTTCAAGCAAAGGGAGAAAGCCTCAACCAAGGTCACAGACACTCCAGAGAAAGCAACCAGCACCTCCTACTGGCCAGCCAGAGAAACTGCACTCAATAAAGCCTTTGGCGATCCCAAGCCCAGGTGAACCAGCCCCCACCCCAACTCAAGGTCTTAGCATAATGAAGAAGGGTCAGTGGAAAGGTGGATCCATAGAAAAATTCCTGGAAGGGAAAGACCCCAACTCAGAGAGACCTGGAACCTCTGAGGAGAATACAATCTGGTCTCTAGCACAGAAAGACTTCCTTGAAGAAATAAGGAAGGAGCTTAAAAATGTGGGAGAGACAGTTAATACCTTACAACAAGAAAACAAAACCTTAGGAAGTACAATGGGACAAACACAAAAGGAGAATAAATCTCTTAGATCCTCAAATGAGCAAATGCAAAAAGAAATTAATTCTCTCAAAACCTCAATTGGTCAAATGGAAAGCTCTTTCAAAAGTAGAATTGACCAATTGGAAATGGAGTTGCAAAAGGTTAATGAAGAAAACTCCTCCCCCCAAAAAAGAATGGAGTCTACAGAAACTAATGACTCCATGAGACAGCAAGAGTCAGTTAAACAAAATCAAAAAATAGAAAAATTAGAAGCAAATGTAAAATATCTCATCAACAAAACCTCTGACCTCGAGAATAGATCGAGGAGGGGCAACCTGAAAATTATAGGACTTCCTGAAAACATTGAAGAGAAAAAAAGCCTGGACTTAATATTACAGGATCTAGTGATGGAAAACTGCCTTGATATCATGGAATTGGAGGGCAAAGTAGTTATTGAAAGAGTACATCGATCCCCACCAGAAAAAGATCCTAAAATGAAAACACCAAGGAATGTTGTGGCCAAACTCCAGAACTATCAGATAAAAGAGAAAATCCTCCAAGCAGCCAGAAAGAAACAATTTAAATATCAAGGAGCCACAGTAAGGATCACACAGGACCTGGATGCATCAACTTTAAGGGATCGAAGCGCCTGAAACGAGATATTTCAAAGAGCATGGGAGCTTGGAATGCAGCCAAGAATCTACTTTCCTATGAAACATCTAATCTTTCAAGTATTAAAAGGGGGGAGGGGGAGACGGAGAAAGGGAAGGGGAGTGGGGGGAAATAAGGGGAAATAACAAAAGGAAGGGAAGGGAAAAGGGAAAAAGGGAAAGGAGAAAGAAAGGAGAGGGTGTGATATAGGAGGGTTGCACACTGAAGGGGGTAGTATTCAAGAACAAAATACTGAGGAATATGGATAAAAGGGGGGGAGGGGGAAAATACAAACAGAGGGAAGATAGCACAGAGAGCAATAAAGAATTAGTAATCATAACCTTGAATGTGAATGGGATGAACTCTCCCTTTAAACATAAGCAAATAGCAGAGTGGATTAAAAACCAGAATCCTACAATATGCTGCTTACAAGAAACTCATTTGAAGCAGAGAGATACATATAGAGTAAAGGTAAAAGGTTGGAGCAAAATATATTTTGCTTCAGCTGAAGTAAAAAAAGCAGGGGTAGCAATCCTTATCTCAGACAAAGCAGCAGCAAAAATAGATAGCATTAAAAGAGATAAGGAAACTTTATCCTCCTAAAAGGTACCATAGACAATAAAGTCATTTCAATATTGAATATATATTCACCCAGTGGGACAGCACCCAAATTCGTAGAGGAGAAGCTGAAAGAATTACAGGAAGACATAGACAGCAAAACTCTACTACTGGGAGACCTCAACCTCCCACTATCAGATCTAGATAAATCAAATCATAAAACAAACAAGAAAGAAATTAGGGAGGTAAATAGATTGTTAGAAAAATTAGATATGGTAGACTTATGGAGGAAACTGAATGGGGATAGAAAGGAATATACCTTTTTCTCTGCAGTACATGGAACTTATACAAAAATTGACCATGTACTAGGACATAAAAACCTAATGATCAACTGCAGAAAGGCAGAAATAGTGAATACATCTTTCTCAGATCACAATGCAATAAAAGTCATATGCAATACTGGGCTAAGGAGATATAGACCCAGAGCAAATTGGAAACTGAATAACCTCATTTTAAAAAATGAGTGGACCAAAAAACAAATTATAGAAAGAATTAACCATTTTATCCTAGATAATGATACTAATGAAACAACATACCAAAACCTATGGGATTCATTCAAAGCAACTCTCAGGGGATATATTATAGCTCTAAATGCTTATATGAATAAATTGGAGAAAGAGGAAATCAATGAACTAAACATGCAACTAAAAAATTAGAGAAAGAACAAATCAAAAATCCCCAATCAAATACCAAATTAGAAATTCTAAAAATTAAAGGAGAAATTAATAAAATTGAAAGCAAAAAAGTATTGAATTAATAAATAAAACCAAAAGTTAGTATTATGAAAAAACTAATAAAATTGATAAACCTCTGGTCAATTTGATTAAAAAAAAGAAAGAAGAAAACCAGATTGCTAGTATTATAAATGAAAAAGGTGAACTCACCACCAATGAGGAGGAAATTAAAGTAATAATTCGAAATTATTTTGCCCAGCTCTATGCCAATAAATTTGATAATCTAAGTGAAATGGATGAATATTTACAAAAATATAAGTTGCCCAGGTTAAATGAATAAAAGATTAAATACATAAGCAACCCTATCTCAGAAAAAGAAATTCAACTAGCCATTACTGAACTCGCTAAAAAAAAATCTCCAGGGCCTGATGGATTCACAAGTGAATTCTACCAAATATTTAAGGAACAATTGGTTCCAATCCTATATAAACTCTTTGGAAAAATAGGGAAAGATGCAACTCTGCTTAACTCTTTCTATGAAACCAATATGGTACTGTTATCTAAACCAGGAAGAGTTAAAACAGAGAAAGAAAATTATAGACCTATTTCCCTGATGAATATAGATGCAAAAATACTAAATAAAATCTTAGCAAAAAGACTACAAGAAGTCATCACTAGGATAATACATTATGATCAAGTAGGATTCATTCCAGGAATGCAGGGATTGTTCAATATTAGGAAAACTTTTAGTATACTCAATTATATCAACAACAAACCTATCAGAAATCATATGATCATATCAATAAATGCTGAAAAAGCTTTTGACAAAATACAGCATCCATTCCTATTAAAGACACTAGAGACTGTAGGAATAAATGGACTGTTCCTTAAAATAATTAACAGTATCTATCTGAAACCATCAACAAGCATTATATTTAATGGGGAGAGGCTAGAGGCATTCCCAATAAGATCAGGGGTGAAACAAGGGTGCCCATTATCACCACTACTATTCAATATTGTATTAGAAATGTTAGCATCAGCAATTAGAGAAGAAAAAGAAATTGAAGGAATTAGAATTGGGAAGGAAGAGACAAAACTCTCACTCTTCGCAGATGACATGATGGTCTACCTAGAGAATCCCAAGAATTTATCTAAAAAACTACTGGAAACAATTAGCAATTTTAGCAAAGTTGCAGGTTGTAAAATAAGCCCTCATAAATTCTTAACTTTTTTATATTTGTCTAGCAAGGAACAGCAGGAAGAGCTAGAAAGAGAAATCCCATTCAAAGTAACCTCAGACAGTGTAAAATATTTGGGAGTCTATTTGCAAAGACAGACTCAGAATCTTTTTGAAAACAATTATAAAACACTTCTCACACAAATTAAATCAGATTTAAATAACTGGGCAAATATCAACTGCTCCTGGATAGGGAGAGTTAATATAATAAAAATGACAATTCTACCAAAACTAAACTATCTGTTTAGTGCCCTACCAATCAAAATTCCAAAAAATTACTTTAATGAGTTAGAAAAAAATTGTAAGTAAATTCATATGGAGAAATAAAAAGTCAAGAATTGCCAGGAGCTTAATGAAAAAAATGCAAATGAAGGTGGCTTAGCACTACCCGATCTAAAATTATATTATAAAGCATCAGTCATTAAAACTGTTTGGTATTGGCTAAGAAATAGAGTGGTGGACCAGTGGAATAGACTAGGTGTAAAAGCAGGAGAGGATTATAGTAATCTGCTGTTTGAATAACCCAAAGAGTCAGGCCATTGGGATAAAAACTCTCTCTTTGATAAAAACTGCTGGGACAATTGGAAGTCAGTATGGAAGAAACTTAGATTAGACCAACACCTCACACCCTTTACCAAGATAAGATCCAAATGGTTACAGGACATAGACATAAAAAACAATACTATAAGCAAATTAGAAGATCAAGGACTAGTCTACCTGTCAGATCTATGGAAAGGGGAACAGTTTATGACTAAGGAAGAGTTGGAGAACATCACTAAAAACCAATTAGATGATTTTGATTACATTAAATTAAAAAGCTTTTGCACAGATAAAACCAATGTAATCAAGATCAAAAGAAAAGTAGTAAATTGGGAAACAATCTTTACAACTAATGATTCTGACAAGGGACTCATTTCTAAAATATACAGAGAAGTGAGTCATATTTTTAAAACAAAAAGCCATTCCCCAATTGACAAATGGTCAAAGGATATGCAAAGGCAATTTACAGAAGAGGAGATCAAAGCAATCCATAGCCATATGAAAAAATGCTCTAAATAATTAATTATTAGAGAAATGCAAATTAAAGCTTCTCTGAGGTACCACTTCACACCACTCAGATTGGCCAGTATGACAAGGAAGGATAATGATCATTGTTGGAAGGGATGTGGGAAATCTGGGACACTTACACTGTTGGTGGAGCTGTGAACTCATCCAACACTTCTGGAGAGCTATTTGAGACTATGCCCAAAGGGCAACAAAAATGTGCATACCCTTTGACCCAGTAATACCACTACTGGGTCTATACCCTGAAGAGATGAGGAAAAAGGGTAAAAACATTACTTGTACAAAAATATTTATAGCAGCCCTGTTTGTGGTGGCAAAGAATTGGAAATCCAGTAAATGTCCTTCAGTTGGGGAATGGCTTAGCAAACTGTGGTATATGTATGTCATGGAACACTATTGTTCTATTAGAAACCAGGAGGGACGGGATTTCAGGGAAACATGGAGGGATTTGCATGAACTGATGCTGAGTGAGATGGGCAGAACGAGAAAAACACTGTACACCCTAACAGCAACATGGGGGTGATGTTCAACCTGGAAGGACTTGCTCATTCCATCAGTGTAACAATTGGGAACAATTTTGGGTTGTCTGCAAAGGAGAGTACCATCTGTATCCAGATAAGGAGCTGTGGAGTTTGAACAAAGTACAAGGACTATTCCCTTTAATTTGGACCAAAAAAACAGATAATCTTATTGTCTGATCTTGTTACCTCTGAGAATTCTGTTCCCTTTAAGGATATGATTTCTCTCTCATCACACCCAATTTGGATCAAGGTACAAAATGGAAACAAAGTAAAGACTGATGGAGTGCTATCTGTGGGGTGGGGGTGGGGGGAGGGAAGCAAGATTGGGGAAAATTGTAAAACTCAAATAATATCTTTAATAAAAATAAAAAAAGAAAGAAAATGAAGGATAAACATCATTATCATTGGACAATAGACCAGAAGGAGATTTACTGGGCTGCCTTTGCTAGTACTGGACAGTGGACAGGACTCTGTTGAATTGCCTTTGTTTGGATTCGTGTCTCAGTCCTAGACCTTAGTCCCAGAGGAGGACTAACACAACAGAGCATCTGGCCACGGGGTAGTAAGACCTTGAGCATGTGTCCAAATTTGGAAAGAGTACTTGGGATTGCACAAAAACAAGTTCAATCTGTAATGACCTCTCCATAGGTCATACCATTTTGGAAGAAATCAAAACTTACAGGTCCCCAGAATTACCTTTGTCATAAACTGCACAAAAAGCAAAAAATAAAAACAAAACAAAATAAAAAAACCCTGAAACATGGGAAAATATACCCTCTGCTTGTGAAGCAGAATCCCAATTTAGCATACAAGTAAAAGTATCTAAATAGGATGGCAATTGAGCAAACAACATAAAAAATCTTAATATAGAAATATTATAGTGACAAGATCAAAACACACAAAAAGACAATATGATTTGGTTCAGATCGTAAAAGAGTTCTAAAAGAATTTTTAAAATCAAGTAAGAAAAGTAGAGCAAAAATTGGGAAGGGGAATGAGAATGATGCATGAAAATTATGATAAAGAATTGGTAGCTTGGTAAAAAAGATGCAAAAAAAACCTAATGAAAATAATCCCTTAAAAACAGGTTAAGCTAAAGGATAAAAGAAGTACAAAAATCTAATGAAGAAATGAATGCCTTGAAAAGCAGAACTGACCAAATAGAAAATAATATTCAAAAATTTACTGAAGAGAAGAACTCCTTAAAAGTGAAATTGGTCAAATTGAAAATGAGATACAGGGGTGGTTAGGTGACACAGTGAATAGAGCACCAGCCTTGGAGTCAGGAGTGCCTAGGTTCAAATCTGACCTCAGACACTTAATAATTACATAGCCATGTGGCCTTGGGCAAGCCACTTAACCCCATTGCCTTGAAAAATCTCAAAAAAAAAATGAGATACTAAAATTCACTGAAAAAAATAATTCCTTAAAAGTTAGAATTGGGAATTGTAAGTTATTGACTTTATAGGGCATCAAGCAGCAAACAAAGTCAAAAATTTGAAAAAATAGACAACTATGTGATGTATCTGACTTGACAAAAGCTAACCTGGAAAATAGATCCAGGAGATATAATTTAAAAGTTATTGGACTCCCTGAAAGCCATGATAAAAAAACAAATAGCCTAGACATCAGCTTTCAAAAAATTATCAAGGAAAGTTGCCCTGATCCTCAAAAACTGGTAGTTAAAATATAAATTGAAAGAGATTATCAATAGTCTCCTGAAAGATATCCCCAAAATGAAAATTTCAAGGAATATTATAGCCAAATTATAGCCAACTCCCAGATCAAGGAGAAAATAATGCAAGCAGTCAAAATAAATCCAAATACTATCACTGTCAAGATAATACAAAATTTAGAAGCTTTTAATTTAGAGATTCAGATGACTTAGAATATGAAATTATGGAGAGGCAAAGAATATGATTAAAACCAAGAATAACTAACCCAGCAAAACAGAGTTTAATTTTTTAGAGGAAAAATTAAAATTCAATGCAATGGAGGTTTTTTAAGCATTCCTGATGAAAAGAGCAGAGTTGAATAGAATATTTGACTTTCAAATACAAGTTGCAAAATAAACCCAAGAAGGTACATAGGAAAGAGAAATCACAAGGGGTTCAGTAAAATAGAACTGTTCATATTCCTAAATGGGAAAAAATATATTTAAAGGTTTAAAATCTTTCTTATTATTAAGACTGTTAGAAGGTGTATACATGGAAAGAAAGCAGAGCTGTGAGTTAAATATGATGGTATGATTATCTAAAAATAAAATTAAAGGATGAGAAAGAAAAATTTACTAGGAGCAAAGGCGGATATAGAATATGATAAATTATCTGACATAAATGAGGTCTGAAAGAGATTTTACAGAAGTATAAAAAAATGGGAAGAGAGCATAAGAACCATACTCTCATCAGAACTGGTACAAACAATTAAAAATATTGATAGTTAATTAGGTATAAAAATCCATTTTGCCATTCAGGAAAATAGGTAAAGAGGGGAAGAAATGAGGAAGAAGATGATTAAAAACGACTGTTGGGGGGGGGAGGGTTAAAAGGCAGAAGCAGAACAATTTTGAGGACAGGGTAAAGGGAGAAAGTATGAAAAACAGGAGGAAATAGGGAAACATACATAGTTGATAATCTTTGCTGTGAAAAAAAAAATTACAATGAATTTCTCTCCACCATATAGAAAACTGATTAATAAGACTCATTCCTCATTGATAAAAGGTCAAATAATATAAACAGGTGTTAAAGATATAGCAATCAAAGTTATCAATAACCATATGAAAACAATGTTCTAAAACATTTATAAGAGAAATTCAAATTAAAACAGTACTGAATTACTATCTTATACCTCTCAGATTTGCGGGGGTCCAGCCTCTGCGGGGTCCTTGGAACCTGACAGGAGGGATAGAGTCATCGAAATGAGTTGAGTCAACACAGGGGTAAAGGCAGGAGCAGGTTGACTGACTGTCAGCTGCTTGGATTTATTTTTATAGTCTCAGAATCATGTATGTTTCAAGCAAGCAAGTTAAAAATTATCTCCTTGGTTACAAAGGTGTACAATTTTCATCATCAATCATATAATCCATGTGGTTATAAGTTTTAATCATGTGATTACAAGTTTAATTAATAGTCATATAGTTAATTGATTTCTTATCCCGACTCAGACCATGATGACCTCATCCTATCTGTTACCTTATTTATTACTACACTGTATAATTGTTAATTCATTTAAAGTTATTAATTAAGCAATTCTTTTCATGGAAAGTTTTTTATATTTTCTGTGTAAGTAATGTTTTTTGATACACTTCCTTAACAATCTATAGTGAGAGTCTTTATGCTTGTCCACCCATCTGTTAATTCTTACAATAACCAATTTTTCTTTCAAGCCTTGTTGGTGGAAACCACAGTTTCTGTGATGTTTTTATTCTTTCCCATGAAAGGAAGGCTGCTGGAGTTCACATATTGGTCACCTGTACTAATTATTTTCTCACCATGTATGATAAGGGGGCAAAACTATTAATTTCCATGGAATTCTATCTGACCCATCTTGTATCTGTATTCCCTGTATATATTCTGGCATCTTGGAATTCCCAGTGTTGAGTTTTCCAGAGATTTCATAATGTTGAAGCCTTTTGTATGCCTAAGGGAGAGGCAGTCCTGTTAAATTTGGACAGAGTTTACAATCTGTTTTATTCAAGGAATTTTTCTTAAATCCTTCCTTTAAAGTCACTCCACTATTAGGGTAAGTATTGCAATCAATAATAGACCTATAAATATTGGTATGCATGGAATCCCTATATATATTTTGAAGAAGGAAATGTTGTTCCATCAGGCAGTGTGACTGCCTTGAGTCTTCTTGCTGCGACTGTGTCAAACAGCTTAGAGACCCTGGCTCCCAACACAGATTGACTAATATGACAGAAAATAAAAATGACAAATGATGCAGGGGATATGGAAAAAATCAAAATACTAATATACTATAAGTGAAGTTGTACAATGATTATTTCATTCTGGAGAACAATTTGAAACTATGTCCAAAGGGGCTATAAAGTCATGTCTAACTTTTGACCAAACAGTCTCAGTAGTAGATTTCTATCCCCCCAAATATTTAAAAATAAAAAAAAAGATATATATGTAATAATAGCTCTTTTAGCTTTGACAAAGTATTGAAAATTGAGAGGATGTCTATCAATGAAGAATGGAGAAGTGGCTGAATAGGCTGTTGTATATGATTGTGAGATGGAATGCTATAGGGCCTCTTTCCTTCTGATTGAGATTTTTATTTAATTTTTACAATTACATGCTATGAAGGTTTTTCAACATTCATCCACTTTCATATTTATGTTACATAATTTTCTTCCAACCTCCCTTTCCACCACTCCCTTCCCCTCAGCGATGAAGTGTCTAATGAATGCTGTTTATGTTCAGTTTAACATGGTTACATATTAGTCTTTTTCCTGTATGAGGAATTGGAACTAAGGCAAAAGAACTAAAACCATGGGATAGGAAAGAACAACATCAGAGAAATTTTTAAAAAAATGAACATAGTGTTCATTCACATTCTATGGTTTTTTTTCCCCTTTTGTCCATCTGTATATGGATGGCTTTGTCCATAACATCTTCCAAGTTTGTCCTAGATCTCCGAACTGCCAAGAAAATCTTCATCCATCATTGTTGATCCACATGTAGTGTTTTTGTTGATGTGTACAATGTTCTCTTGGTTCTGCTCCCCTCACTTGGCATCAGTTCATGTTATTCTTTCCAAACTTCTCTAGAGTCTGACCATTCATGGTTTCTTACAGAACAATAATACTCCATAATATTTATATACCATATCTTGGTCAACCATTCCCCAATTGATGGATATTTCCTCAAATTCCAATTCCTTACCACTACAGAAAGAACTACAATAAATATTTTTGAACATGTGAGACTTTTCCCATTTTTAATGATTTCTTCTAGATATAGCCTAGAATTGGTATTGCTAGATCAAAATGTGTGAACATTTTTATTGTTCTTTGAACCTAGCTCCATATTATTTTCCATAATGGTTGGATCAGTTCACAACTCCACCAGCAATGCACCAATATCCCAATCCTCCCACAAGCTCTCCAACATTGAACGTTTACCCTTTTTGTCACCTTAGCCAATCTAATAAGTATGAGATAGTGCCTCATGGCTATTTTAATTTGCCTTTCTCTAATCAATATTGATCCATTCTTTCATTTGATTTATATATGGCTTTAAATTCTTCATTTGAAAACTGACTGCTAATATTGTTTGACCATTTATAAATTGGAGAATGACTTGTAACTATAAATTTGATTCAATTCCCTATTTTAGAAATGAGATCACTATTGAATTTTTTAAAAATGATGAGCTGGATATGGTCAGAAAAACATGGACAGGCTTACATGAATTGATGCCAAATGAAATGAGTAGAACCAGGAAAAAAACACAGAAACAGCAATATTATATGATGATGTGCTATGGATAACATCTATTTTCAACAACACAATCATCCAAGAAAATTCTGTCAGACGTATGCTGAAGGTTTGCTATCCATCTCTAGAAAGAGAACTAGTAGAACCTGAATGGAGATCCCCCTTCTTTAAGTTTCTTGGGGGTTTTTTGGGGGGTTCTGTGTTTTCTTTCACAGAATGCCTTACATGGAAGTGTGTCTTGCATAGGACTACATGTGTATAACCTGTATCAAATTTCTTGCCTTCTCATTTGGGAGAGAGGGATGGTGGGAATTTGGAATTCAAAATTTAGGGGGAAAAGTTACAATTTTACATATAACTGGAAAAAATAAAATAAGATTTTAAAGTATTTTTGATTTCCTGAAATTTGGTGCATAGATGTTTAGCACTGATATTATTTTATAATCTATGGTACATTTTTAGAAAATGTAGTTTCATGATTATTTCCTTCAATTTTTTTTAGTTCTATTTTTACTTTTTATTATCTGAGATAATAATTGCTCTCTTTGACTTTTGTTTTACTTAATCTGAATCTTAATATGTTCTGCTCTACATTCTTATTTTAACTTTCTGTTTCAACTTTGAGTCTTGGAAAAACATTGGGGCAGGGTCTGGTCAATGATTCTGTTTTTTGTTTTAGTTCCTCCTATTAACATTCAGAGATATAATCACTCTATTTCTCTCTATTCTATTTTCTTTTGTTTACTGTTCTCTCTCTCTTTTTATCCTGTTCTTCTTTTAAAGTCTTTTGGGATTTTGATCAATCTCTTCCATAATCAATTTTGCCTTTAATAACTTCTCCCTTTGTTCCCTTATTCCCATTTCCTTTTACTTCTAGGTTGTGTAAGATTTTTATACCAAATGAATATGTATATACTTTTCTCTTTGAATAAATTTTAATGATTGTGTGATTCAAGCATCATCTGCCACACCTCTCCCCTGCCCCACAATAAAAGCTCTACTTTGTGTCCCTTTTTAAAAGGAGATAATTTTTCCCATTTTCTTCCCCCTTCCTCCATTTGCCAGTGTATACCTCTTTCTCACCCCATATTTGTAAGATCATCACATGTCTTTGTAGATTCCTTCCAACTCCTTAGTAATAATGATAAAGTTCTTAGGAGTTAAGTGTATTAATATTTCTCTAGTTCATTAAATTATCATTTTTCCTTAAAAAAAGATGATATTCATTTTTTCTGTGTGGGTTATTCTTTGTTGCAATCCTAGTTCTTTTGTCTTCCAGAATATCATATTCCTAATTCTATCCAATGCATTAACAAGATCAACTACTAATTCTTATGTGATCCTGATTGTGTGGTTCCTTGATATTTTAAATATTTATTTCTGATTTCTTGTAATAATTTTACATTGACATGGGAGAACTAGGAATTTGTTTATAATATTTGTAAGAGTTTTTCATTTCAAGATTTCATTCCAAAGGCATACTCTCCTATTCTATGATATCAGAACTGTTTTTTATTTCCATAAATATGATGTCTAGGTTTTTTCAATAAGTCAAGACTTTTAGGTAGTCCAATAATTCTTAAATTATCTTTGCTTCTTCTATTTTCCAGATCAGCTGTTTTTCAAAATGAAATTCCACATGTTCTTTTATTTCTATTATTATGACTTTTTTTCCCCTACTCATGATGTTTCATTGTAGACACTCATTTCCACTTCCTCAGGTCTAATTTTTAAGAAATTATTTACTTCAGTGAGCTTTTGTGTCTCTTTTGCCATTTGACCAATTGTATCTTTAAGGTATTATTTATTCAATATTTGTATACTTCTTTAAAAAAGTTGTTAATTTTCTTTTTATAACTTTATTGTATCACTCTCATTTTCCCTTAGTTTTCCTCCTCTTCTTCGGCCTCTTTCTTTGACTCTTCCAATAATTGTCACCAGACTTGTGTCCAATTTATATTTTTTTCTTTTGAGCCTTAATAGTTTTTGTTCATGTGTCTTCTTCTGAAATTATGTTTTGATGTCCTCTTTCACCATAGAGGAGTTTTATGATCATTGTCTTTTTTTGTTGTTTGATTGTTTTTTAAACTTGGTTCTTGACTTTGAACTTTCTGTTAAATTTGAGCTCTGTACACTAGAGGTAGGGAAATACTGTCTCAACCTTTTGGCTTTTTTTCATGTTACTATTTATCAGGCTTAGTCCTGAAATCTGCAAGGTTTACTCCTTCCAAGATGGTGTTATTGTGGGAGAGGTGTTGTTACTGCTCTCTGAGTTTGTACTCTGGTCTTTACACAGGAACGATCAATGATCCCATGAAGTTTTAAGTTGGTATTCTTCTCAGCTTTGGAATTATGACTTAGAGTAGGTATGAGCAATGAAGCTGCCAAAGAGTGACAGGTTCTTTATTCAGCACCAGGAAAAGAACTTCTGTAATTACTTTCTGCAAATTTGCCTGACCCTCTTACATCTCTGGGCAGAGAGTTCTGGATGCTGCTGCTGCTGCTGCTGCTGCCGCCTCTGCTATCACTACATCCAAGGTCTATCTACTTTTATTGCCACTGTATGTCCTTACCCCTGTGTTCGGACATCCTACTGAACTACTATTTCTTGACCTTGATGGAAAGTGTCCTGCCTTCATATTTTTTGTCTATGCTACTCCATAATTTGATTTGAAATATTATTTTAACAGATTCTTTTTTTTTGAGAAAATGTTAGAATTGTTTAGTTGAATTACTGCCCTAACTCTGTTAGCTTGATGATCCCCTCACCTTATCAGCTTCTTTAATTTAAAAGATAAGAAAAAAAGAGGCCCAGAGAAATGAAGTCCCTACCTAGTCAGTGACCAAACTAGAGCTATGGTCTGGGTCTTCATTACACTTTCTCCTAGTGCTTTTCACAACCATCATATGATCAGATATTTTATTGGCTCTTGAAATACTTTTATCAGGTTTTCTTGGTCAACTTTGGCCCTTGAAGTCACAAAGTCCCATGTTCTATTATTTATGTCTAGAAGAAAACAATAAAATACTCATTTGAGACCAAGGCACCTGAGGAGGTAGAGTGGTAGCTTTAGTTCCTTTTATGCCTTCTGCCTCAGGCTCCTCAGTTGTATAGTAGAAGATGATTCATCTTTGTGGAGACCTTTTCAAGTCCCAGAGGAAGGGTTTGAAAGGTGTAGTAAACATTATTATTGTGTTCTTGTATAAGAATCTAGCAACACTTTGTAAACCCATTTATCTATCTTGAACATAAATATAAAATGAGGAGCCAATTTCACTCCCCATTTGTCATCCATCAGTTTATTCCCAGGGTCTTATTTGATAATCTTCAATAAGGGAACTTGATTATTTTTTTACTAAAAAATAAGTAACATACTATCTACTCTGTATTCCCATTGATCGATTTTACCTTGTAAAAGTGAGATATGTTTCTCTTAATTATGGGGATTATCCGGATCTTCTAAATAGTATTTTTATGCTACTTCAGAGCAAAAGTTGCATTAAGAATAAAGGAACTATTAGAAATGCTTCACCTGAGATGCATACCTATCACCACTTCATTCTATTATTGCTCTCATTTTAAATTTCTCTTTCATTCTGTGATCGTATCCAAGAGAAAGTAAGGACACCAACTCAAATGCCAACTGAAATTGTAAATAATAAAAATAAAGAAGAAAGTTCTGATAGATTTTTTCCAAAAATATCTATGAAGAAGAATAAATACTAGAAAATTAACTCATGGCACCTTTATGATTTGTAGTGCCTCTACCTGCCTCTCTTTTCCCACAGATAGTTTATACTTTATCCTAAAAATATTATCATTTCAAGAGAAAGAGAACTTTCTCATTTTTTCCTGTCTATCTCACACTCTTTTATTCCATAGAATCTTTCTTCACAATTTTTTTTTATTCTAATTTGATACTAATTTAGGTAACTGGAGTTTATAGTTCATAGTTTGAGTCAGAGAAAGGGTTAAGCAAATCTCAGAATATTCATATCATGGTTTTAATTCTAATCTCTTATTTATGAATGGTTGTCAAGCACTCCATAATACTACTCCCCCATCTTTTCCAGTGTTTCCCTTCCTATATTTAATGACAATTCTGTCTTTATTTTTTCTCTAACCCCCCACTTTAATCAAACATAATAAATGGGGGAGGTATATATTGATGAATAATTGAAGAAAGATAAGGGAGAGTGGCTACATCAGGAAATGATGACCCGAATTAGAGACTAGAGAATTATTTTAACTCCCCTCTCAATTTCATCCACACTGTAAAACCTGAGGTGTCAGATGTTGACATCGATGGATTTGTAAATCAATTTGCTAAAGACATTGCATTGTTTCTCAACCTATCACTTCTTATTCTATTAAAGATGTATATGCAGACCAGTACATATATGGACAAATGGAAAAAATTAAAGAAAGGCAATACAGATTGAATTCCCATGTGTATTTTTTGTTAACGTGCTAAAAGTTATTTTAAAATCTATATAAAAACCTCAACTCCCTTCCAACCCCACTACCTGCCATTCATTTCCTTTGCTATAATGATTTTCCATTCATGCAATATGAAAGGACATTGCCTCAGGCTAATTCATACTGATTAAAATATCTTTATAAGAGCATAGCAATGAAGGTGGAGAAAATGCTCTTTACAACTCAGCAGCATTGACTCAAATTCACTCAAATTCTGCCCAAGAAAATTATAGTTCTGGAATAATGGTAAAGTCTAGGCTTCGATTACAGATATTATTCCACTGAGGCATAATATTTAGGAGTTAACAATGAGAGCTTGGTTTAAAAAGGAACATTTTGTCAATTACTTTTTTTGTAATTCAACTGACTTTCAGGGTTTGATATGTGATTCTACCACCTCTCTGGCCAAGCATTTGAACACTATCATCATTAATCCAACTAATCTAGCTGAACTGATCTTGTTCCCCCTCATTCATGGCCTATCATCTGTTAACTCTGCTTTTTTGTCATGTCTGGAAGGTGCTCCCTTCTCATCCCTGCCTTCTTGAATGACTATCTTCCATCAGGGCTGAACTGAAGAGCTTTTCCCTGATCCCTTTACCTAAGCTGCTGGCAGTTTTCTCCTCAATTTATTTTGTATTTAATTTTCATATATTTTATACAATTGGTTAATATTTCACCTGAATGAATGTAAACTATTTGAGGAAAGACACTTTTTTCATTTTTTTTTGCTTTTGTATTGATTAATCATGTATTAGTTCCTTCTAATACTTCTAAAACTTTGGGCACAATTGAAGACTTAGTAATTCAATGAATTTCATTCACTTTAAAAATATGAGTGAATGCAAAGTTACTCAATCATTCCTGAGGTCTGATAGAATGAGGTAAATAAATTGATATGTCTCAGTTTGTTTTATTCACCCTTCCTGACTCCCCCAAACACCCCTTAAGCTTAATTGTGATGGGGAATGAAGAATAGGAAAGTCAAAAAATATTTTTTTTCTAAATCAGATATTTTTAGTCTTTTTTAAAACAGATTCCTTTGGCAAGCTGGTAAACCTAGTCCAATATTTTTAGAATGTGCAAAATAAAATATATATAAATTATAAAAAGGTCAATTATATTGAAATTATTATCAAACTTTTAGAAAATTACAGACACCAGCTAAAGACTCTTTTTCTAAATTACTATGATATATTGAAATCATAGGAAACAATCAAACATGCATCAAAATTATCCTTGTTCTATGTTTATGTAGAAGTGTCCAATTCTTGTGATACATCTTCAGTGACTCTTCTAGGGAGGACCTTACCAAAGAGGGAGTACAAAAATGAGTAAAATTTATTTTTAAGGCCATTCTCCCCTACATAAAGATTTTATATAGGTGTAATCTAGGTAAAGTGTTCAATAGAACGCAGATTGTCATGAGTGCTGGGATATTCCAGGAGTCAACAAGAAATCAGAGGCAGACAGACAGTAAAGATCTCAACATACAAAATGATGCCTATTTTCATCTCACTCATAAACTGCTTCACTTCCTACCATAAAGGATCAGTAAGGTCAAAGTAAGTCAAGCTAGAAAATAGTTGAGACCAGAAAAACAGATAAACCTCCAGAGTTAGAAGATCAGATGCTGAATTATATGGGGAAGACCAAGACTAGGATTTTATTGAAGGGACAAATATAAAGGGAGTCTGAAAGGAGATAGAGGAAAAAATTGGGAAGAGAAATGTGAGCAATGTAGGAAAATCATGAAAATCAAGTCAGCAACTTAATTACAAAAAATACTGAAAAAAATAACATCTTAAAAACCAGTTTGGGTCCAATGGAAAAAAAATAGTCCAAAAGATCAATGAGGAAAAGAGTACCTTAAAAGCAGAATTGGCTAGATGGAAAAGAAAATACAAAAGGTCTCTGAAGAAAACAATTCCTTCAAATGATGAATGGAGCTAAGGGAAGCTCATGACTTTGTGATAAATCAAAAAACAATAAAACAAACCTAAAGCATGAAAAATTAGAAGAAAATGTGAAAGATTTTATTGGGAAAAAACAATTGACCTGGAAAACATATCCAAGAGAGATACTTTAAAAATTAATGGACTTCCTGAACACCATACCCATTTTTCAAGAAATATTGCAGGAAAATTGCCTTGATATCCCAGAAACAGAGGGGAAAAAACTAGAAATTGAAAGAATCCACCAACCACTCCTGAAAAAGATCCTAAAATGAAAACTCCCAGGAATATTATAGTTAAATTTCATAACTCCTAAGTCAAGGAGAAAATATTACAAGTGGCTAGAAAGAAATGATTCAAATATCATGGAGCTACAGTCAGGAAAAAGATGTAGCACTTTCTACATCAAGGACTCATGGGCCTTGGAATATGATATTCTGGAAGGCAAAAGAGTTTGAATTACAACCAAGAGTCACCGCCCTACAAAACTAAGCATATTCTTTTAGGGGAAATGATGGAAATTTAGTGAAATGGTGGACTTTCAGACTTTCCTAATGCAATGACCAGAGTTGAACAGAAAGCTTGATCTTCAAATACAGGACTCAGGTGAAGCATATATATAGAGAGAGGAGACAGGAAGGGCAAATCTTAATGATTTTGAATTGTTTGTATTCCTTCATGGAATAATGATACTGATAACATATGAATCTTCTCATTTATTAGGGCAATTAGAAAGAGTATATACATATATATATATATATATATATATATATATATATATAGAGAGAGAGAGAGAGAGAGAGAGAGACAAGGCACAGGAGGGAGTTGAATTTGAAGTTATAATACATTAAAAAGATGGAATTAATGGATGAGAAAGGAATATACTAGCAGATAGGGATAGGAGAGGTAGAATGAGGAAAGTTATTTCACATAAAAGAGACAAGGAAAAGCTTTTGCTTTTGTTTTTGCAAAGGTGAGGGGAAGATAGTGAACCTTCACTCTCATTGGAAATAACAGACTTTTTTTTTTTTGCAAGGCAAATACGGTTGAGTGGCTTGCCCAAGTCTACACAGCAAGGTAATTATTAAGTGTCTGAGTCCGGATTTGAACTCAGGTACTCTTGACTCCAGAACTCGTGCTCTATCCACTGAACCACCTAGTCACCCCATGGAAATAAGATACATTCTTAATTGGGTATAGAAATCTATCTTACTTTAGAGGAAAATAAGAGAAGAAAATAATGGGAGAAAGGGGACAAGGGGCGGGGGTGTAGGTGACAAAAGAGAGGAAATATTGTGGGAGAGGATAGTCAAGTACAATGCACTTTTGAGGAGGGACAGGGTGAAAGGAGAGAAAGAATAGAGTCATTGGGCATGGGGGGAAAATAGGATGGTGGGAAATACAGCTAGCAATAACAACTGTGAGAAAAACATTTTGAAGCAATTTCTCTGATGTACTTATTATACAGAATGCTATTCATCCCAAAAAAGAAACTGATAGTTTCTGAATACAGACTGAAGTACACTTTTTTCTCTTTATTTTTCTTGAGGTATCTCTTTCTTGGGTGGGGAGGGATTATGTTTACTTTTACAACATGATTGTTATAGTAATGTGTTTCATGGTGATACATTTTAATCCACATCAAGTAACTTGCTTTCTTAGTGGAGGAGTGGGGTGGAAGGAAGGGACATAATTTGAAACTCAGGGTTTTGGAAGTAAATGATGAAATTTGTTTTTGCATGTAGCTGGGGTTAAAAATTCAAAAATAAAATAAAAAACAAAAAATCCCCCCCAAAACACTAGAGTATAGGAATAAATGGAGTTTTCCTTAAAATAATAGGCAGTATCTATCTAAATCCATCACTCATATTATATGTAATTGGGATGAGCCAGGAACATCTCCAATTAGATCAAGAATGAAAGAAGAATGCCCTTTATCATCATGACTATTTAATATGGTAATAGAAATGTAAATTTTAGCAGTAAAAGAAGAAAAAGAAATTGAAAGAATATAAATTGGCAATGAGTTAGAAAAACTTTCAGTTGTTATAGATGATATGATGGTGGACTTAGAGAACCCCTAGAAAATCAACTAAAAAACTACTTGAAACAACAACTTCAGCAAAGTATCAGTATATAAAATAAATATATATTTATATTTACAAATATAATATATAAATATAAAATATTTAAACAATAAAAATATATAAATATAAAATAAATATATAAATCATAATAATTTCTATGTTTGAATAAGAAACCCCAAGGGCAAGAGCTAGAAAGAGGAAATTCCATTTAAAGTAACTGCATGCAATATAACATACTTGGGAATCTATCTCCCAAGAGAAAATCAAAAAATAAAGTTATAAAACACTTTTCATGAAAATAGAGTCATAATTGGAAAAGTATACATTTTTCATGCTTAGGTTGAGCTAATGCAATAAAAATCACAATTCTATGCAAATAACTATTTTACAGAGCTAGAAAAAAGTAGAAAAAATTCATGTGAAACAATAAAAGATCAAGAATAGTAAGGAAACTTGTGAAAAAATGCAAAAGAAGGTGGCCTACCTGTACCAGATCTAAAAACTCTACCATAAAGCAGAAGCATCAAAACTTCCTAGTACTGGTTAAGAAACTGATGAAGACATTCATCAACTGATCAATTAGAAGGTACAAAAGAAACTGAGATAAATGACTCTACTAATTTATCGATCGACAAACACAAAGACATTAACTTCTAGAATAAGAACTTCATATTTGACAAAAATTGCTGGGAAAACTGGAAAGTTACTATGGCAAAAGCTAGGCACAGAGCCAATCTCATTATATATCCAAATAAAGTCAAAATGGGTACAAGATTTAGATATAAAGTGTAATAACAGAGAGTAATTAATAGATCAAGAAGTACTATATCTATTGAAAAGTGAAAAAATTAAGAACAAACAAGAAATAGAGTACATTATGAATTGCAAAATGGATTATTTTGGTTATATTATTTGAAGAAGGTTTTGCACTAATTAAACCAATGCAGTCAAGATCAGAAGGAAAATAAAAATCTGGGGGAAATTTTTCACTTCTAAGGGTGTTTATAAAGGTCTCATTTCTAAAATATATAGAAAGTCTAATCAAATTTTTAAGCTTACCAATTATTCCCCAATTGGTAAATTGTCAAAGGATATGAATAATTAGTTTTGAAATGAAGAAACTAAAGCTACATATAATCATATGGAACAAGACTCCAAATCATTACTTATTAGCAAAATGCCAATTAAAACAACATATGAGGTACCACCTCACATGTATCAAATTGGCTAATATGATAAAAAAGGGAAAATAATCAATGTTAGAGAGACTGTGGGAAAATTGGGACATTAATGGACTCTTGGTGGGGTTGTGAACTAATCCAACCATTCTGGAGAACAAAATGGAACCATGCCCAAAGAGCAATAAAACTGATCATAAACTTTGATCCACCACACCCAGACCATTACTAGGTTTATATCCAGAAAAAAAAATCATTAAAAAATGGAAAAAGTCCCACATGGTCCAAAATATTCAAAGCAACTCTTGTTGTAGTGGCAAAGAATTGAAATTGAGAGTTTGCACATCAATTGGAGAATAGCTGAACAAGATATGGTATATGAATATGATGGAGCACTATTGTTCTATAACAAATAATGAATGGTCTGAATCTTGAGAAGCATGGAAAGAATTACAGGGACTGGTGCTGAATAAAGGCAACAGAACCAAGAACACATTTTTTGTTTTAACCACATTTGAATTGATCAGCTTTGATAGATGCAGCTCCTCTCATCAAATCAGAGAGTTAGGACAACCCTGTTAAGGAAAATGCTAACCATATCCAGATGAAGAAGAACAAAACAAAACAAAACAAAACAAAGTTAAAAGAAACTACAGATTCAGAATGAACCCTATGTTCACATTTAAAATTTTTTTTCTTAAGTTTTTCCTTCTTATCTCATGGTTTTCTTTCTTTTCCTTTAGTCCTAATTCTTCATATAAAAAATAATTAATCTGTAGACATATTAAATACAAATGTATTTATATATATATATATATATACATACATACAAATCTACATATGTACAATGTTCGTTGCTGAGGAGAGGGGAATAGGAAGGGAGAGTGGGAGGAAATTATGCAATTTATAAACATGCATAAGCATGTGGATGAATGCAGAAAACCTTTCATAACATGTAATGAACAAATAAAATGAAATTTAACTGGGACAAATTAGCTTGAATACTTTAGCCTCTATCTTTATTTAACATACATTTCAGCTTATACTTTTGGGTCCACTTGATATTTTGATACAATAAGCAAAAGATTCCATAGGATTGCACAGTGATTAAGGAATTTATATTTGAATCAGAAGGAATTCAGAATCCTTCATACTTCCAACACATACAACTTTGTGAACTGGGACAAATCACTTAAAATTTCTGTGCCAAGAAACTCTCTAAGACTCTAAGTTTGATAGCCATTGCTGCTCAGCATTGGTAGAGAGGTTTTCCTCTCTGAAAGAACAAATCCAGACATAAAATTTCTTAATAATACTAAGAAGAGAAGGACTGGTATTTGTAGTAAGAATGAGTATTTGTCCTCCTACAAGAAGCAGATAGGAAAAGGAATAGTAGAACTAGGAGCAGGAAGAGGAAGAACAAAACTACATTTAGTAGTTTGGTGGCAATAATAGGAGGAGGAGGAGGAGGAGAAACACTGGTAGTTTTAATAACAGTAATAGAACAAGTAAGAAAAGTAGTGGTATTAAAAAAAGAGGACTAGTAGGAAGAGTAGGAATACTAGTAGAAGGGCTAATCGGAGGAGTTGGATTAGTAGCAGCACAAGAAAGAAGATAATGCAGATGAGTGGGACAGTAGGAATAGGAGTAGTGGAGGTAGGAGTGGGGATGCTGGTGGTTTTCCTGCCAGAAGTAGAAATAATAGTTTTCCTACTGACCCTCACACATACTCTAGGATCTCATGCCTCATTTCAATGCTGCTGGTCCTTTAATGTGAATAGGGAACAGGTAGAGACTTGACATTCTTAGAGATAAGAACATTCCGGCAAATCTCATGAATTATTTCTTTCAAACATTCTGGATACTAGAGAATATGTGGAATGATGGGTAAGGATATATTTCCCTTGCCCCCCCTCTTCAAGTAATTTAAGTAATTTGTACATTTGCACCTTTTTTTTCCATTTTGGGGGTTCTAGATTCTAATCATAGTCAATTGACCTGTATAGTTTCAATTATAGAAAATGGAAAAATTAAGTGGAAAGAGATAGGATTAAGAGATCATGCAAAGTAATCTTTTTTTTTAATTTGAAAAGAACCAAAGTTAGAACTGAAGTGACAAGAGAATAACTGAAATTTTAGACAAGTCCCACCAGCAGTTCAGATCTCAGTTTCCACAATGAAGGGATTGGTTTAGATTATCTCTAGAGTATACTTATAGTAATTAGAACCTTTTAGAAAGCTATATTTCTTGACACTGCAGTCAAGAGGACCTGAGTTCAAATCCGATCTCAAACATTTAATACTTACCTTACAGTGTGGTCTTGGGCAAGTCACTTGACCCCATTGTCTTGAAAAAACAAAACAGCAACAATAACAACAAAAGAAAAAAGAAACAGAGAAAGCTATATTTCTTTAAAAAAATTGCAATATGGTATAGAATAGAGGTATCAAACACACATACAATAATTAGTAAAACATTTACATAACAGCCTCACCTAGATTAAAGTCACTGGGAAATATATTTAACAAAATAATAATGCAATAAAACATGGATAGTATTAAAACTGATTTCTATGTCACTATGTGAAATCCTTATGACCCCATGTAGTGGCCCCTATTTCTATTTGAGTTTGAAACCACTGGTGTAGAAATATGATTTTATTTGGAGATAGAGGACATGGCTTCAAAACTCAATTTTTTTTTTTTAGCAATTTGCTGCTTGACTTCTGGAAAATCATTTAATCCTTGGTTCTTTGTGTCTTTAGGTGTAAAATGAGGGGGCTGATCTCTATGTCCTTCATGGCTCTTCATCTAATGTTTTCTGACTTAAATTTAACAAGTAAGTCAAGATTTGGAAAATTGAATATTAATGGAAACCTTAGAATCTAAAATCCACTTAATGGCATATGAAACCAGGTTTCAATGGCACTAAGCAAGTATATAGGCAAGAGTTAATAAAAGGAGTAGCCAACATCTGCCAACATGTCAAACAATACTTATCAATACTAAATTTCTAAATATCATGAGAGCTAACTTTTAAAAATTTAGAAAAGTAGAGTTGTAGTGGTATTAGATACATTTTTTTGAATCGTTTAATTTGGCTTTTGTGAATAGACTCAGAGTTGTTGCATTATCCCATCACTAAGTCTGGAAATTATTTTGTATCAACTGCTAGGTGGTACAGTAGACAGAATCCTGGACCTAGAGTCAAGAAGGTCTTAGTCCAGGTATAGTCACTTCTACTTACTTCCTTTATGACTATCTGTATCTGTTACCATCTGTACATTGGGATACTTTCATTGCCATCTATAAAATTAAGATAATAGCACCTGTTTGATAAACCTTAAAGTTTTCCATAAATATTATATTTTGCTATCATTTACTTTGTGTATATGCTGAATTTGCTTTTCTCTTTGTGCTTTGTTTCTCTATAGTTTATGTTTCTTAAGAGCCAAACCTGATTCTCTTTTGCTTTTATATCTCCAGTGTTTAAAATAAGTCTGATTATACAACAGGAACTTAATAAATGATTATGAAATGAATAAATGACCCCAGACAAGTCACTTAATCTTTCTTTCCCTCTGTTTCTACATTTACAAAATTCCAATTATAAGAATATCTCTGTCTACTTCACAAGATTTTTTTTTGGCCAAAGTGAGAAAAATATACATAAATCTCTGTGTAAATTCTAAACTGCTTATTAAAATTTATTCTTGCACTTGTTCTATAGAAACAGAGAGTGCTCCTGATTTGATATAGGATTCCTAGATCCATAACTACTATTTGTATGACTATTACCAAGTCATTTATTTTTCTTAGATTTAGGTTACTCACATATAAAATGAGATAATTGAAATAGTTTCTATGAACCTGCAAACATGAGTATGGAAAACATGGTACAAGTTTATATTTACTATATCTCTATCCAAAAACTAGCTTTTCTTGTTGTCTTATATAATGTTGAAAATAAAATTCCTCAAATTCATGTTAAAATGTTAGGGGAACAAAACGATTTTGCCATGAGATATATCACTTAGTTGATGTATAATAAAGTTCTGATTGATATAGTTAATTATGATTTAAACATGTAGAAAAAATGAGTCAATCCTTTCCATTATAGGGTTTCTTAAAACAAATTACACAATTTGTCACAACTTCAGAATGAGAAGACTTACCTTAAACTATTCTCAGACAAGGACCTAACTTTCATTTTGACACTTTTCTATTTGATTCATAATTTGAATGTAGATTCGACTGTACCAAAACTACATGATATTGAGCAAACAGAAATTAGAAAGGAAGACAAGGGAAGCCTGAAGATGAGTGAGTGGGAACTGATAGATGAGGTTCTAAATAGCCTGGGGAAATTATTTATCTCACTTTGGCCTCCTCAGAGAACATAGCTGGGTATGCGCCACAATAAAGGGTTAATGAAAATTGAGGTCTTTCTGGGAGATGGTGCTTACAAGATAATAATGTCAATGATAACAATAAAAATGACAACAATGGTATTAATAATACTTAGAAGTTATGTAGTATATTAAGTATTGGAATGTTCTTTAAAGAGTAAATCACTTGAGATAAGATAAAAAAAATTCAGATGGCAGGAAATGGAGTAAAATATCAAAGAAAAATACAAAAGAGGTGATTATTTTCTTAGACAACCATTTAAACAACTAAAACCATATGGGCAGAATGGGAAAGTAGAGCACAGAAAAGGGGCAATCATCTTTATGTCTGACTTTTTTAACATAATTTCTGATCATTTCAATCATCTTTCTTATCATCCAAATAAAAAAAAAAAAACGAGATTATCAACTTTTTTCCAGAGAATTGCTTTCTGAATTCCTTTGAAAACAGGAGAATGAGATAATGATCATAATGGTAATGATTATGATTCTGACAATTATTATTACTACTTTTAAGATTCTCATCTTCCTTCACAGTGGTTCCCAGAATATTAAACACTAAGGAATAATAACACGCTAGCAAATAGTTCCAGGCTTTTAAAAAATCTGATCATCAAACTATGAGAACAAGATGAAACAATAATAGCAGAATTGAAAATTAATAGTCATAAAGATAGATTCTTTAGAAACATCATTTACATACAGCATATCAGTGATATGATCTTTAATGTATATGCTGTCATCTCTCTTTTAAAAGAGACAAAAAAATTGAGCCTCAGAGGGTTTAAGTGTTTTGTCCATTGTTTCATTACTAGTTTCTGAGAAAGGAATTAAATCCAGGTCCTACTCACTTTAAATCTAAAGAGCTAGACATTAAACATCACATAAAAATATTCACATTTTCACAAAATGGTATTGAGGGAATTTGACTATCTTTCTCCTTGACCTTTATTATATTGACTCCCTACTGGTTTTGTCATGAGAATTTTAATGGTGTCTTTGATTAGAGTCTATGTCTTTCCTCTCACTCTGTTATCAATTTATCAGGAAATGGGCCTTCAAGCTACATAAAATGACAGCAAATTCAAAAAAAAAGAAATCAGTCTTAGCAGTTAAATCAAATTGGAATGGGATTTGCCTTAAAGGGGGAAAATCTTGATGTTTTGCATATCTAAAAATTTTCTTTTATACTATGCATATTAACAAGAGAGCTTCCTTTTTCCTTTAGGGGAAAAGAGACAAAACCTCAGTCTATATTAGACATGTCCCTCTCTTGCAGTCCAGTCTACTGACAAAATACTCTTAGAAACAGATACTTCCTGTCTAACATTTGAGAGGAAACAGGTCTGGAATGACACTGACTTTTTTTTTTTTAATTGCTTGTTATGTATGCTTTAGTTACAAGTGAAGAAATGAATAAAAGAACTTAAAAAAACTCATCAGTACATCCTTCCCTTGCAGCAAAACAACAAAAACAGTGCTGGACCCTAAGATTAAAGAAAATTCTAGAGGCTAATGAGTCATTTGGACAATCTTGACTGGAATTTTTAACACTAATACAATCAAAAATTGCATCAGTAGGCTACCTACTGGGTAGATTTTTCTCAATTACCAATTATAGTTCCTCTAGGCTTTCTGGTTTATTTGATGAAAAATCTTGCCATTTCTTCGGGTAGAAACACTAGGAAAAGAAAGAAAAAAACAGAAACTAAGGTCAGAAATGGCAAGATTTTCAGGATACATTTGTATTAATGATTTCACAAACAAACATATAAAAAAGAAGATAGTTAAAGAAAGTTTCCTGTTTATAATAGAATTTGGCAGCAATCTGCTAATTATCAAAGGAGAGCAACAAGCTCAAGGCAGATGCTTATCACAAGAAGAATTGCATCTTGACATAAATAAAAGACCTCACAAGGCTCCCTCTTTCTAGCAACCACAGAACTCCTTACATGGTTTACAGGAAGTTTGTCATGGCAGTTCCCCATGTAAACTAACCATAAGAGTTATTGCCAGAAATGACTGAAGATAACTACTGCAATGTAGTTGATAGAATGCCAATATTATGGAAGAAAAAGGGAAATTTTCAGTAACTTTGTTCAGTAACTTCAGTAACTGCCAAATAATTGAATTAATCTACAAAATGGTTTCCTTATTAGGAAGAGTGAGAGAGACCTTTCTTGACTCTTCATGTTCTCATGAAGACTACAGTACTAAGAAAATAAATGTATTTTGATGATAAAACAGAGAACCTGAAGATATAGATAATAATCTCTTTTTTTTAGGGTTTTTTTTTTGCAAGACAATGGGGTTAAGTGGCTTGCCCAAGGCCACACAACTAGGTAATTATTAGGTGTCTGGGACTGGATTTGAACTCAGCTAACTCCTGACTCCAGGGTTGATGCTTTATCCATTGCGCCACCTAGCCACCCCTATAGATAGTAACCTTAACATGGTTTAGGATATTTTAGGGTAGAAGAAGGTAATATAGGCTAGAAAAATCTGATGTTATAATCTTAGGAAAATCATTTAATCCACCTGAGCTACAAGTTCTCTATCTTTAAAATAAGGGAGTGGATTATACTGATGATATTTTATATATATATATATATATATATATATATATATATATATATCACTAGTATAATAAATATAGTACGTATATATATATATATATATATATATATGTGCGTATATGTGCGTGTGTGTGTGTATGTATAAAATCAAACTCATATAAAAGGACTACTAAACCAAACAAACATAAGAATCCATTCACACTTTAGAAAATGACAAATTAATGTTTCTATGTTCCAGTATAGTTTATTTTTTTAAAAAATATGCTATAATTACATTTTGTTTTTAGGTTTTTGCAAGGCAAATGAGGTTAAGCGGCTTGCCCAAGGCCACACAGCTAGGTAATTATTAAGTGTCTGAGACCAGATTTGAACCCAGGTACTCCTGCCCCCTCTAATTACATTTTAATCTGTTTCAAGGTGCACTTGGGGGTGTTGCAGGTTGCAATGATAATCTCAAGTCAGGTGTTTGATACCTCTGGACTAGATGATATCTTAAATGCTTTCCAGTTATCAAGCTATGATTTTATATTAAGATTTCTATTATTTTTCGCATCCCTAGACTAAAAATTCCTAGTTCCTACAACTAACTTTCACATATAATTTCAAAATTTTTTGTAGTTTTTTTCCTTAATCCTTCTGGTCACCTTTCTTTAGATGTTCAGGTTCTTTCTAACACTGTGATGCATAAGATAAAATAGAATAGGTATGTCTCATCAAGGATAGAGTACAAAATCTACTTGGTGCAGGATGAATATTCTTATACCTCTATCTAGCTTATAGTCATATTAATTTTGTTTTGTTTTGTTTTGTTGTTTGTTTTTGACTCACAGTGACCTTAGAATACCCTAAAATCTCCAAAACTTTTTCAGAAAAACAAAGAACTGCCATCTTATAATGTCCCCGATATTATGCTTACGAAGGTGAACTGACCTGGTTTCATCATGAAATTTTTATTTTTTTTAAATTGTTCTAACCTAATGAGAAATAACACATATAATATAGTTGATAGAATGCCAATATTATGGACAACAACTTTAAGTCTTGTTGTTGGCATATTGTATAATTGTGATAAAATAATTTACCTTCTGCAACCTCTGGACTGCTAAGACCAAGAGGCAGGATAGTTGTCAATTTGCATTAGTAGAATAGGTTTCCTTGCTAATAGTTTCCTGAATCAAGAAAATTATAATTCAGACACGCTAGACTAGTGTTATATGCATAACATTCCTTCATTTCAGCACAACATAGTCTAATGACTAGACAAATAAATTTATACTATCTTTTGGGATAAGATTGAAAGTTTTGGTCTAGATTGATGAATAGGTAGAAAACCCTAAGAATATTCCCTTGTTCCCATGTTATTCAACATTTTATTAATGTGTTAACTGAAGTCACATACTGCGTGCTTATCAAATGTTCAAAAACAAAAAGGTGTGGGGGATAGCAAGCACATTGAATGACTGAGTCAAAATCCAAAAGGTTTTGACAGCTTAGAAAAATGAGTCAAATAAAATAAGATGAAATTCAACAGGGTAAAAAATAGCATCTGACAATTTGGTTCAAAAAATCAACTGCATAAGTACAAAATGTAATAGCCAGATTTATTCTGTAGTTTGTGTGAAAGTTTTAGTGGAATAAAAGCTCAAAATGAGATAACAATGTAACATAGCCACCAGAAAGAACTAATGCAATCTTTAAAATTAGCATAAATAATGAGGGATACAGTAGTCTTATTATCATCTGTTCTTATCAAATGCTAAATTTATTATTGTGCTTATTTCTAGTTTCCAAACTCTAGGAAAGATATTTTCAAATAATATAGTGAGAGAAAGGGAAATTGATACTGGGGGAACTGGAAACCATTTCATAGAAGGTCTGACTAGAGATGCCTTATGGAGATATAATACTGAGTCAAAGAAATACATAGGGAGATCTTCAAAATGTTTTAAATTAATCAATCAATCAATTAATTGAGTGATTAATTTTGAAATGCTAGTGGGAAGAAGTAGACTTAATTAACCTGATCCTAAAAAGCACAATTAAAGACAAAGATGGCAGTTATGGAAATGCATATTTGAACTCTATGGAAGGAAACACCAATATCTGCTTGTATTTAGTGGTATTCCCTTTCCCTGGAGGTATTAATATGGAGCCTATATATTGACCAACCAGCTGTTATGTTGGGGATTCATATTCAGGCAAAGGTTGGATTCATTTTGATCTCTGTAGATCCTTTTAAGCCTGAGATACGGCTGTTAGATGAAAAACTACTCAACTTCTAAATACATCATCAAACATAAATTTCTTGATTGCTTCTACAGTCCCCATTTCAACCAATCCTCTCTTTTTGTCTTTCTATTTCATGATACCTTTTCAGTAGGATTTTTCACCTCTTATATGTAAATGTCTTTTTTTTATTTCCATACTTTGACTTAATTCCAATTTTTTCTTCATTTTTCCATTCCAATTCTTCAAAAGAAGAAATATTAGTGATTTTTATCATTTAGTTCAGGCTGAAAACAATTTAATCTGTATTAGCATATTGTGCAATAATAGTATATTAGAATAGTATGTAACTATATATGCTCCAACTGAAAATCATATCTCTATGACTTGAGTTATTACCTACACAAATAGTTGAAACAGCAATGAGAATTTGGTATCAGAAAGAAATGAAACAAAATTGTCTGGTTGATAGTAATTGCTTAATAAATGCTCAATGACCAACACTTCTCAACTATCCAAAATGAGAATTGAGGGTTTCAAATTCAAAATGATATGAGTGGAATTGCAGTAGCATGATCTCCTTATTATGACTTGGTTTGGGGTCCACTCCCCTTGATCCAAGAGGAATAAACCAGAGGTGATGAGAAACTTCAGTCTCTGAGAGTGACAGGTCATTTGAATGGGAAAAAAAAATGTCAGGGACCTTTGGGGGTTTGTGCTATAGGATGTTTTCAGAAAAACCTAGAAATACATAAAATGATGAAGAGTGAAGCGAGCAGAACCAAGGCAATGTTGTGCATAGTAACAGCAATATTGTATGATGATCAACTGTGAATAACTTAGATATTCTCAACAAGATGGTGATCTGGACAATTATGAAGAACTCATGATGAAAAATGCTTTTCACAACCAGAGAAAGAACTAGTCTGGATGCAGATTGCTTCAATGTTTAAACTTACTTATTTTTCTTTATGTGTCTGTTTTTGTTCACAACATAACGATATGGAAATGTTTTGCATGATTGCATATTTATAACCTAGATAGACTTGCTCACCTTCTCAATGAGAAGTCAGGGGAGAGGGAGAGAATTTGGAATTCAAATTAAAAAAAAATAAAGAACTAAATAAATGCTAAAAAATTTTACATGGAATTTTAAAAAAACATAAGCATTTGAAAAAAATGAACCAGTTCATGTTAAGTGAATTAGACTCATCATTTAGGAGGTTTTATGGAACATTCATACTTTCTCTAGAATACATGTACACAAAAGATAAATTTTCATATGAATTTATGTCTAACAACATAGATATATGTACACATAAAGATTTTTCAAATGAACAAATATACACAAAAACAATGAAACAAGCATCTATTAAGCATTGGTATTATATGTCAGGTACTGTGCTAATCTCTTGGATTACAATTACAAAAGAAAGATTTTCCCTGTCCTCAGGGAATCTACAATCTATGGAGGAAGACACACACACACACACACACAACTAAGCTGGGTATCAAGTTCTATTGAAACTAAGCAGTGATTCTGACAAAAAGTTACATTAAGCAGAAAGTCCAGGTCCAAGTCTTCATGAATAAAACTCATCACTAATTTTTAATAGTTACAAATTCTTCCACTTAATACATAAAGAAATATTTTGTTTCTTATGTCCCTCACTATTTTAAGAATCGTATTCAGGAAGTAAATATGGTTTCTTCAGGCAACTAGGTTGGCCAATAAATAGAGTAGTAATGCCTATGGAATCCATAGGACTTGATTTCCAATCCAGTCTCAGATATTTACTAGCTAAGTCACCTTGAGCAAATTATTTGGCCTATGTGTACTTCACTGTCTTCATCTGTAAAATGGAGATAATAGGACTTGCCTCTGAGAGTTATTGGGAAGATCAAATGAGATAATATTTATAAAACATTTTGTAAACCTTATACATTTTATACATATCCTAGCTATTTTTTTTAGTTTTCATGAAGAGTCTAAGAAGATGGTACAAATTTCTATCCACATACATGGGGTCATATATCCTTTACATATGTTTCCATTTCATATATACATACATACATATATATAGTTGGCATTAAAATAATCTAATTGATCTAAGTTATGAGATTGTTGTGAGAATGAAACAAATTAATAGATATAAAAGAAATCATAAATATATGATCTAAGCATAATTTAGATTGATCCCCTAGAGATGTGTGCGTGCATTTCTATTGCCCGACTGCCTATTACCTGGGTTCAAAATCAAATTGAACACAGAGATAGCTATTGATTTGTCAACATGAGCAATTTGCTCAACTGGAAATTATAGTGAAACATCCCATTTAACCTCTATCCTCAATGGACTTAAAGAATCATAGAATGCCAAAATAGGAAAGAGGTCTCAAAAATAATTTAATCCAACTCACTAATTTGAAAGATGAGCTAACTGAAATCTAGACAGGTTAATTCAATTTCCTAAGACAACATAGCTGTACTCCCCATTCATTCATTTCTCATTCACTGTGCTAAGTTTTGCGATGATGTAAAATACAAGTTGTACCAATATTTTTATTTTGCAGAATCAGAAATGGTAATCATTTGCCAAATATTATACAACCAATAAGACACACAAAATACTGTTCTCTCTGGAGAAAAGAAGTATTAATTAAGAGACAATTGTGTATCAGAATGTATTCTAGGTACTTTACAAATATTACTTCATTTGATTCAATTAACCTGAGAGTTTGGCACTACTATCATCCCCATTTTAAAGTTGAGATAACTGAGGCAGAAGTCAGAAATTTTGCTCAGTTTTGCCCAGCTAGTAAATGTCTGAAACTGGATTTGAACTGAAGTCTTTCCTGACAGTAAAACCAGATATACCACGATACCACCTAGGTCTTCCTCTTGGATTCAATAACATGATCTAATGTGACTATTAAATCTAAATTTGAAAGACTGCAACAAATGATTCCACATGAAATACCGTGATTCCCTCTGTCCATAATTTACATTGAATCTTTAAAAATAAAAGAAATATTCTTTGCTATTGCTCACAGGATACATTGAATTTTTAGGTCCATCAACTACAAAATAATTTTATCTTGGAGTTACTTAAAGGAAAGAATTCATGATTTGAATTTTTCTGCAACATTTATAGACAAATTCCCTCTGGCTACAATGGCATTTTGGAAATGTATTGGCAAATGTCAGCAATTTACATTTTTGAAATGTCTTCTTTTATTTAGAATATAAAATAGTTTGGATATGAGATTACACTCCCTACATTCTGTAGGGGTTTGGCACATGTAGTTCAGATATGATTTACAGTTTGAATGCTACCCTACATGCTTATACAAAGTTCATATTATCCAATAGTCAAAAAAAATGATGTAAACACTGGTGGCATATAAATGAGATTATAATATATAAGAATCATAAGATATTTTTCTTCAGAATAGTGATTTTTCATATTTTTCCTTTCTTCATATTTTCCCCTAAAGACTCTCTAGTTCCATGAAGCCTCTTCTTCATGCCTATTTACTTTATGCCTCACAACCTAGCAAAGGGGAGAAGGCTAAATTTGCTGATCTTTGGGCTATATGGGAAAAGCAGTCACAGTAGGAATAGAGTAAGTCTCATAATGCCTAGAAAAAATGTATATTTCTGGGTACTTGAAGGAAACTATGTAAAATGTTGTTTCTGCTACACTTTTCATATCCCTTATGACCCATACATTATAAAGAAATCAAGTTAAATTTGTTTCAAAATTTAATTTTAAATCTTTTAAAATAAAATTTCTAATTTATAGATAAAGTTACTTTAGGAAAATACTGAGGGAGGGAGTTTGTAAAAAAAACACAAAACAAAACTGGTTTTGTTAGTACATTTCTATATTTCTCATTAAATATAGTTAGTTTCTCTAGCTAGAATTAACTTATGGGAGAAGGAAGACTCATTTTCATTTTTTACAAGTTAAGTAGAAAATTATCTCATCTTGAAAAGAATTAAAATACAAGAGTTTTTGATTTCTTATATCAAAACATTCTATGTAGTTGGTTATATCATTCTCTGTAGAGTGTACAGATGGTTTAAGGAAGAGTAGCACCTCTGCTGTGATGATTGCAGTGCCCTTTTTAGGTCTGCTGCCCACTTTTGATGTCTACCCGTGTCTCCAAGAAGTTGTATGATGCACAGCAGCAGCCATACCCCAGTAAACCATTTTGGCAGATGAGTTAAAGTAAATTAAAGGCAACTGAGAGAGTCTAAAATCCATCCGTGAGTTGTCTATCTCAAGCATGTGAAAACTTCTAATGAGCAGATGAGAACAATTAGATTCAAGGACCATGAAGACAGCTGAAGAAAATATTGTAGCGTGCTTAAAGCTTGACTAGATGTCTGAGATGTCAAAGTCATCCATTCCATCTGGAGCCATCATCATTTGTCTTAACTCTGTCTTGCCACTGGACTATGAATGAGTCCCATAAATTTATATAACTCTACCTCACTTAAATCCAATTATCACAATTCAAAAGACATCATCTATATCTTTTTATCATTCCTATCTCAATGTTCTGTGGCTACAGACAAGTGATGAAGTAGCAGGTGTGGATTCGCTGGAACTATAGGCACAAACCTTCACACACCTTTCACTGGAAGCAACAAGAAATTTGGAAGCCCCCCTGGTTGTCTGAGCAGCCTTTTAAATGATCAACATGGTTTGAGGAAGGGTCTAGAAAAGCTGGACTAAAAATTGTCTGCATACCCAACATTGATTACTGCAGGAGTTGGGATTTCACTCCTCAGTTGAAACACACACAATTAAAAATATACAAAAACTTCTTCAGAGATAATTCCACTCACCATTGGTACATGGAATGCACACATACACACACACACACACACACACACACACACACATACACACAAGATCTAAAAGACTCGAGGCATTAACAACTATTGTTACATGAGAACACAGTAGGTATCATATCTGAAATAAGACTGGCAAATGAAGGCCAGCTTACTGAAGCTAGAGCTGGTAACATTTTTCTGGAATGATCACAATGAAGGGAAGCATTGTGAAACTGAGATAGTTTTGCAATCAAAATTAACCTAGTCAACAAACTTGTATGCCTACCAAAAATAATGAATTACAGGTTCATGACAATGCGATTGTCACTGTCATCAGTACCTATGCTCCCCTGAACATTGATAAAATTGAATAAAAATTTTATGAAAACCTGGAGGCCCTAATCATCAATGTATCAAAAGAGGGCAAGCCTATAATTTTGGGTGACTTTAATGCAAGAATAGGCTCAGATTACCAAACAGGGAAGGGATTCCTTAGGAGTAATGGAGTTGGAAATGGAAACAGCAATGATCACTCACTACTGAAGACTTATGCATCCTATGATTTTTTTTTTTTATCACAAGCACTGTTATCTATTTCTGGATGCACCCTCAAAGCACATAGTGATATCTAATATACTATGTGATTGTAAGGAGAAGAGAGAGATAGGATGTGAGAATGACAAAAGCAATATAGAGGACAGAGTGCTGGACTGATCACAGAGTCTTCCTCTCCAACCTAAACAATTATATTCAATTGAAGTGACCCCAAGGCAAAATGATTATCAGAAGAACTTATGACAAGATATTAGAGTGCTTCTCTGAGTGCAAAGCATTTGCTAACATACAGTTGGCAACAATGAAGCAGAAAAGGAGTGGAGTTCCTATCAGAAATTTGTTGTAAAGCACTGCATTTGCTCATCTGAATCAGAATACTAACAACATCAAGACTGGTTTGATGAAAATGATGGAGAAATACGAAAGCTGCTAAATGAAAGAATGAGAATTCCACAGGATATACCAACAGGAGAGATTATCCTTTTCTTAGAGGGCAACATTTAAATCTATCAAAAGTAAAATAGAAGTGAAGTTTAGAGAAATGCAGGATTCTTGGTTCAGTGAGAAGGCAGATGAAATCCTATTTTATGCAGATAGTAAAAATCTAAAGTTCTTTCATGATGCCCTGAAGGGTATTTATGGACCAAAGACATATGGTTCATCTCAATTATTCAATGCTGTTGGAGGCAGATTGATTAGTGATTGGAACATGAGCCTAGAGAGATAGGTTGGAATTTTTCCTGGAGTTGTACAATGAACACCATATCAACTGTTCCTCAACCTTTTCTGAAACCACACACACACACACACACACACACACACTCACATACACACAAACACACACACACATTTATAACACAATTGTGGATCTGACCAAGGTCTCTGATACTTTCAGTCATTAGGGTTTATGGAAAATTATGCCAAAATTTGATTACCTGGAGAAGTTTATCAGTGGGCAGTTTATCATGTTTATCATGACAACATGCTTGCTTGGGTTCTAGATAAGAAATGAAGCTCTCATAATTTCCCAGTCACCACTGCATTCAAACAGGGCTGTGTTTTGGCTCCCATGCTTTTTAGCATGATGTTTTAAGCTATGCTACCAAACACCTTCACTGAAAATAAACAAGATCACTTATTGCACTACTGGTAAATACTTCAACTTGAAAAGGTTATACACTAAGACGAAAGTAGAGGGAGTACTGGTGAGTGATTTTTCTCTTTGCAGATGATTGTATTCTCAGTGCAACCTCCAAACCTGATATGCAACGAAGTATAGTTTGATTCTCTGATGCTTGTGTTAATTTTGGCCGAACAATTAACTCCAAGAAAACATAGGTACTCCACAGGCAGAACCATAGCATCCATTTGTAGAAGCATTGGTTACAGTAAATTGAGAAGTTGTGAATATTGTGGATAAGTTCACTTACCTTGACAGTATATTTTATAGGTAGGTACACATTGATAAAGAGGTTGACACGCTCATTGCAAGATATAGTTCAGTATAACAGATAGCTCAGATATAACCTAGGAAAGTGTGGGAGAGAAGAGGTATTAGACTGACTACCAGACTGAAGGTGGTAAAGGCATTGTACTGTCCTCATTGCTTTATGCCTGTGAAACCCAGACAGTCTACCAGTGCCCTGCCAGGAAGCTGAATCACTTCCATCTCAATTGTCTTAGAAAGATTCTGAAGGGCGGCTAGGTTGCACAGTGGATAGAGCACTGACCCTGGAGTCAGGAGTACCTGAGTTCAAATCCGGGCTCAGACACTTAATAATTACCTAGCTGTGTGGCCTTGGGCAAGCCACTTAACCCCATTGCCTTGCAAAAACTAAAAAAAAAAGATTCTGAAGATGATCTGACTGGAGAAGATACTGGACACTGAAGTCTTTCTTGACCTAAATGGCCTGGTATTCAAATGTTACTACAGATAGTGCAACTATGATGACCTAGCTCCATTGTTCATATGCCAAGCACATGCTTACCAAAAAAACTATTTAATGCTCTGAGGGGAGTCAGAAAAAAAAAGTGATATAAAGACACTCTGAAGGTCTCACTTAAGAACTTTGAAATGGATTTTGCATCATGGGAGACACTGACCCAGACCATCCATCATAGCATACTGCATCATAAAGGGTGTAAGAACAAGGCAGAATAGAAGCAGTTCAAAAGAAACATGAGATGCATAAGATGACCATGTGCGCATATTGGTCTCATCAGTCACAGTTTGACACACTATAACTGTGTTTCATAGTGATGTCAGTTTGCTCTTCTCCGATAATAACTAGAACCAAGGACAAGAACTAACCAATCTTTGAGAGAGAAACCAGAGATACATAGAGTAGGACAGATGGAGTATTGTTTAAGAAGTTCCTGAATTGAGTGGGAGTTTGTAATAAAAATTATACTGAATTTCTTGTCTAAGTCTGTTCTTATGATCCATATTTTAATAAAAGCAAGGAGGATCTATTTCCTTAATTCTCTATATCAGTTTGATCTGGCTCAATAGACCGCGGATGGTTGCAATAGAGAAAAGTACTAGGAGCTAAAGAAAGTAGTCTTAAAAAATTTGATGCTATTACTTTGAACTCTGGGATACAATTATCCCTAAGGGAGTTTAAAATTTTAAGTCCAAGATTAAATTCAGGAGAATTGAGAAAAGTAAATTTAATCAAAGTAAAAGAATTATTTGTAAACAATGTATAAATAAATTTGATTAATGAAGAAAAGTACCAAATAGTACTTATATATTTTAAGGTAACTATTAAATTAATTTAGATTGATAGTTTTCAGATCCTTTTATGACAATAATTGGTTTTAGTGATTAAAAAATAAGAAATTGTTTTTTTGAAATTTCCAACATTTGATTTATATTTCAGTGACTTTCTATATAAAAGTTTTAATTAGTCACCTTAGAGACAAATATAGGAAATGGTGAAAAGATATGAAATATGGCAAAGATCGGTAAAAATAAAATCACACTTAAACATTGGTAACTATCTAGTACTCAATAGGATAAGAAAAAAGTTACAAAGCAAAATTTTAAAATAGTAGTGGAACACCTGCTTCCAAATATATCTTGATTATTAAGTTTTCCTCTGTTATATTCAGATTTTCTAGAAAGGTTAGTTCCTTTGGTGTGAGGGCTTACTAAATCTGTTACAGGGTTACTCATCCACCTCTGGTGCCCACTTGGCATTCGATTCTTACTTGTGGCTCCAAGAACCTGTAGTATGTACAGCTACCATATCCTGGTAAAACTGCCTTGGCCGAAGACTTAAACAGGCCTCAACATATCAGTGAGTTAGGGAATATCTACCTCAAGAATGTGAAGACTTCTCACATTGGAATGGGCAGATGAGAAAAATTTGTTCCAACAACCCCTGAAGCAGGTAAAAGATGCTGTGGTATGCTTAGGCCTTGGTCAGATTTCAGATACATCAGGCTTTCCCAGTTATCTTAACTTTTGCCTTACCATGATATTTCAATGACCTTGGAAGAGAAAATGAGACTGATGATGTTGTGTAACTCTTCTTCCCTTGAATCCAAACATATATGAATCAAAACATCACCCAGTTATGTCATTGGTCCTCTTCAACAAAATGAAGTCAAGTCAATATAAATCAATAAATTAGACACTTAAATTTCAAATTTGCACCTAAGTCTTTCAGTAACAGAAATATCATTATCCTCATTTTAATAGATAAGGAAACTGCAGCTCAAAGATATGAAGTCATATTTAAGAGATTATAAAATTTATAATTATAAATTCAGAGATGAAACTGACTTAAGCCCATATGTTTTGCTTATATGTTTGTTGTTCTAATGCCTTTTTTCTTCAACAATTCAATATTTGGTCATCATGAGGCTTCTGTCACTTGTATGGATCCACAGACTGGAATTTTAATTATTTTTCCCACTATACCAACCTGTCTCTCCCATATGACTTCTTGGTTATTTTCCTAAATGGATTCCCCTGTTGGCTCTTTTTCCTGTTACTTCTTTCACCTACTAAACTTCAAAGGGTCCAATATTTCCCAGGCTTGTGTTTTGTATTTGCATATCTAAAATCTGACTTTCATATGAAAACCAGGGGAAGGGAAAGAACTGAAGAAAAAAAGGAGAGAAAAGGTTATTTATCATGTTTGTTTGCCATTCTAAATTCAATTTCTTTTTTTCAATCACTGAGTGCGTAATACAATGGAACCAAACACCAATAATTTTAATGAGAAGCTGTCATTTTTTGTATTTTTGAATAAACACAATTTATTTAAAGCAGTGTTTCAATGAAATTGGCCAGCTTTATAGTTGCCAAATATTCCCCACATTTTTAAAGCACCCACACATTTGCCATGCAGTCTACACAGCTAAATTGGTTATTCCACATTATTTTTTATTATTGTGCAACATCACATTCCAATGAGATAAAAACCACAGATGTAGCTAGAATCCATCTCCAAGTGAGAAGATTCCTAAGAAAATAAGGACTAATGAAACCACATTAGTTATTTTTATATTTCTTTTTAGATTCTAACAGGAAGAGAAAAACCAGTGGAGAAGAGAAAAATTCAAATTAAGTTCCATTAGTGAGTACCCTATGATGAATTTTGATTTACTACATCTACAAAATAAATCAAATCATTTTCATTCCTATATTTCAATTTCAAGTGTAACTATGTTTTTTTTGGGGGGGTCTAGAATTGTTTAGGGCAGCTATCCACACATGACAATAAAACATTCTCTGAGGTAAGAAATGCTTTCTAGGGTGGGTTTGGCTGTGTGGAAAATATTAAAGTAACAACTTACCTTTGGTAGATCAGTAACAAAAAATAGGAAAATTGCATAGGAAACTACTCAAGACTCAGTGCTAATTGTTCAAAATTAATCAGTATATTTATAAATCCATTTAAATTTTGTTTGACACTCTACAAATCAGTTCTAATCAATACCCAATAAAAGAGCAAGCACAAAACCAGAACCAAAAAAAACCAAGATCCCCAAAATTGATGACATTATTTTAACTATTTGTCAATTATTTCATCAGTTTTCTTTAACTTCTCAAACATTTTTCAGTCATCATGTAGACATGGTCAAAGTATATATATGCATTTATATAGTTATATACATATACACTGCTCTAAAATATAATATCATTAGCACCATCTCATTAATATTTCAGGGAATTTTAAATACTCTTCTTGCATATTCCCTTTAGGTGTCAAAGAAGACAAAATTCTGTGTCTGGAGTCAGGCAAAAGCTTAAGCTCAGATCTGGTCTTAGACTTTTCCTAACTGAATTACTCTAGGGCAAGTCTCTGAACTGTAACTCAGTTTTTCTATCCCCGCTATGAACATAAAAATGACGATTTGGTCCCAGGGTTGAGGATCAAAAGGATTAATAGCACAATGCTTTGGTGCACAGTAAACCCAATGTAAATATTATCTAAAATTAAATTAATTTTTAATATGAACTATACAATCCCTATGCCTTTGCAATGAATGTCCTCTACCTCTAGAATATTCTTCTTATTAACCTCTGCCTTTTCTAATCCTGAGATTCCTTCAAAATTTAGTTCAAATCCTACCTTCAATTGGAGACTTTTTCCAGGATTACTCCCCTGATTACTCTTCTTCCCAAGGCTTCTTCCCATTTAAATTCTTTACCTGTTGTACCAATTCATTTGCAATAGACACCTTGAGGGCAGAGTCTACTTTTGCTTTTTATTTGTATCCCTTGGATCTTAACAAAGGAAATGTCACATAATCAACAGTATATGTTTGCTTATATGTTTATTTATTAATTAATCAATCAGGGAAGAAGAAAAGGATTGTCTTCCCATAGCAGGGACTCCCTTGAAGTTGGTTAACAATAATATGTTTTGTATTTAATTATCATGGTTCTAAGGCATATCACTATTCAGTAGCTTTGGAGTAGCAGGGAAAGAAGTAGATAATGGTGTTCATTCAGAACCAGATTTTGGCAAGGGAGGAATTGTGTGACTATAAAAGAACTAAGGATGCAGGAGTAGAGGACAATGCCAAATTTAAGTGGTTAGTTTTAATTTTAAGACTGGGAAAAGAGGAAAGTGAAATTACGAATCTTTAGGGGTTCACAAAGACCTATGTAACTCCTCATATACTATATTTCTATTCAACCCCACCCCCACCAAATTTCTGTCTTCGGAAACTGATATTCTATCTTCATTGTTTCATATCTGTTGTTAAATAGCCCTTAAATGGATTATCTTTTTTTTTCTATTGCCTTTTCAGAAACCTCAGTTTCATGCTGGTTTTTTCCATTAAACATTTCCAATTCCCTCAGTTGTTGTGTATGCTTCCTCCTTATTGCCCTTAATCTAATTTGTTCCCAGTTAATTCATTATTAGATACATTGCATCTCCTGGTAGAATAAGAACTCTCTAAGACATTATTTTCATTCATGCCTTGATGGTGCTGAGGTTCTAGTATAGTATTTTGCATATAATCTGGGTACTAATGAATGAGAATAATAGAGGTTGCATGCATTCAAATTTTCATCATTTGAAATTATATCTATGTAAAATAGGATATATGGTTCAAGTCCAATGCAAATACTTATTTAAAGGATGATTATGTGTCAAGTAATGTAAGAGATTCTGGGTATGTACATATAATGAACAAAGTAATTAATTGATTGATTTGTGGGAAACCAATAGTTTTCTTTCAAGATCCTCTCTCTCTCTCTCTCTCTCTCTTTTTTTAGTTTTTGCAAGGCAGTGGAGTTTGCCAAGGCCACACAGCTAAGTAATTATTAAGTGTCTGAGGCCAGAATTGAACCCATGTACTCCTGACTCCAGGGCCGGTGCTCTATGCACTATGCCACCTAGCTACCCCAATCCTCTTTTTTCTAGACTACCTTGCATAAAAAAAAAAAAAAAAATTTGCAGCAACTCTTTTTGTAGTGGCAATGAATTGGAAATTGAGGGGATGCTGATCAATTGTGGAATGACTGAACAAGTTGTGGTATATGAATATTACTGAATACTTTTTTTTTCTTTAAGAAATCATCAATGGGGGGGGCAACTAGGTGGCAGACCCTGGAGTCAGGAGGACCTGAGTTCAAATTGAGCTTCAAACAATTAATAACCACCTGTGTGAATTTAGGCAAGTCACTTAACACCATTGCCTAGGAAAAAGATTAAAAAAAAAAAAAAGAAAAAAGAAAAAGAAATCAACAATGGGCAGACTTCAGAAAAGCCTAGAAAAACTTGCATGAACTGATGCTATGTGAAATGAGTAGAACTAGTAAAATATTGTAAAAAGTAATAGCAACAGCTCCTCTCAGCTGTTCAGTGATCATGTGCAATCCTGAGAGACTTGTTACAGAAAATGCCATCTATATCCAAAGAAAGCTATAGAATTGGAATGCAGAGCAAAACATTATGTCCACTTTTAAAAACTTTTTTTATGATTGTCTTTCTCTTTCATGTTTTTCCATTTAGTTTTAATTTTTTTTCACAATATGACATAATAAATACTATCCTCCAAGAACATCATATGATTGTGTCAAAATATTTTCATAGATACTATGTAAATAGCATTCATGCATGCAAAACTGAATGCTTTAATAGTTTTCTGATTTTTTGAACCTCCTATTTTTATTGGTTCATAGTTAACTTATATTTGTTAATGTATCATAGCCTCTATCTGATTATAAGTTCCAGAGACAAGAAATAATTCTGAATTTTGATTATTTTTTTTTTAGTACTTAGTACAATGATTTAAAAAAGATATAGATAGGTAGAGGTAAAGAAATAGAGCTAAATCTCAATATCTATCTATCTTCTATCAGGATAGTTAAAAGGACTACAATTTGTCAGGAGGTGGGGTTTAAAGACAGGTATGGAACAATTAAGACATAAAAAAGGATTATACTGGGAGAAAAGGTAGAGACATTGGAGGGTAATTAACAGCACCTGAAGAGACTCAAAGGACCTATCATATTAGTAAATCTTATTCTCAATAGTTTTGCCTCAAAAAGAGAATGATACATATTTCCAATTATGATGTATATTTAACAGTATCTTCCAGGGAAGTAGTAGGGAAGAGAGGAAAGAACAGTCAAAAGCAAAACATTGGTAAGTAGGGATAAGGGAAAATGAGAAAGAAAAGTACAAACAGCAGTAAGATAGGATGGAGGGAAACAAAATTTTTGGATAAATAAAATCTATGAGGTCAAGATCCTATGAGAGGTAGAAAGCTGGAAAACAGTATTCCCAGCTAGTGTTTCTCAAAAAATACTCATTTCCAAAATACATAGAAAACTGAGTCTAATTCATAATACAAGTCATTCCCCAATTAATAAATGGTAATGGAATTTGAACAGATGTTTTTCAGATGAAGAAACTAAAGCTATATATACATATGAAAAAATGCTGCAAATCATTAGTAATTAGAGAAATGCAAATAAAAACAATTTACCACCTCACATCTATCAGATTGTTTAAAAAGTCAAAAAAAAAAGAAAATGAACAATATAGGAGAAGATACAGGAAAACTGGGATACTAATGCACTATTGATCGTATTTTGAACTGATCCAACTGTTCTGGAGAGCAATTTGGAATTATTCCTAAAGGTATTAAAACTGCCAAACCTTCAATCCACCAATACTAGGTCTATATTCCAAAGAGATCATAAAAAAGGGGAAAAGATCCACATAAACAAAAATAGTTTTAGCTGCTTTTTTTTATAGTGGTAAAGAATTAGAAATTGAAGAAATACCTATCAATTGGGGAATGGCTGTACAAGCTAAGGCATATCAATGTTATGGAATATTATCCTTTTGTAAGAAATCATAAGTGATTGAACTTTACGAAAACCTGGAAAGATCAGCATGGACTGATGCTGAGTGAAGTGAGTAAAAGCAGGATAATATTGCACACATTAACAGTAACATTGTGAGATGATCAACTTTGATGGACATAGTTCCCTCAGCAGTTCAGTGATCAGTGATAATCCTGTGATACTTGGTATAGAAAATACTATCCACATCCACAGGGAGGATAAAAAGACATGGAATCTGATTGCAGAGCAAAGCATACTATGTTCACTTTTAAAACATCTTTTATGTTGTTTCTTTCTCTCTCATGATATTTGCTCCCCCCTTAGTCCTAATTCTTCTTTTACAACATGCCTTATGTGGAAATAAGTTAAACACAATTTTACATACGCAATCTATACTGGATTGTTCTCTGTCATGGGGAAGAGATAGGTAATAAAAAGTAATAGAAATCTAAAGTTTGCAATAATAACAATGGGAAAATGAAAATAATGTGGATTTTATTTTTCATTTAATAATAAAAATTGGGAATAATTTCTTGCTTATCTGAATTAAGGAAGGAAACAAATTATTCATTTCATTAAAGCTATTTTAAAAAGCCTTTAAAATATTTCATTGTATAAGCTGCTGTAAAGATATTTAAGTATATAAATCCGGACTAAAGTACAAAATTATTTGAATGTGCTCAATGTACTTAGCTTTCCCACATCTCACCGATATATATATCATAAGTAACTCTCATTGTCTAATTTATGGTCAGAAAATGCTATTCAAAATCAATTTTAATCAATATAAAAGTCATTGAACTTAGATATGTGCCTACTGAATAGTTTATAGAGGTGAATTTCCAATGAAAACTAATAATCACATTTTATTTCTGGGAGAAAAATTAGGTATACAGTGATTGCCTATTTTCCTGCTACATATTTCAAGGAACCTAATTAAATAATTACACCTGAATGTAATTGATGAAATTTCATTGAAAACTATAGGTTTGAAAAGGAGTTCCAATGGCAAACCTAAACAAACCCCATACATTTATGTTTTTTTATAAATGAATGAAAGAAAACCTTGGTAGAGTGAGAGAAAATTGTAGATTTTATTCATGAATCCTTCAGGATATGGGTACCTCACCTAGAATGAGACAGGAGGTAGGGTTATTACAGCAAGTATTATATAGTCTTCAGAAACTCTTTCCCCTCCCTCTTGAATTTTCATAGGCTCTCAGAGTGTGAGTTACAATCTAAGAGGTCCACCCATTCCATGACATATCCCTAATATGATCCCTTCCCACATCATATGACACATGATATGCTGATGAGCCCCAATCTTCACAGGGAGTGTGTGGGTTAATATTCAATTACCTAATTGAGCAAACTCAGTTGCATTAGGTCATGATCTCTAGGTCACTCTTGACCTGTTGAGAACCGAATTTTTCTAATCTTGGGTTTGTCATCTTTGGAATGTAATTAGGAAACTCTCCCAGTTTTGTGATTGACTGGACCATTTCCCCCTTTGTAATGGATTCCCTCGGGGCTCCCTCCACCCTGTGAAGACTAGCAATGCCCTACATTCCTCACATATATCAAACTGAGGAAGAAAATTTGCTTCCCATAGAGTATTTCATGGCAATAATACACCCAGTAATATTAGTAGAATATCTGTTATTGTGGTTCAGTTATTTCAGTCATGTTTAACTCTTTGTGACCCTATTGGGATAGTATTGGCAAAGATAAAGTGGCTTGAAATTTCCTTTTCCAACTAATTTTATAAGTGAGGAAACTGAGGCAAACAAGGTTAAGTGAATGATCCAGGGGCAAAGAGCTACTGATTGTGTGAGGTTGGACTAAATGCTACAAAAAAATGAGCTAGGCCTAGCAGTAGATTCACTCCATCATGGTAGAAAGAGTACTATGCTTGGTGTGGCCTGTTGGTCTATACCTAGTTTCCACTAAACTGCTTTCCTGTTTTTCCAGCAATTTTTGTAAAATAGTGATTTCTTGTTCCTTTGATCTACCATTCTTTTTCCTTAGCCAGTACCAGATTATGTTGATGATTATCTCTTTAAAAATCTAATTTGAGATCTGATATAGCTGTCACCTAGCTTCATTTTTTTAAAAAACTCAATTTTTTTAATATTCTTGGTATTTTTTATTCCAGGTGAATATTCTTATAATTTATCTAGCTCAATAAAATATTTTTTGGCATTTGAAAAGCATGACATTTAATAAGTAAACTGATTCATATAAAATTATTACATTGGCTTAGTCTACCTATGAGAAATCTATGTTTCTCCAGTTATTTAGAAATATCTTTATTTATAAGAAAGTTGTCTAGTAACACTCTTAATATATTTTCTGGGTTTTCCTTGACAGAAAGCCCCACAAATATTTTATATTGTCCACAAATATTTTAATTGGAATTTTAGTTTCTATCTCTTTCTGTTGGATTTTGTTGGTAAAATATAGAAATGTGGATAATTTATGCGGGTTTATGTAATAGCCTTCAACTTTGTTAAAGATGTTAATTACTTCAGCTAATATTTTGGTTAATTTCTCATTAATCATTAACTATAGAATCATGTTATCTTTAAAGAATGATGATTTTGCTTCCTCACTCCTATAAATTTCTCCAAATTCTTTTGGTTTCTTCTTGTTAGAGCTAAGTATTTCTAGAATAATATTTTTCTTTTAGGTTTTTGCAAGGCAAATGGGGTTAAGTGGCTTGCCCCAAGGCCACACAGCTAGGTAATTATTAAGTGTCTGAGACCGGATTTAAACCCAGCTACTACTGATCCACTATGCGACCTAGCCACCCCTAGAATAATATTTTAATAGTGATGAAATGAGCATCCTTTCTATATTCTTGATCTTATTTTAAAGTTTCTAACACCTTTTTTTTTTTACCAATAATGTTTGCTAATGATTTTAGATGTTGATCTTGTGGTTATTGGTTAGTCATTTAGTCATCTCCAGCCATGCTAGAACCTTCTATACTCAAATATCTTTCAGGCTGTTCAATTTCATTTTCATTGTTTCCATGATACTTTCTATCCATCTCATCTTCTGTTAACTCATTTTCCTTTTATTAAGTTATTTGTCTTTTGAAAAAAAGATTCAACTTATTTCTATGCTTTCTGCTAATTATAAATGAAATTGAGTTGTATTTTATCAGAAGCTTTTTTGAAATTTTGGGGATGATTCTATGATTTTTATTATTTTTTGTCAATGATATAGTGAATCATGCTGATATTTTTCTTAATATTGAATCAGCCTTGCATTCCTGTAAATATTAAATCTGGTCAGATTATATGATCTTTGTGATAAAATGCTATAATTCCTTATTAATATTTTACTTAAAATATGACAGTATTCATTAGGGAAATCAGTCTATTTTGTTGTCTTTCACTGTTTTGGCACTTATTAATTTAGGTATTAGTATCTTATTTATGTAATAAAAGGAATTTGGTAGGACTCCTGCTTTACCTATTTTTCTAAAGAGTTAATTTAGTAATGAAATTCAATCTCATTTTTTGGAAATAATATTTTATCTTTCTTGATTATATGTGTAAATTGTTTTCAATGTTCATTTTTGATAAAATTTTGAGTTCCAATTTTTTCTCCTTCATCTGTCTCCCCTCCCTAAAATGGCAAGCAATGGATATAGCAATATCTATAACAATCATGCAAATTTATTTCCACATTTGTCTTGTGACAAATGAAATCAAACAAAAGGGCAAAAGCATGAGAAAAAAACTGAAAATTGTATGCTTTGATCTGTATCACACTTCATAATTCTTTCCATGCATATGGATAGGATTTTCCATCCTGAGTCTTGAAATGATTTTGGATGACTGTATTGATGAGAAGAGTTAAATCAGTCATAAATGATCATCATACAACATAGCTGTTGCTATCTCCAATGTTATCCTGACTCTGTTTACTTCACTCAGCATCAGTTCATGTACATCTTTCCAGATTCTTCAGAAATTCAACTAGCAATTATTTCTTATAGAACAACAGTATTCATTGCATCTATGTATTTCTAGTTGTTTAGTCATTTTCCAATTGTTAAGTTTTGACTCAATTTCCATTTCTTTGACACAACATAAGGAGCTACTATACATACTTTTTGTATAGGCAGGTCCTTTCCTCTTTTTAATAATATCTCTGTTGCTGAATAAAATAGTATAGTTAACTTAACTGATACCTTTTTTCTTTGAATCATCTTTGTTCTTTTGTCAGAAATTTTTTTTTTCTTCCAAAGGATTATGTTCAATTTTACTGGGTTAGTTATTCTTGTTTGTAATCCCAGTTCTTTTGCCTTCTGGAATAACATAATCCAAAACCTCTGACTATTTAACATGTAGTTGTGAAATCTTGTATGATCCTGACTGTATCGCCTCAATACTGAAATTGTTTCTCATTGCCTGCTTGTAATATTTTCTCCTTGACATCACTCTGGAATATGACTAAAATATTCTAGTAAATTTGTATTTGGAATTTCTTTCAGGCAGTGATCAGTCAATTATTTCAATGCCTATTTTATCCTCTGGTTCTATGATTCTGAGAAAGTATTCCTTGATCACTTATGAAAAAATATGATTTCTAATTTTTTCTTTCATCTTAGATTTCAGGCAGTCCAATAATACTCAATTATTTCTCTCTATTCTCCAATGAGATATTTCATGTTTTCTTTCATCTTTTTATTCTTTTGATTTGTTTTATTATTTTTTGATGTCTTACTTTCCCAAGTCCAAGTTTTAAGAATTATTTTGTTCAGTGTTATTAGCAAAGTGCTTGACATATAGTAGGACATAATAAATACATTTATCTTTCCTTTCTCTCTTCCTGTGAAAATCACCAATCAAGCAATAATCATTTAAGTGCTTATTTTGTGTGACAGGCACTGTGCAACAATCCAGAAAAACAGAGGCAAAAAATAGTTCTTGACTTCAAAGAATTTACAATCTAATTGGGAGAAAATTTACAAACAAAAGTATAGAAAGTAAGTTTTATATAGATTTAAAAAAAAGAAATAACAGAGGGAAAGCATTGGAAGTAATAGAGGGTGGTTAAGGTTTCCTGGAGAAAGTGAACTTGTTTGCAGAATACAGAAGGTCAAAAGTACTTAATAGTTTGAATAGGCTATCAAGATGCTTTTGAAGATTAGAATATGTAGCAGAGCAGAAAAAAAACAGGACTCAGGGGCAAAGAAACAAAAACCCCAAAACAAAAGCAGGGTTGAGATCTAAAATTCTAGCTTATTAACTATGTGACCTTGGGCAAATTACTTTGAGTCTTACTTAACTTGCTTTATGAAACTGAAATGATCTTACCTGTCATGAATTCCTGATAAGGTTTTTGTGAATAATTTGAAGCCAATATTTAAAATAGATAAAGGATGATATTTTCATAAATACTGTATAAATGCACACTAACAGGAAGATTTTACAAATGTGTTAAATAACATCAAAAGCAGTGATAGAAAATTTGTAAATGTAGCAAATACAAGATGATGGAGTGTGGCAGGAACTCATCTGAACTCTTCCAAATTTACCTCCAAAGAATATAAAATAACATATCAAAATAATTTTTAGAGCAGCGGAACCAAAAAAAAAATTGGAGAGGGGATGAAACAGTTTTCTAGCTCCCCCAAAACTTAGAAAAGCAAACAGTCTTCTTTGGATAAAGCAAATGCTAGTTCAGTGCAGGCATTGTTAGGGCAAAACCAGCAGCATGCTGTCCCCCAATAAGATAGCACTTTCCAGCACATACCGGTAGCAATGTCCCACTTCCCTAGAACAAGCTGGTCAGAAGTCAGGCCCTCCCACCCCCCCAGAACAAGCTTGGGAAAGAACCCCCACAACCCCAGGAAGCAGAGCTACACATAAAATTAAAAGCCTTGAAATAGGGGTGGCTAGGTGACACAATGGATAGAGCAAGGGCCCTGGAGTCAGGGGTACCTGAATTCAAATTTGACCTCAGACACTTAATAATTCCTTAGCTGTGTGGCCTTGGGCAAGCCACTTAACCCCATTTGCCTTGCAAAAAAAAGCACTAAAAAACAGCCTTGAAATAAGTTGAAAAATAAGCAAAACAAAAGAAAATTTTAAAAAATCTAATGATAGAAATTTGATATATGATGTGGAAAATCAGACTCAGATGAAGATAGCAATGTAAAATACACTCAGACAAAGATAACAGTGTAAAAATAACTACTTGAAACCTCAAAAAAAATGAATTTGTCTCAGGACCAAAATTAATTGCAGAAAGAAGTCAAAAATGATTTTTAAAAATCAAATGAGAAAGGTATCAAAAATTGGGGAAATAAATAAGTGATATTTATATACAAGAGAATCATAAAAAAGTGTCAACAGCCTGACAAAGAAGGAATAAAAAATGAAAAAAAGACGTGGAACCAAGATGGTGGTATAAAGCTAGGAATCTACCAGAACTTTTCCCAAAACAACTTTCATTGAAACCTCCAAATAGTTTCTAAAGATAGGCACTAAAATCAGCATTGTGATATGGATCAAACATAATGGACACAGCCTCTGTCAACAAACAGTTCAATGATCAAAGACAACCTTAAAGGACCTATAATGAAAAATGACATTCAAATGAAGAAATAACACTAGCAAAAACAAAACACAACAGAAAAAAATAGATTCTGAATGCAAAGCAAATCATACTATGCTATTTTTAAATTTTTATTTTATGTTTTTTTCCTTTCTCATGTTTGTTCCACCTTTAGTCCTAATCCCTCTATCATGACATGACTAATATGGAAATATGTTAAGCAAAATTATACATGCACAACTTTTACCAGATTCTTTGCTGTCATGGGGATGGAGAAGGGAATGGAAGGTGGTAAAAAAAGTGGAACTGATAAGTTTGCAAATGGATAAGTGTTGAAAACTGTCTTTGCATATAATTACAAAAAAATAAAATTTAAAAATACATACAAGAATTGAAGGAAAAACTTGAAAAAAAACCATTCCTTAAAATTAGAAGGCCAAATGCCAAAATATGTACAAAATCTCACTGAAGAAAATGATTCCTTACAGATTAGAAATTACCGAGTGGAAGCTAATGACTTCATGAGATCTCAAAAAACAATAAAATAAAGTAAAAAAAAGTACAAAAGAGAAGAAAATGTGGATTATAATATTGGAAAAAATTGACCTAGAAATAGTTTCAAGTAATTTAACTTATTTTTTCCAAAGTAATATTGTTCCAATTCTATGTAAAGATAGTTTCTAACATTTATTTTTCTAAGATTTTTAGTTCTAAATTTTTCTCTCTCCATCCCTTTCTTTCCCCTTCCCAAAATAGCAAGCAATCTGCTATAGGTTATACATACACAATCAGAGTAAATATATTTTAAGGGAAATAATTTAATAATTTTTGAACTGGGGGCAGCTAGGTGACGCAGTGGTTAGAGAACCAGCCCTGGAGTCAGAAGTACCTGAGTTCAAATCTGGCCTCAGATACTTAATAATTATCTAGCTGTGTGGTCTTGGGCAAGCAACTTAACCCCATTTGCCTTGCAAAAACCTAAAAAAAAAGAATTATTCAATTGCCTAAGATGTTATAAAAATAGCTTGAAAATCATATTTGAGAAATTATTGTGTAAAATTGATATTATATAACCAGAGGATAAAATAGAGATTGAAAGAATTTGCTAATCACATCCTAAAAGAAATCACAAAATGAAAACTTCCAGGAATATTAGACTCAAATTTCAGAGTTCCCAGGTCAAAGAGAAAATACTGTAAGCAGACATAAAGAAACAATTTACTTGTAATGGGGTCACAGTCAGGATTACAAAGATTTAGCAGTTTCTATATTAAAAGATCAAAGAGTTTGGAATATAATTTTATGAAAGGCAAAAAACCTAGAATTATAACAAAGAATCCCTACCTAGTGAAATTGAGTACGATAATCCAAACGGAAACATAGATATTCAATGAAATAGAATATTTTTAAGTATTCCAGATGCAAGTACAAGATCTGAAGAGAAAATTTAATTTCAGATAAAAAACTCAAGAGGACAGAAAAGTAAATAAAAATGAGGAAACATAAAGTATTAAATAAAGTTAAAGCATGCATCTTTGTTACTTATGAAAAATGCTCCAAATCATTACTGATTAGAGAAATGCAAATAAAAACAATTCTGAGATATTATCTCACAACTATCAGATTGGCTAAGATGACAAAAAGGAAAGATGATCAATGTTGGAGACATTGTGGAAGGTGGAGTTGTGAACTAATCCACCCATTCTGGAGAGCAGAATGGAATTATGCCCAAAGAGCAATAAAAATGTTCAATCCCTTTGATCCAGAAATTTCAATTCTAGGTCTATATCCAGAAGAAATCATAAAAAATAAGGAAAAGCCTACATGTTCCAAAATATTCATGGCAGTTCTTTTTGTAGTGTCAAAGAATTGGAAATTGAGGGGATGCCTGCCAATTGGGGAATGGCTAAACAAGTTATAGTGCATGAATATTATGGAATACTTTTGTTCTAGAAGAAACCATAAATGATCTGACTCTAGAGAAGCATGAAATGAATTATTGAATTCAATGTTGAGTGAAGGAGGCAGAAGCAAGAGAACAATGTTCACATTAACAACGTGATGAAATGATCAACCCTGATGGATGCAGCTCCTCTCAGTAGCTCAGAGAGCTAGGACAAATGTATTAGACTGGCTATGGACAATGCTATCCTCATCCAGAGGAAGAAAAACAAAACAAAACAAACAAAAAAATCCTTCAGAATCTGATGAACACTACATTCATTTTTTAAAAAAAAATATCTCTTTTGTATTTATTTCCCTTAATCCTAATCCCTCATACCAAAAGAGACTAATCTGTAAACATTTTTAACACAAATGTGTATGTACAAAATTAACCTGACTGCTGCTAAGGGGAAGGGTTGGGAAGGGAGGGTGGAAGGAAATTTTGTGACAAAAATATACATAGGCATATGAATGAATGTTGAAAAACTTTCATAAATGTATTTGGAAAAATAAAATATCAATTAAAAAAACTCTACGATTATTTCGACCATTAGAATGAGCATTACATAGACCTAGATAGATATTAGATAGACACAGGATGCAGCATACCTTGATTTATATGGTGTAATATAAAAAACATGAGAATGAGGGATGCATTCTTCTGCTGGGGTATTTTCAGTGGGGTTTCTTCTTCCCAAAGCTAGTCTTGTATTGTTTTCTCAGTTGGAAGAGGACCAAACTGACACTCAGCAGCATTATTTTCATTCACTTTGGCAAACTGGATCACTTTGAGCTTGAATTCGACACCAGACGAAAATCTTTGCTGAGGCATTTCAGGGCAGAACATGGCAAAACATAACCTAATATTCTGGTAACAAATGCAAAATAATGAGAGTAAAGACAACAAGCACAAAAAAGTGGGAAATTCAAGTAAAAATCTACAACCAAGTAGAAGACACTCCCAGGTTTTAGACCCCAAATTATTCAAAAAAGTTGCATCTTATACATGGAGAAACACATCCTTTAGAAAATAAGAAAGGAACGGAGATAAGAAAAAGGGGAAATGAAAGAAAAAAGGACACATTTCATGAGGCAGTGGTCAGAAAAAAATCATTATTGAGAAGGGAAAGGTGAAAGGGGAGAATAAAAGAAGGATAAACAGTGGGAAATATGAAAATATACAATAATAATAACTGTAAATGTGATGAACTATCCCATAAATCAAAAGCAGAAAAAAGAGTGGATTAAAAATCATAATCCTACACTATGTTATTTACAAGAAATGCATTTGAAGCTGGGAGACATACAAAGGATAAAACTACAGGGATAGAGTAGAAGTTCTTATCCTTCAACAGAAGTAAAAAATAAAAGGCAAGTGTAGCAGTAATGATCTCACAGAAAACAAAAACAAAAATAGATTTAATTAAAAGAAATAAGGAAGAAGACTATATCTTGCTAAAATGTACCATATACGCTGAAATAATCAGTATTAAAGATATATGTACCAATGGTATAGCATCCAAATATTTAATGGAGGTGATAAATGAGTTGCAGGAAGAGATAGGGAGTAAAACTATGCAAACAGGGGACCTCAACTTTCCCCTCTCAGAACTAGATAAATCTAACTCCAAAATAAACAAGGCATAATGAGGTAAGTAGAAGCTAAGAGCATTTAGAAATGATAGAGAACACTAGAGAAAACTGAATGAGAATAGAAAGAAATTTTTTTGTTTGTTTGTTTTTCCCTCAGTGGTCCATGGCATTTAAACAAAACCTGTCCATGGATTAAGGCATAAAACCCTAACAATCAAATTCGGAAAAGCAAAATTACAACATATATCCTTTAAATATCATGTCATAAAATTATAATTAATATAGGGTCATGGAAAGAGAAATTAAAATGATTGCAACAAAAATGGAGGAAATATTTAAACTTGGAAGTTCAAAAATATTTGAAAGATTCTCCTTTGGGAAGGGGAGTTAAAACTTGTTTTGCTGGTCTCCAGTGGTCAGAACTGTGGGCAATGGGAGGTTGATTTCTGTTTTATATAAGAGAATATTTCATAAATTGTTATTGAGATTCAGGAATGATGCAAATTTCCTCAGCAGTAAGTGGCTTTTCATTCACTGGTGTTCATCAAGTCAAGAAGGAGCAAACACGCTTTAGGCATGCTATATTGATATTCCTCTCAGTGAGGAATTGTGCTAAATGACTTCTGAGGTCCTTTTTAGTGTCCTAAATTATTTGATTCCTTGGGAGGTAGTTTTTTTCCCCTTCACTGCAGGGCTTCATGTGGAGGCTGTTAGCAGTTTGCAAAACACATTAGCATGAATATCAAGCAAGAAATTCTTATGGTGTTACATTTGAGAGTAGAAAACTTCTGAATGCCCTCATCTCAAAGATTTTACTCTTTCTAATTTAGCCCCCAGTTTCCTCCCTCTCAGAGTATAAAACAAGGTTATTTTCATATAATAGGCACTGTTAAATTAATTAGTTTCATGACTACATAAGGTCAGGGTCCATTTCAATTAATACAGAAGGCCCAGGTATCTCAACAGAATTAATTAATTAATTTTAAAAATTACCTAGATATGAATAAGTCCTTAATAAAAATTCAAATTATCATTGGGAACTTTGATTATTAGATAAAGACAGATGGCAGAACAAAGGAAAAGTCCCATGTTTGAAAAAAAAATCATACTTCTTGGACCACATGTAAAAAACAACAAGCTTGTTCAGAGAGAGCCAATGAAGTGAGAAATGACTTCATATTTAGCCATTGAAGATTCCAAAACATGGGAGAAAAAAATTTAAGTTGCGCTCTTGAAGAATGGGAAGTGTGCTTTTCTGGGAAGTGATTCCAGAGGTGATGCGACAAGCAAACTTTTAATTAGATTGTGGGAATGATTCTGGTACCCAACATTTCTGTTTACTGCTATTTTCAAAATCTATCTCATTTCTTCACTCCAAAGGAGAAAAATTAAGATTGTCCTTACAATCAGTGGTTCTGCTATGTTTCTGAACAGTTAAGTACACAATAAATCCTTATTGGCCAATTTAAGGAAGCATAGAATGTCAGAGATGGAAATTATCCCTGTTCACATAAAGAAACTAAGACCCTAGAATTTGACAGTTGAATGATTGTAGAATCTGGATTCAAGCTATGTCTCTGAATGCTAAAGTAGGCCTCAGTTTACCACTTGTCATTGCCAACTCCTGATACCCCCCCCAAGCTATATGTGGACATTTTAATCTTGCAAATTGTTTCTGCAACAGAAACCCCTCATAGACATTTTCTTCTTAATTCGTTGATACTATTGTCCTTCATTCTGGAAGAAGATCATGACATCAGGTGGGATTGATGCCATGACAATCCCATGAACTGGATTTAAGGGGGGAAGGGGGTTCTGAGCTAAGTCACCAGCCTCATTTTTTCCTCCAGAGCCATCTGAGTCCAGTGACCAGATGAGAATCAGGACGACTGGAGTTGACACTGGATACAAGCCAATTAGGGTTAAGTGACTTGCCCAAGGTAACACAAGTAATAAGTGTCTCATAGCTGAGACTGGATTCAAACTCTCATCCTCCTGACTCAAACCTGGAAAGCTCTCACTCCTCAGCCTTTACCTCTGGGGATCTCTAGTTCCATTCAATATTACACTCAAGTGCTGGGGCATTTTTATTTTTACAAAAGATCTATACAAGTATTTTTTTTTATCTGCTCTTCCCCAATTATAAATATTCTCTCAACCACAAACTTCTTTCAAAGTAATTACACACACACACACACACACACATATGCGTGGATGTGTGTGTGTGTTTGTATACAGGGTTTATTCATCTTCATATATTATATTCACATATAGATACTTATATACTCATAATATGTATACATATATTTGTGTGTTATCTCTTTTAATATACAGTTATATCTGTGACACAAAGAAAGGTAAAAAACATTCTTTTGCCTCAAGCAATCCACAGTCTAATGGGAGAGAAAAGTGCAGAAAAAATAAAAACTTTATAGTTTTTATTATTGATGACATATTTGCACAGTATATGAAAGGCAGTCTTAGAGGGGAAGTTTTTAGCAGATGTAGGGCTAGGAAAAATGTCCTACAAAAGGCAGTATTTCCACTAAGTATTGAAAGAAATTGGGGATTCTAAGAGGACAAGGTGAGTATGGAGAGTTTTCCAAGCATAGAGGACAATGACAGTCAGTACAAAGTCATAGAGATAGGCGATGGAACATTGTAAGGAACAGCAATTTGATCAGAGTTGTGGGATTGTATAAAGAAGAAAAGGGAGGGCAAAAATTGGTCTCTTTTAGCTTACAGAAGCTCTGAGGAAAAAAAAATATCAAAAAGTCACTGTTTGAAAGTATACCAGGAACCTTAGGGTTCATATCCAAGTTTTTAGATATCTATGGAGCATAAAGGAAGGTTCCAAAATACTCTTGAAAATAAGGAAGATCCTCATGCACTTTTGATGATTTTGTTCAAAAACCAAGTGAACTGGGTACTATGGTTTTCTCATTCTCCTTTCCAGAGTCATGATTTAGTAAATTGCTGGAGAAGGCTGTTTACTGAATGGACTTAAGATGGTGTGAAAGAGTTAATGGACTTCCAGGCATTCTCCCAGAGAGTAATTTACTCACCAGGGGAACATGGCCTGCTAGGCATAACCTGGAGAGCAGATTAGCTCTATCTCTGGTGAGGCCATCACTTGACATGTTATTTAACATCTCCTATACACCCTGCGGGTAGTGGCATCTGAATAATGTTGTCAAAATAAATAAGGCTCCAAGTGTGCAGGGAAGATAATCACATACCAATTTACACATGGTCATAAACTCATCTACTGTATTTGACTGTCACTGCTTGATTTCCCAAAGAAAATGTGTCATTTTCCCCAAAAGCATCTTTTTTTTGTCTTGCAGAGAGCTTTTTTCTTTTTCTTAGATATCACAAATGTCATGTAAGTTGACAGCCTATCAAAGCATTAAATAGGTATCAATAGAATAGCTGAGCTTCTAACTTCTCATTGGTTTGCCTTCTATTCCTATGAACAAAGGTGGTAAATTGGTAGGTTTCCACCCCCTTTGAAACTTTTGTCTTCAATGGAATAAATGATGACAGAGTTGGGACAATTCAATTCCACAGACACTCATGAGACTTGTACCATTGAATACAAAGGCCCAGGAAACAATAGGAGAAAAATAGTGTCCTTACTCTATTTCCACATTTTGGGATAGTGAGGAGGTTTTCACAACAGAAACAATCAAGGAATACTAAAAGTCTTTATCAGCCAATTAAAGATTTAAGTTCTAACTTGAATTAATCAGCAATGACAGCAGTAGGAGCAAGAAAATCAATGTTTAAAAAAAGGGAGGAAAGATCCTCTTTAGGGGAGAGTAGAACTCCAAAGGTAGGGGTATAGAACATATGTGTGCCTGTGATGTTTACATTAATTAAAATTACTAAACAATGCATTATTTCCAACAATGATGTCCCTATGAGATATTGTCCTTAAGCTAGATATGCTCAAATTCTGTAAAGTTTTGTCATTCCCCATAAGTAGATTAGGGGATATTTTAGCTTCTTTTCCCCTCTTTTACATCATCGCATCTCAACCACAAAAGACAAAGGTTCGTGGATCTCAAAGGAATGAAATACTTTTCAGATATGGATCAATGTCTTCCATTGATGACCTAGATAATAAAAACTAAGGAAGAGCCAGAGAATCTCTGTTTATATAAGGATAAGACATGGAAGATTCCAGGAAAGAAGGAGGGATCAATTGAAGGACAGGGTCTGTTTTTTCTTTATCTTTTCTTTCTTTATTTATTTTCCCCAGATCTTACTTCCCCACCACCAGCACCCATAGAAGGCAATTTGTCAATCTTTATATTGTTTCCATGGTATACACTGATCCAAATTGAATGTGATGAGAGAGATATCACATGCTTAAGGAAGAAACATAAAGTATGAGATGCAAGATCAGATAATAAGATACCAGTTTTTTTTCCGCCAAATTAAATGCAATAGTCCTTGGTCTTTGTTCAAATTCCACAGTTGTTTCTCTGGATACAGATGGTATTCTCCATTGCAGACAGCCCCAAATTGTCCCTGATTGCTGCACTGATGGAATGAGTGAGTCCATCATTGCCCCCATGTTGCTGTTAGGATATATAGTGTTTTTCTGGTTCTGCTCATCTCACTCAGCATCAGTTCATGCAAATCCCTCCATGCTTCCCTGAATTCCCATCCCTCCTGGTTTCTAATAGAACAGATGTGTTCCATGACATACATAGACCACAGTTTACTAAGCCATTCCCCAATTGAAGGATATTTACTTGATTTCCGATTCTTTGCCACCACAAACAGGGCTGCTATGAATATTTTTGTACAAGTGATGTTTTTACCCTTTTTCATCATCTCTTCAGGGTATAGATCCAGTAGTGGTATTGCTGGGTCAAACTGTAGGAACTGTAGGAACTGTAGGAACTCATTCATTTATTGATTTTTTTGTCCTTTGGGCTTACTTCCAAATTTCTCTCCAGAAAGGTTGGATGAGTTCACAGCTCCACCAAAATGTAATAGTGTCCCAGATTTCCCACAACTGTTCCAACAAGATCATTATCCTTTCTGGTCATATTGGACAGTCTGAGAGGTGTGCGGTGGTACCTCAGAGATCTTTTAATTTGCATTTCTCTAATAAGGATTGTTTTAGAACAATTTTTCATGACTATGGTTGCTTTGATATCCTCATCTGTATATTGCCTTTGCATATTCTTTGACTATTTGTCAATTTGGGGAATGGCCTTTTTATTTTTAATTTGACTCAGTTCTCTGTATATTTTAGAAATGAATCCTTTGTCAGAAACATTAATTGTAAAGATTGTTTAACATTATTTTCATTAAAAACACTTTCTCAAAGTTCTAAGGATTTGGGGGGGGGGGGATATAGAATTCTTTTCTTCCTCCAGTAAAAACCTTTTGCTATAAATATAGCTCCTGAGGAGGACATGACTTGGTGGAACAGGACACTTCCAGGATTACTTTCCATTAAGTATGGAAATTCATAGGATATGGCTTGGGAGACCAGGTTGTAAACAGGACTGGTGATCTCTGTGTCCCATCTCTGTTCACCCCCACATTGAAATAGAGATCTCTTTTACCTTGTTCTAACAATAGTTACTAGCAAACACATTGACCTCCATAGTGGATTAGTCAATCCAGAACAGAGAACAAACTGTAGGAACTCATTCATTTATTGATTTGCTATCCTTTTGTTCAATATTGAAGATAATCAGTAAACAGTGTATAGGAAATTAGAAGGAAATACAGAGTCCATATAACCCAACTATCCTTTTGATCCTTTTGATAAGGGAAAGACAGATAAAATTTTCTCTTGTGATTCTTGAATTAATACAACTTTAGTTGTTCAGCAAAAGCTCATTTGAAAAAGATTCCCAGTTCATGGAAGTTTGAAACAATGAAACCTTAAAGATAATCATCTTGTTGGAAAAAAACATCAGAGATATCTCCCCCACCCCAATTGTCTTAGCTTAAGCTTTGTCAGAAAACAAAATGTAGTTCAGTATTCCCACCCTGATCCCAAGTTCTAACAGTACCTTATTTCTCAAAAGTGCAATCTGAATGTCATCCTGTTTCTGCACCCTGTGAACCACTGGGCCTTTCCATCTTTTTTTTTTTTTTTGTTGCAGTTGAACTCTTTCATATGTGATGTTTGTATAAATTAGAATGTGAACATTTTGAGAGAAAGGACTTCCAAATTTTCCTTATCAGTGTTTGGCACATAGGGAGATTACATTAATGTTTTTTCATTCCATTCAATTTCATTTCATTTAATCTAAACCTACATTTGATAGCTGAGAAAGCAGTCAAAAAGGAAGGGACTTGCTTGTAATGATTTAAAGTATGGGAGTGAGAGGCCTGGACTAGAATCCAAGTCTCTTACTTCCCTTTCCTTCCCTTTCTTTAGTAATTTAAGTATTGCTATTGTTTGTTTCACTGTACCTCTTTGCCTTTAACAAAAGATTTCCTTTTCTTATTCTGACTTTCCTTTCCTTAAAAACTTTTCAAACTGCCAATTAGACCATAGTCTGTAAATAACCACAAGTTCAAGGATGAATTCCAAGGTACATACACTGTGTAGGAAGGATAGTTCATCATGCAATGGTTTCTATAATTACAGAGATAAACATACAAAGTTATCTCATCTGTTAGAATTTACCTCAGATTACAAGTCAAAAAAAAGGAGCTTTGACTATTTATATATACAATGAACCTCTATTTCAAATTCCATCCATTCAGAATTGGAGCTAATTGCCTCTGGACTGGGGTTACATTTATCTTTTTAACAACCAAAGAAAAGAACCTATAAGGCAAATTAATAGTGTAATAAGATTGCAGGGGGCATGTTTAACCTACTTAAGAGAACATGCTGATTTGAAGTGCTTTATTCATTAGGAAATTAATGCTAATTGTAATTTGTTCCTCTTAATTCATTAAAACAGGGTTAGCAGATCCTCTCTTTAATTGGATTTTTTTTTTTTAGGTTTTAGCAAGGCAAACAGGGTTAAGTGGCTTGCCCAAGGCCACACAGCTAGGTAATTAGTAAGTGTCTGAGACTGGATTTGAACCCAGGTACTCCTGACTCCAGGGACGGTGCTCTATCCACTACGCCACCTAGCTGCCCTAATTGGATTTTTTTTTAGAGTAAGATGTAGTTGGTTGGAACTTGAAGGTAATAAAAAATTCTTCGAAAGTATTCTTACTACTTCATGTTAGCTTCCTTTATGACATTAAGTGAGGTTTTCTATTATTTCATATTCCATGAAAATTAAAAAAAATTAAAGGTAGCCTTAAAAATCTAATTTAAATTTATTCTAGAGTAACTAAGGCAGGTAAGATATATTTTTTCAGTTTCTAATATTGGACTCTTCAACTACACAAGTTATATGCATAAAGCTCTTTCATACCTGATCCAACAACTACTGCTTTTGCAAATTCTCAATTTATGCATCTAGTCACCATTTAAAACCAAAACTGAACAGCACTTTTTGAGTACCATATAGTCTTTTGCCTCCGGGACACAGCAAAAGACGCCAATATCTAAAGCCTGTAAAGAACTTTTAATGTTTTTTCTTTGCTTATGTGCACTTATGTTTCATACAAAAGTACAACATATGTATGATATACATGAAGCATGAACTCTTAAATATATATATATATATATATATATATATATATATATATATATATATATATATATTCTGGGTATATGTAATATAGACACAAACATAATACTTTTTCTCCCCCTAAGGAAATGATATAACTGATATGGCTACCAGAGAAGAAACTTTCTTCCCCAAATGTAGTATAACAAATATTGCTACTAACAATAAATTTTATTCTTTTATTCTGATTCTTATTATTTCTATTGCTTTATTGATATTGGTACATTCCAAGGAGGACTATCCCTTCACTATGCATGTGAGCAATACTTTTTCTACTTATATTCTCACAGAGTTTCTTAGGACACTGAAAGTAGAAGTGATTTCTCATGGCATGTGAGTGTGTCTTGGCTTTTATCGCAACAAACTGGAATGAAAAATAAAATAAAAATAATCAAATTTTTATCATACTATAAGATCCATAATGTATTTTGATATATTTCCTTTTTCTTTTTTTTTTTTTTTTATATTTTTCAAGGCAATGGGGTTAAGTGGCTTGCCCAAGGCCACATGACTAGGTAATTATCAAGCAATTATTAAGTAATAATTAAGGTAGGATTTGAACACAGGTACTCCTGACTCCAAAGCCAGTGCTCTATTCACTGAGTCACCTAGCCACCCTGATATATTTCTTTATGTGATTTTCAAAACAAACTTTTGAGAAAAATAATATTTGAGAAATATTTGAGAAAAAATTCCCCATTTTTTCGAAGGATCAAACTAAGTTTATGTCATCAAGCTCTCTTTCTTTTCTGAATCTGAATTTTGTTTTTTTTAATAATCTGACATTCTATTTTTCTCCCAATTGCAGGTAAAGTTCTAATATTTATTTATTTATTTTAATTTTGAACACCAAATTCTCTCCCTTCCTTCTCTCACTGAAAAGCAGATACCAAATATGTTTCCATATTTGTAAAACTGTAAAATAAAGCACAACCTCCATCCTAAACATTCTCCCCCCCAAAATAAATTTAAAAAATGTGCTTCCATTCTGCATTGAGACTCCAGTCATACCTTATCTGGAGTTAGATAACATGTTGTTTAATCATAAGTCCTTTGGAATTGTCTTGGATCATTTTATTGTTGATAATAGCCAAGACATTCATAGCTGATTATTGAATGTTATTACTATATACAATGTTCTTCTGATTCTGCTCATTTTACTTCACATCAGTTCATTTTTGCAATGATTTCTGAGAACATCTTGTTCACTATTTCTTTTACTAAAAATAATATTCTATCATCAACATATAGCAAACTTGATCACAACTCCAACAACAGTGAATTAATGTCTCAATTTTTCCCACAATACTTCCAACTTTTTTTCCTACCCTATTAGACAATTTGATACATGTGGGATGGTTACTCAGATAGAGTTTAATTTACCTTTCTCTAATCAATAGTGATTTTGACTATTTTTTTCATATGAACAGAGCTTTAATTACTTTGTCTGAAAGATGACTGTTCATATTCTTTGATTATCAATTGAATACTTATTTTTATAAATTTGACTTTTTATATATTTTGAAAATAAGGTCTGTATCAGAGAAACTGCTGTATTTTTTTTTACAGTTATGACTTTTAGCGGTGTATTTCCCTCCATCCCATTTCCCCTGTACATTTGTCTTTTTCTCTTCTTTTACCCTGCCTATTCTAAAGGGTGATTTGTTTTTGACTATGGTCTCCCCTAATCCAATTTATCTTCTATAAGTTTCCCCTTCTCTAATCTCTTTGCCCTCCTACTTTCACGTAGGGAAAAATAGATTTCTAATATCAAGTGATTATAAATGTTATTTCCTCTTTGAGCCAATTCTGAAGAAAATAAAGTTAAAGTGTTTGTGATCATAAGTTGCTCCATTTTCCCTTCCAATGTAAAATATGTTTAATACATCTTTTATGTGAAATAATTTGCACCATTCTTCTTTTCCCTTTTTTGTTCTCCTAGCATATTCCTCTTTCTCATCTCTAGATTTTAATTTTTATATATATCATTTAAGTATATTCACCCCATACCCATGCTCTGTGTTTATATATTTAATCCTACTAACTACCCTCAGAATGAGGAAGTTCTTAGGAATTATAAGCATCATCTTTCCATATAGGAACAGAAAAAATTTCCCTTTATTAAATCCCTTGTAATTTCTGTCTTTTGTTTGCCATTTTATATTTCTCTACTATGCCCTGGGAGCAGAGTTCAACTATCAAAATAAATAATAAAAAAGAGAGATAACCATAGATAACTACTATTCTGACATAGATGATAAAAATGTCATCTCAAAAGAAGATAACAGAGTCAAAATGCCTACATGTAAAGTATCAAAAAGATTTATGAATTGGGCTCAAATTCAGAAAGACCTATTGGAAAAGCTCAAAAAGGATTTTAAGAAACAAAGAAAAATGAAGGAAAAATGAGTTATGTAGAAGAATTATGAGTATTTGACTGAAGAAAACAGCAGCCTTAAAAGTAAAATTTGCCAGCTGGAAAGTAAAAGATACTCCTTTTTAAAGTAAAAATGACAATTTGGAAAATGAATATAAATCTCATCAAAAACAAAATCAACCAACAGGAAAAGGAAACACAAAAACTAAGGAAATAAAATAAAACCCTAAAAATTAGAATTGGACAAATGGAAAGCTGTGAAATTATGAGATACTAGATTCCCTTAAACCAATCCAAAAGATTAAAAAATAGGAAACAATATAAAGTTCCTCTTAGGAAAAAAACTACCAACCTGCGAATAAGATCCAGGAAGATAATTTATGAATTATTGGTCTATGATTAGTAAAGAAGTCTGGACAATATACTTCAGGCAGTTATCATGGAATTGCCTTAATATCCAAGAAGAAGAAAACAAAATAGTCCTTAAAAGAAACCATCAATTACCCACCCACCCCCAGAAAAAGATCCTAGAATGAAAACTCCAAGAAATTGTGTAGCGAAATATAAAAATTCTCAACTAAAAGAGAAAATACTGCAAGCCCTCAAAAGGAAACAATTTAAACACCAAACAACCAAAGTCAAGATTATTCAGGACTGAACAGCTTCACTTTAAAAGGATTGGAGGGTCTAGAATATGATATCCCAGAGCGCAAAGGAACTTGGATTATAACCAAGAATCAATTTCCTTGCAAAATTCAGGATATTCTTTCTGGGGAAAATATGAATTTTCAATGAAATAGAAGACTTTCAAACTTACCTGATAAAAAGCCCCAAATTGAACAGAAAATTTGACCTTCAAATATGAGGTTCAAAAGATGTTTAAAAAATGTAAATAGAAAGGTGTGAAATGTTAGTAAATAATATTAAATTCTGTACATCACTATATGGGAAGTCAATACTTAAAACTTTAAAGAATTCTTTTTCTCTTTGAATAGATAAAAGATGTATACTATAACAGGAGCTGGTATAAATGTATCATGAAGGGATATAAGTTTACATGACTTTAACTCATGAGGGCTATATTTTTATTGGGAAAGTTGGATGAAGTATACTTAGAGGGAGGGGGTATAAATGAATAACGAAGAGATTTTTTTTTTAAAGAAAAAAGACAGGGTACTTTAACACATGAGGATTGTATGTCCATAGAGACAGTTGGAAATAATGTAGGTGAAAAGAGGATATGAGTATGAAGGGATTATGAGATAATGATTCTTCTAAATCAATAAAATTATCAAGCAATGAACTCTTGAGATTTGTAATTCTATAAGGAGAGTTAAATGAATTTTTTCTTGACAGAGGTTATGGGTACAAGGCAGGTATAAAACAATTAAAACATGAAAAGAAGCCAAGCCAAGGATTAAAAAACACCACATGAAAAGGTACAAAGGGCCTATCATATTGTAGAGAAAAAGAAAGGATGTGAGATTTGTCACCAAAGGAATAAAATGCATTCCTAATTTGGTTTCAAAAATTTACCCTATTGTACAGAAAAGAAGGGGGTAAGGTGAAAACAAATGAAGAAGAGGCTGAAAAAAGGGAGGGGGGGAGTAAAAATAAAGGTAAAGTGAAAGCAAAAGCAAAAGTTAAAAAGTCAAGGAAAGGAAAGAGGTCTTATATAAAGGACAGCTAATTAATTGGTAACAGAAGCAAAATATTGCTGAAGATGGGTAAGGGGCAATGATAGAAAAAAGTACAAATGGGAAAGATAGAATGGACTTAATAATCATGATTATGGATGTGAATAGGTTGATTTCCCCCATAAAATGGAAACAAATAGCAGAATGGATTAAAAATCCAGAATCCTACAATATATTGTTTACAAGAAACAGATCTGAAGCAGAGAGATATACATATTAGCAAAAGTAAAAGGCTGAAACAAAATATATTATACTTCAGCTGAAGTGAATAAAACCTGATCTCAGATAAACCAAAAGCAAAAGTAATCTAAGTTAAAGCAATAAGAAAGGAAACCAAATATTCTTAAAAGTTGCCATATACAATGAAGTAAAAACAGTATTAATCATTTTTCTCCAAGTGACATAGTATCCAAATACTTGAAGGAGAAGGTAAAGGAGTCACAGGGAGACATAGAGAGGAAAAAATATACTAGTGAGGGAACTCAACCTCCCTGTTTTGGGATTAGATAAATCTAACCACAATATAAACAAGAAGGAAGTTAAAGAAGGTGAATAGGGGCAACTAGGGGGAGCAGTGAATGCAACACCAGCCCTGGAATCAGGAGGTTCTGAGTTCAAATATGGCCTTGGATACTTAATAATAATTACCTAGCTTTGTGGCTTTGGGCAAGTCACTTAGCCATATTGTCTTGTAATAACCAAAAAAAAAAAAGTTTTAGAAAATATAGATATGATACACCTCTGGAGAAAAATTGAGTATGATAGGCCTGTAAAAAAAATTGAATATACAAAAAATTGGCCATTTATTAGAGCATAAAAACATCACAGTCAGATGCAAAAAGGCAGATATATTAAATGCATCCTTTTCATATCATGTTGCAATAAAAAATTACATGTAATAAAGAGTCATTGAAAGATAAACTGATAATTAATTGGAAATTAAATAATTTAATTTTAAAGAAAGAATAGATAAAACAACAAATCATAGAAGTAATTCAGAATAACATCAAGACAATGACATTGATGACATTATATCAAAAGTTGTAGGAGACAGCCAAAGCAATTAGGGAAGATTTTACTTTTCTAAAAGGTTAGGTGAACAAAATAGTGGAAGAGGAGATTGAATTGAACATGCAACTAAAACACCTAGAAAAAGAACAAATTAAAAATCCCCTCAATTCAAATAAAAATTAGAAAGTCTCAGTATCAAAGGATATATTATTGAAAATTGAAATTAAGAAAATTAATGAACTAATAAATAATACTAAATTGGTTTTATGAAAAATAACAAAATAGATAAACCTTTAGTTAATATAATGAAGAAGCCAAATTACTGGTATCAAAAATGAAAAGGATAAACTCACCACCACTGAGGAAGAAAAAGCTAATTTGCTTAAAGTATGCCAACAAATTTGGCAATATAAGTTAAATGGCTGAATAAATTTAACAATATATACGGAATTCATCAATATAAGAAGAAAAAATATTTTAATAGCTTCACTTCAGAAAAAAATTAAAGAAACCATCAATAACCACCTTAACCAAAAAAATCTCCAGGGTCAGATGGATTTACAAATGAATTTTGTCAAATATTTAAAGAATGACTAATTCTAATTACATAAAAACTCTGAAAAAATACATCAAAAAGTTCTGCCAAATTCCTTTTATGACACCAACAAGGGGCTGATACCTAATGCAGGATGAGCCAAAACAGATGGAGAATATTATAGACTAATCTTCTTAAAGATTATTGATGCAAAAAATTTAAATAAAATTTTAACAGAGAGATTACAATAATTTATTACTAGAATAATAGGCCATGATCAAGTAGGATTTATACCAAGTTTGCAGGGATGGTTCACTATTAGGAAAACAATGAGCATAATTTACCATATCAATAAATTCACAGAAATCATATGGTTCTCGCAATAGAGGTTGAAAAATACTTTGGCAAAATACAGATTTCTGTTAAAAACACTAGAGATTATAGGAATAAGTGGAGTTTTCTTAAAATGATAGTAGCTATCTAAAATTATCATCAAGTATTATGGGTATAAGTTAGCAGCATTTCCCATAAGAACAAAGATGAGATAAGGGATATCTGTTATCACCTTTATTATTCAATATTGTATTAGAAATGTTAGTTTTGTTAATAAGAGAAAAAAAAAGAAATGGAAGGAAATAGAATGGATAATGAGGAAGTAAACATGTTATTCTTTGCAGACGTTATAATGATATATTTAGAAAATCCTAGAAAATCAACTAAACTTCTTGAAACAATAACAAGTCAAGTTGTAGAATATAAAATAAACCCAATAAATCATCAGCATTTCTATATATTAACAACAATTTATATCAGCAAAAGAGAGAATGAGAAATTCATTTAGAGTAACTGTAAACAAAATAAAATTCTTGAGAGGCTACCTGCAAAGATATAGTAAAAAGAGTATATGAAAAAAAATTGCAAAACACTTTTCACACAAATAAAATGAGTTTTCAATAAAGGGAAAAATGTCAGTTTCTCATGCAAAGGTTGAGCAAATTTAATAAAAATTTTAATTCTGCCTAAATTAGTTTCCTCAATGCCATACCACAAAATAATAATAAAAAAACTTTTACAGAACTAGAAAATATAGTAAAAAAATTCATCTGGAGGAAAACATATCAAGAATACTAAAGCAATTAATGAAAAAAATGCAAAGGAAAGTGGTCTAGCTGTACTTTATCTAAAACTATAGTATTAAGCAACAATCATCAAAATTACTTGGTACTGGCTAAGAAACAGAATGGTGCATCAATGGATTAGTTTATATATTAAAGCTACAGTAGTAAATAACTATAATAGTTTACTGTTTGGCAAACCCATGTCCATTTGACAAAAGCTTCTAGGAAAACTGGAAAACAGTATGACAGGAACTAGATATAAACCAGCACCTCAGCCCTATACCTTAAAGTTAAAATGTATAGAGGATTTTTACAAAAAAGTTTAATAAATAGGCCAATTAAGAGAAGAAGAAGAAAAAGTTTGTCTATCAGATCTTTGAAGAGGGGAAGGGTTTGTGTCCAATGAAGAGATGAAGAACATGATAAAATTAAAATGAATAATTTTGATTATGTTAAATTAAAAAGGTTTTCCACAAATAAATACAATGTAACCAATATTAAAAAGAATGCAGAAATTTTAACAGCCAGCATTTCTGTAAAAGGAATCATGTCTAAGAATACAGTATTGATAAATATTCAAAAGATATGAACAGGCAGTTTTCAGAAGAAGAAATTAAACATATATATATATATATATATATTCATATGAAAAAATGTTCTAAATAAATTTTTAGACATAATATATCTCCCTTCTTTATTTTCCCCTAATTACATGAAAAGATTGTTTTCACCATTTATCCTTTTGCAAGCTTTTGAATTTCACATTTTTCTACCAAGTTCTCTTACTTTCCCCTTCCCCATGGCAGTGACATAGATTGTAAATGTCAACCGTATTTAAGATTTTTCAAATAAGGCATGTTGTGAAAGAAGAATTAAAACTAAAGCGAAGAAAGGTCATGAGAGAGAAAGAAATAAAATAAAAGAAGTTTTAAAAAGTGAACATAGTGTGATTCATACTACATTCAGATTCCATATTTTTTTTCTTGTTGAGAAACTTCCACAAGAAGTATCTCAGAAATGACCTTGATCACTGAACTGCTGAGAGGAGCTGAGTCCATCATAGTGGACTATCTCATGATGCTTCTGTTAATATATAGTTTTCTCCTGGTTCTATTGACTTCACTAGGCATCTATTCTTGCAAGTCTTTCCAGACTTTTCTAAAGTCCATCAAATTGTTTCTAAGCTTTCTGCATTTTTTCTAATCTTGCTTTCATTAGCTTTATGTGAGCAAAAAAAAAAATTGTCCTTTTCTCCATTCCATATTTCCCCTATTTGTACTTTTCTTTCTTTTTTTTTCCTTTATGCCTCCTCACCAGTGTTTTGCTTTTGATTGCTGCTTGCCTCACACTCCCCTGTTCCCTCTTACTTTCTTTTAGAGTACGATAAATTTCTAAACCCAATTGGGAAATGTATGGAATTTTTTGAGAATAATATTTTTATTTTCTGTTCACACTCTCCCTACTTTCCCTCCTCTATAATAGGTCCTTTGTGCTTCTTCATTTTTCAAGTACAGTCCTTTTTCAAGTCTAAATTGTTTTGTAGCTTACTTATAACCAAATTCTCTATCAAGGTACACTCCTTTCAACGGTCCTAATAGAAGTACAATTCTTAAGAATCATAAACATCATTAATCATAATCAATTTAAACTCACATCCTCTGTCTGAATACCTTTCCCTTCCATTGTCCCAAAAGAAATACACAAAGCCTTGTCTAATTACATTCCTTTCAACTGGTCTAAGAGAAATAGAATTCTCAAAAGTTACCGGTATTGTTTTCCCATTAAATCTTATTGACTAACATTCTTTCTTAGTCTTATTAACAAACTTTTTTCTTTCTGTTTACCTTTTCATGCATCTCTTGAGTCTTGTATTTGAAGACCTAATTTTCTGTATGGTTCTGTTCTTTTTTCAGGTAAGTATGAAAGTCCTCTATTTAGTTGACAATCCATTTTTCCCCCAAAACAATATCCTGAATTTTGCACGGTAGCTGATTATTGAATCCAAGCTGCTCTGCTCTCCTTAGAATATCATTGTCCAGATCCTTTGATCCTTTAATGTTGAACTGATGAGTCCTGGGTAATTCTGACTATGGCTCCTTGAAATTTAAATTGCTTCTTTTTGACAGTTTGCAGTATATTCTCCTTTAGCTGAGAATTATTAAATTTGGCTACAATATTGTTTGGAATTTTAATTTTGAGATCACTTTGGAATGGGGTGATTGATGGATTCTTTCAAGGACTTTTATCTTCTTGTTCTATTATATTAGGGCACTTTTCCGTGATTTTCCTGCATGATATTGTCCAAGTTCTTTTTTATGATCATAGATTTCATGTAGAACATTGATTTGAAAATTATCTTTCCTGTATCTATTTTCTAGGTCATTTATTTTTCCTCAGAACTACTTTGCATTTTTTTCTTATTTCCCCCAACCTTTATGTTTCATTTAATGAAATCTTGATATCTCATAGAGTCATGAGTATCTAACTGTCCATTTCTAATTTGTTTGATTATATTTTCTTCACTTAGCTTTTGTGTTTCCTTTTCTATTTGGCTGATTTTACTTTTAAACGAGTTTTTCATTTCAAATTTGTCAATTTTACTTTTTGATGAGTTATATTGTTTTTCAGTTTGCCCTTTTCTATTTTAAAAGAGTTGATTTCTTTTATTTTTCCCCCATTTGGCAAATTTTATTTTAAATGCATTATTTTATTCAATTTTTCATTACTCTCATTTCTTTTTTCTATTTGTCTTCATCCTCTCTTTGGTTTTAAAAATCCTTTCTGAGTTCTTCCAAAGAAGTCTTTTTGAATTTGAGAGCAATTAAAAAACCCCTTTGAGGTTAACATGTAGGCATTTTTTGTTACTTATTTCCTCTTGTGAGATGATAGTAACTATCAATGGTTATCACTTTTTTGTTTTTTTTCCCCTTATTTTGATAGTTGAACTCTGCTCCTGGGGCACAGAATGGCTGAACAAATTGGGGCAACTAGGTGGTACAGTGGATTACAGGCTCTGGAGTCAGAGGACCCAAGTTCAAATCTGACCTCACACAAAATACTTAGTTGTGTGACCTTGAGCAAGTCATTTAACCCCACTGTCTTCCAAAAACTTAGGGGAAAAAAAGACCAAAATGGCTAAAGAAATTATGGTATATAAAAGTAATTGAGTACTATAAAATATCATCAATGAGCAGACTTCAGAAAAACCTGGAAAGACTTAGATGAACTGATGCTGAATTAAGTGAACAGAACCAGTAGAACATTGTACACATTAACAGCAAAATTGTGTGATGATCAGTTGGGATAGACTTAACTCTCCTCAGCAGCACAATGATCAAAGAGAATTCTAAAGGACGTGTGATAGAAAGTACCATCCATATTCTGAGAAAAAATTATGGAGCTTGAATGCAGACCAAAGTACTGTATTTTCCATTTTTTAAAATGTTTTTGCTTTATGATTTTCCCCCTTTTGTTCTGATTTTTCTTTCACAACATGACTAATATGGAAATATGTTTAATGTGGCTATACATGTACAAACTATACTGGATGGTTCATCATCAAGATTAGGGAAGAGGGAAGGGAGGAAAAGAGAAAAATATAGAATTCAAAATCTTACAAAAAAGAATGGTGAAAAAATCTTTGCTTGTAGTTGGAAAAAAAATGAATAAATTTATGTAAAAAAAGGAAAACCAGCATTTTTAGGTACTGAGAATATTCTGGAGAGGACTCCCATCATGGGAGAAATCTTGTCAAAAAACAGGCAGGAGACAAAAAGTTAAAGGTAGTTAACTCTCATGAGAGTGACTAGATCTTATTTAGAGTTGGGCAGAGCTTTTTGTATACAATGTCATTTGATTATCTCAGTGTATCCATAATGTAGATTATAATACCAAACTCATTTTACTCATGAGGAAACAGAAAATTAGATTGATGAAGCAAGTTGCTTAGGGTCAAAGAGTTTGAAAATATCAGGAATGTATTTTATTCCAGGTACTTCTAATTTCAATGTTGGTCCTGGAGTCATTAAGACTGGAATTTGAATCCTGTGTCAGATGTTTCATAGGTATGTGAATATAATGTTTTGAGCTTGACTTAAACTCATATCTTCCTCATTATGCCTGGGGAGATCAGATACAGAAAGGGGAACATGAATTGTGACTCGAAGGGAGCTAGGAATTTCAAGAAGTAGAGGTAAGAAGAGAGAGAATCTCAGGTATAATATCTTTGGGAAAAATACAGAAAAGTACAAAGCCAAAACATGGCACCTAGAAAGAGAGAGTTTGACCATGAGGATTTTTTTTTTCAAATGGGAAGCAATTGGATGGATAAGAGGTGATGGATAAATTCTGATTGGATAAATTAAGCAGGAATTATTGCATTTTGGTTGCTATTAGAAATTACTTCATTTATTTTTGGTATTTTTATCTACAGTATTTAGAACATAGTAAGTGCTTATAAAATGATTGATTGATTTAGCAACTTTTGGAGGAAGAAGCTTGAAACCAGTTGCTCGCTTCTTTGATCTGTTTTTATAAAATTTTAACTAATGCTTGTGGAAAAAAGAAAATAGAAAGCAAAAAAAGAAAGAAAAAGAAAAAATGGAAGGGAAAGAGGAAAGAAGGAAAAAAGAAAGTGATGAATAGAAGGAAGCCAAAATGAAAGAAAGGAAGAAAAAAGAGAGTAAGGCAGAGATGGAAAAAAATGAAAAGAAAGAGAAAGAAAAGAAAATTCCCAACTCTTTAGGGCTTTAGTCATTGTCTTGATCATTGAATTCTTAAGGAATAAAAACTGACATCATGAGTTCAATGCCACCCCCGGCGAGTTTGAACTTTAAATGGAACAAAAACCTTCCAGTTAAGGGGTTTCTCAGAGTGCCTATAGATTTACTGTCAAGAAAATATGTGCTTTGCCACTATCTCCTTTTTTTTAAGTGATCACAAGCCATAGCTAACAGGATTTTATTTAATTCTCTTTGAAAATATATAGTTGCTAATTGGGTAAGTATGCAGTCTTGCTGAGAAAAAGCAAAAGGGGCAATGAATTGACAGGATAAGAACCTGTTTGTTCTCTGCATGAGACACTGTGAAATAGACTTGACTGCATATTTTGGACAGACTTTCATGCAATCAGTAGCATTTTAATCTGGATCATGGATCATTGATTGAGAGCTATAAGTGAATTTAAACATCTAACCCTCTCATTTCACAGATGAAGTATCTGATGTCTCTTGTGATGTGATTGTGACTTGCCCAAGGTCACTCAGGTAGCAAGAGACAAAGCTATAATTTAAATCAAAGTCCACTGACACCATATTCCACTCTCTTTCTATTCCACTATATTGCCTGCAGGCCAGAGGATACAGTTGAGTTCTTAATAGCAACCATGGAAAGTCAGCAATGAAGTAAAAGATGGAAAGCCCAAGTCTCACTTTATTTCTGTTTATTCAATCTAAAGCTTTCCATTTCATGAGTGACATTTGTAGTGAGATTTCTTTGATAGATTTCAATAGGGGAATAATGAATGTGTACCATTTGAAAGTCAGAAAGTAGAAGAAACTTTCAGGAATCTAAGAAATGTGTTATCTCAAAGAAGATTTCATTGTAGTCTTCGGTGCTAAATGAAGAGTGTCCTGTTTGCAGGATGTCAGTAGAAAATTAAATAATGATTGAGAGGCTGCAAGACAACAGAAAAAAAGGAAATAAATTTTAAAAAAGAATAAAGGTAGACCAAGGAGCACAATTAACAATAACAACAAAAGTTCCTTCCCAATCAAGTTGTAGTTCTCCACATAGTAGGGACTTAAACAGTGATTTTTGAATGATTTATTGCTGCTTCTCCTGATGTTGAATGGAACAGACACAGTTATGCAGTATATTTTCAGACTTGAAATTCTATAACATGAAGAATAAGGTTTATAACATCTAATATGTCTTAGGTGTACTAGGTGATAACAGTTTTTAAAAGATACAGTCATGTATGTCTCTCTTAGATTAATGATTAAGCATTATTTTCAGCTTAATAATTAATTACTATGATATTATATTATGTGTAAATTATATTATATAAATATGAATTAAATTGCAATATAAATAACATTATATTGCAAAATAAATAAATAATATATATATAATTAATATATTAATATATAATAATATAATGAACTAATAATCACGCTTGAACTTGACTAAATGGTACACATTAAAAGAGCCTAGTATGTTGCAAAAGTGTGAACCTAAACTCTCTGGACCTCAGTTTCCTCATTTGTATAAGTAAAATAAAATTACTTTGAAAGTTAATTCTGATTCAATTCAACAAAGATTTATTATCTAACATGTTCAAGACATTTAGCATTAAGGATCTTAATTTTTCACATTATATATCATTTATGTTCAAGATAAAATTAAGGTCATAATTAAAGATTTTTAAAATTCTTTTCCATTTCATTCTGTTGCATTAAATTCCATTCCATTGCATCTCATCAAAAATTCTTACTCCATACCCAAGTAAACAGAGACTCAGGGTAAGAAAACTTGCTCAAGGTTACTCAAAGCATTACAGGCAGAACTTCAACTAGAATCCAAGTATCTCTTCCAGTCTGAAAATCAGACAATGAAATTTCCCTTCACCTCAGCAATCTCTCTCTCTCTCTCTCTCTCTCTCTCTCTCTCTCTCTCTCTCTCATTGGACGACTTCTCTCTGGATTAATATTTAAGAATGTCAACCACGTTTCCTATTTAGTATTTAGTAGAAGCTTAGTAAATGCTTATCGATTGGTTTATAGGTCTGGAGAAGTAGTCAGTTAATAAACATTTAATAAAAGTGCCTAATATTTTCCAAAAACTGTTTTCTTTAGTTTTCTTTATTTTCATCCATTTGTCCATTTCCAAGTTACAAAATTTCCCTCCACCTTCCCTTCTCACCCCTCTCCCCTCAGTAATGAACAGTCAGGTTAGCATTTTTACATACATATTTTGTTAAACATATTTACAAATTAGTAATTTTTGGCATGAGAAATTAGGATTAAGGGGAAAGAGATACATGAGATAATTTTTATAAAATGTTCATCATATTCAGAAGGGTTATTTTTTTTTTTCTGTGTGCTTTGTTTTGTTTTGTTTTTCTTCCTCTGATCGGGGATGATTTAGTCTATAATCAGTCAAATACAGTTTTCCTAGCTCTTTGGACCATCCAGAGGAGTTGATATGTATATTGTTCTCTTGACTTTACTCCCTTCATTCAGCCTCAGATTCCATAAGTCACACTATGCCTCTATAGAGTCTAACCATTTTTTGGTTTCCTTATAAAATAGTAATATTCCATAGTATTCATGTACCCTATGTTTAGTCATTCCCCAATTAATGGGCATTCCCTCAATTTCCAATTCTTTGTCAAAAAAGAAATTAGGAATATTTTAGAACATGTAGGACTTTTCCTATTTTTTACAATTTCTTCTTGATATTGTCCTAGAATTGGAATTGCTGAGTCAAAGCTCTTTGGTCATAGTTCCTTCCATATTGCTCTCCAGAAAGGTTGGATGGATCTGTTCACAACTCCACTAGCAATGCATCAATGTCCCAATCCTTCCAAAATGTCTCCAACTTTGATCATCTTCCCTTTTTCTCATCTGGGCTAATCTAATAGGTGTTAGATGACATCTCATTGTTGTTTTAATTTGCATTACTCTAATCGATAGTGATTTGGAGCATTTTTTCATATAATTATATATATATATATATATATATATATATATATATATATATACAAAAATTATTTAAAGTAGTTTGAAGCCAATGTAGGTAAACCTTCAGACATCAGACCAAGGAATACATTTTACCCAAGAGTCAATAGAGGGATAATGAATTTTATTGTGGTGGAGAGTAACATTGTCATACCAATATAAAAATAAATAAATAAGATAAGGCAATTGAGCTTATATGACAAATTACTGAAATTTAGAGGTAAACAAATTTATCCCAGGTAACTTATCAGCTCAACTTTTCTTCTTCTCAGGAAGCGGCATCCATAACCACAGCTCTCATCAATTCCCTGGGTCACCCTAATGTAGGACTAGTATCTCAGTGTCTCTTTTTTATTTAAAGGAGTTTCCTGATGTCTTCTCTGTAGAATGTTTTGTCCCAGGACTATGGTTCATTTAATGGCATGCTTAAGACTTTTTGGTGCTAGTAGGAGGAGCCTATTACGTTTAGATATGCCTCTAAAGAAAAAAAAAGATTTGACAGCTTTCTAGAATGTGAATTAGGTAGGGGATTTCTGACAATTGAGAGTTCAATCAGAAGTGTATTCAGGCAGTCCATGAAATAGGAGAGAGAGACTTGAACCAGAGTTGTATTTGAGTGATTGGAGAGAATAAAATGAATTCAAGAGATAGTATTAGAGCAGAATCAATAGGAATGAACAGCTAATTATTAATATTGGGGAGAGAGTGAGGAAAGTTAGAATCAAGTAACATATAGCTTAGAGGTAAGTTGTGGACCTAAAAAAATTAGGGAAGTTTGGAAAATTAGGTATTAAAAAAGATGAGTTTTATTTTATACATATTGAATTTGAGATATGAAAAGATCATTTGTATGAGATGTTTTATCTGCAATTGATAATGTACTGCTGCAGTATGGGACAGAGAAAATTGATGTTAGAAGAATAGATTTGGGAGTTATCTAAATAGAAGTGTGAATTGGTTCCAGGGAAGTGATGAAAACAATGGGAGAAGGCATCTAAAGAAGCAAAGATGAACCCAGATAGAGCCATGATATAAGAATCTACAGAGAAAATGCAAACCAACAGGGAGAAGATAAATAATTTTGTTTTCAGGAGTAGGAAAATTAGCAGGAGATGACAGAGTTGTGAAAGTACAGGGAGTGGAAATATATTAAAAAAGAGGGTATTCAAAATCATCAGAAGTTATATAGCCTATGGTAAAGATGAGGAGAGTTAAGAAAGAAAATTGGATTCAATAATCAAGAATTCATTAGTAATATTGGAGAAAGTAGTTCCATTTCACTGATAAGATCAGAAGTCAGATTGCATATAGGAATGTAAATAGAAATGTAAATACAATATGCATTAGAAATATAAATAGAAATACAAGTAACAAGAAGGGTAAACAAAACTTCTTACAAGTTTGGCAGTAGGAGAAAGAGAAGAGAAATGAAAAACAGTTTGAGATTATGGAAGAATTAAGGGGAAGTGTTTGTTTTTGTTTGCTTTTTATGATATGAATAAAATTGGCTTATTAGCAAAGGATGGAGAAGATAATAGTGGATAAGGCAAAATAAAAAAAAATGCAGAGATGAAATGACTGAGGAGGTAAGCTTTTGGAGGAGACAAGACTCAGGATAAAGAGCAAAGCTGGAAGGTTTACGTTTATGATGTGTGATCTTAATTTTCTGAATTTTGATACACCAGTCCAGGCTGTTTTGGAAGTTAATCATAATTAAAGACAAAACCTCCTTCAGTTCCCTTGTAAAAGACAAGGGAGAAACCAATAGTAAACTATTTAATTAAGGCAGAATAATTCAGTAAATACAAAGAAAATTTAGTAGTAAAATAATTCTCCCAACACTTACTCCCTCTCTCCAAGGCTCAAAAAACCTTTGCTCCTTTGAGACAATGACCTCACACAGACAAGAACACCAGCAACTCCATTTCTCAAGAACTGGCTTTGTAGACTTTCTGATTTTTCAGCTCTGACTCTGCCACCTCCCTCTCCATTGCCTTTGGGTTTTCTCTACTATGCTGACTCAGTCCAATTCTTCAATTAATGATCTTTTCCATAACTAAAATTTCACTCACTGCTTTTCTGCCAACTCATCATAGTTTCATGGGAGGATGGTGGTCATTACAATTAGCATTCATAGCAAATTTTATGCTTTTAAAAATTCTTTTCAAATATCATTTCATTTGGGTCTCACAACAATTCTAAGAGGTAGGTGAGGTTGTTATCCCATTTTAGATATGCCTCTAAAGGAAAAAAATCCCATAACTGTTTTCCATTTCTCTTCTCTTTCCCCTACTACCAAACTTATAACAAGTTTTGTTTTCCATCCTTATTACTTGTATTTCCTCTATTTACATTCCTTTATGCAATCTGACTTTTGACTGCATCAGTGAAGTGGTTATTAAATCCAATTTTCTTTTTTATTCTCATCATCCTAACCAAATATTAAATTAACCAATTATTAAATGACTTGCCAAGGGTCAAACAGCCAGTTAGTGTCTGAGGCTGAATGTGAACTCAAGTGTTCTTGACTCCAGGTTCAACTATCCATCTACTGTTCAACCCAACTGGAATTGGAGTAGAAAGGGAAATTAAGATACAGAAAATCTGAAAGAATATAATTGAACTGAAAGAGATCTTTCCATCTAGCAATTGTCTAAAGAAAGAATTTGACCAAGCATCTTCTCCATGAAGATTCTAATATTAATTTCTGAATTTTGGAGGAGTTATATCTTATTAGTTTTCTAGTTTCTGGGACTGGGGGTAGTTAGAGGTGTTCATTATTCTTTTGTGGGACTGCACTGAGGAATAATCAACTTGAGGAATAATCAACATATTTTCTACAGTTTTGCCATAAAAGTCTATATGATACCTGCCTGATACACAGCAGTGACATTAAAGTGATTGGTCAGATTTTCTTCACTTCCCACTTCACAAAATTCTCCCTTATTCATGCCTTTAATTGGAATAATATTATTAAATTCCTTTCAACTCTTCCCAACCCAGAGGGCCAGCTCCATGCCCCCAGTTGATCCCTTTGGACTTTGTGAATAAACATATCTACCATCTTGTGCTAGCCTTTTCATCTTCCATCATAGTCTGAACAGGTAGTGGTTTCTCAAAGCAAATTTATTTTTAATTTTACTAATTTATTTATTTAGCATTTTATTTTTCTCTGATTAAATGTAAAAACAATTTCTAATATTTGATTTTTTAAAACTTTGAGTTTTAAATTCTCTCCCTCTCACCCCACACCCCCCTCATTGAGAAAGCAAGCAATTAGATATAGGTTATAAATGTGTAGTAATGCAAAAGATTTCCATAACAGTGATACTATGAAAGAAAACATAGATTCCCCATACCTTACCCCCCAAATGAAATCTCAAGAAAAATTTAGTTAAAAAAAGTATGCTTTAATCTCTATACAGACACCATCAATTTTCTCTCTGGGGGGATAGCATTCTTTATCATAAGTCTTCAGAGTTATCTTGAGTCACAGTATTGCTGAGAAAAACTAAGTCAATTATAGCTGATCATGCCACAATATTGTGGCTTTTGCTTTGTACATAGTAAATTTCAATTTGCATTAGCTCTTGAAAGTAGGTCCAAGTTTTTCTAAGATCATCTTATTCATCACTTCTTATAGTAGAATAGCATTCCATCATAATCACATACACATTTGTTCAGTCATTTCCCAATTGATGGGCTTTCCCCTTAGTTTCCAATTGCCAGCAGAAAAGAGCTTTTATAAATATCCTTGTACATAAAAATGATATTCCAAAAGGCAAAAGAGTCTGGATTACAATAAAGAATCAATTATCCAGATAAATTGTGCATATTCTCAAAGAAAAAGAGATGGGCGTTCAATGGAATAGGGAACTTTCAAACTTTTCTGATGAAAATACCTGAACCGAACAAAAATTATGATCTTCAAATATGAGATTAAAGTAAGCATAAAATAGTAAACAGGAAAGGTAAATCATAAAGCACTTAATGATGTCAAACTGTACATATTCCTAAATGGAAAGATGATACTGATAACACATAGATTTTCTCATTATCAGGACATTTAGAAAGAGTATATATAGATAAAGGACAAAGGTGTGAGTTGAATATGAAGGGATGATAGCTAAAATAAAAAAATTAAGAACTGAGAGAAAAACGCCCTGGGAGAAAGGGAATGGGGGAGGTAGAATTGGATAAATGATCTCATATAAAACAGGTAAGAAAAAGTTTTTACAGTAAAGTGAAAAATAGGGGAGGGTGAGGGGAATTAGTGAATCTTACTCTTTTCATAATTGGCAAAGATAGAGGAAAAATATGCACACTCAATTTTAAGTAAATAAACCCATTACTAAAATCATCTTTTCATTCTTTAGTATCTCCCTGCTAGATTTTAGGATTTATTATATCAGAATTATTCTTCCCCTCCACTCTCCCCTTCCTGTAATTCCATACTGGAATTTGTATGAAACTTCTCATGAGCAAACTTCTATTAATGCAAAACAACACTCAGTGTGCAACTTAGCATCTTGAAGAGTGTCTCTGAGAGGTTGTCATTTGCTCAGTTTCATATGACCAATATAATGTTAGAGGTGAGACATGGCAATAACAGCAACCAACAACATCTCACATTTCTATAAATACTTTATCAACATTATATTGTGAACTCCTTGAGGGTAGAAACTGTCTTTTGATTTTCTTTGAACTGAACATAGAATCTCACACAATGAAAGACTAATGGACACTTTAAGATTTATAAAACACTTTCTATACATGTTTACATTTAATCCACATCGTAACCTTGGGAGGTAATTACTATTATTATCTCTATGTTACAGATGGGGAAACAGACTAAAAAGTACAACGTTTAACAAGGGTTAAATAAAAATAATAAAAGTTCGCATTTATCTAGACATTTAAATTTTAGAAAATAGCTTCCAAACATTATCTCATTTGATTCTCACAATAATCCCAGGATGTATGTATAATTATTTTCTTCATTTCTCAGATGAGGAAACTGAAATTCACACGACTTAAATGATTTGCTCTGATTACTAAACAAGATTTGAACTTGGGTTTTCCCTGTTCTTCTGTAAGTGCTCTATCCACAGCACAAAATTATCTTTTCAATATCATAGAATTGCAAAAAGTTTAATGTGGAAGACATGATCAAAATGTTTCAGTGCAAATTAAAAAATATATAACTATAAATAAGGAAAATGAAATCCAAAGAAGATAGGAGGTATGTCTAAAATTAGGAGAATCAGGTTTAGGACATCTCCAAATTCGCAGTCCTGTGACCTTCCCACTAATTCAAGGTGCTTCCTTTCATTTAGTGTTTTATATTGGGTTGATGATTTCAGTTTCTGCCCTAACATTTCCTGGGCAGACAGGCCTCACTCTGTTGACAATTCCAGTAAACTCAACACAGAATAAAGTAAAACCAAAATACATCTAAGCAATGTCTAAATACAGAGTAGACAGTCTCCTTGAGAACATTAGTCTTTTACGAAGTGGTGCAATGTGAGTCTAAAATAACTTTTTTTTATATATTGTCAGGAACAGAGCTACCCACAGAAAGAAAAAGAAAAAAAATCAAGCTAAACAAAAATCAATACTTCTTTTTTTTTTGATTGTTAAAGTGGCTGAGGTACTATATAATTTTTCGTCTTGAAGAATTTTGCCCAATTTGACAAGTAAACAAATGTTTAACTCTCTTTTTTATTGTTGGAGAAGCAAGGACAAAAGGAAAGGAGTCACATCATGTTGTGGTCGTAGTTTTTCTTTATGTGAAACACAATCAGACTTCTTTATGGATGGATCTTTCTTCTGATTGAATGGAGAACTATGAAGGTTTTTCCACAACTAAATAATTTTTCACAGTTTCTGCCATTTTGTTAAATAATCTAACAGGAAACTGGAGTGTTTTTTCTAAATAGAAGAGAGTCACAATGCTAAAGTTTTTATAGAGAGAAAATAGACAGTGTGTTAAAGTACAAAGGTGTGCAAATTAAGAGGGACAAAACAGCAATTTAAATTACTGAATTTTTGAATCTCTTTTTTGATTTGGTCAATTCTGCTTTCTAGGAGTTCTGTTTGGGGGATTTTTGTGCCTCTTTTCCCATTTTAACAATTTCTTTTGTCAGGCATGATTATAAATCATTTTTTGCCCCTACTTTATTAAGTTGTTGATTTTTCATAATTTTAATCAAATTAACTAATGATTTGTCTATCTTGCTTTTGATTTTTATAGAACCAAATCTTATCTATATTTATTAATTTGATGTTATTTTCAATTTTATTAATATCCCTTTGATTTTTCAGAATTGCTATTTTGGTGTGTAATTGAAGACTTTTAAGTTTTTGCTTTTCTAGGTGTGTTTTTAATTGAATGATCAATTTATATGCTCTCTTATTGATTGATGTAAGCAATTAGAAAGTTATTGTGGTTCATCCTTAGGAATTGAAGAAAACCAGTGACATCAGGAGGGTGATGTCTTGACTTGAAATTGGAATTAGATGAGACAGAACCATACAAAGTCTCTCTCCTCCAGTGTCACTGGAATCCAGGGGCAAGGCATAGATCAGGCCAACTGGTGATGGTCCTGAAAGAAGTGGAAGACCTTGATCTTAATCTTTCCCAACACTCAATTTGTCTGGGGCAACACCCATTAAGTAAAGGCTAGTTATTTGAAATAAAAGATGACCTACTTTGCTTTCACAAAAGAATCTCTCAGGGAGGGAAAGACCCCACTATTTACAGTTACTCTGAGCCAGCAAAACCCAAACAATTAGTTAGGAGCTAGGTCTGAGATCTATTACTGGCCAAAGCTTGAGAGTCAGAGTAATTTGGGTTTCAAATCATTATCAAGTAACTCCATTTGAATTTCAAAGGGCTATATCAAGGTCTTTTTTTCTAGTGTTATATTATTTTAATGAAAACTACAAGAGATAAGAGAGTTAATTGTCCAAGTTTTAAAAACAATCACAACAAAAATAAAATACTGATAAAATAAATGAGTAGGGAAGAAAAAATTTCTAATTCCACCAACCCCAAAACTTTACAAAGTATCAGTGGTCAAACTTTGCAGTTCTTTGGATAGAAGACCCACATGTAAGGATATGATCCTCACATGGACAGAAATATAGGAGGAAGTGGAAAATGAAATAGTAGCAATGGAATAGATCTGTTGGATCCCCCATTTTTTAAAATTCTATTCTTCTCCTTAACTTATTTCTTATTTCTTTTATGTTTAGAGACATTTAGTCCTGAGAGAAATCCCATATTTATATAATGTTTCTGTCTATTTCCTCCTGTAACTCAATTGCTTTTTTCTTTTAAGAACTGGGTTGTTCTGACATTTGGCGTATATCTGTTACTTCATTGTCTATGATACTTTTTAGCAATTATCTCTTTTAATTGGGTCTATTTTTACCTTTACTTTGTCTGAGAACATGAATCTTATCCTTGCTTTTTTTAACACAGCAAAAGCATAATATATATATATATATATATATATATATACATATATATACATATATATATATATACTGCTCTAGTCTATTTTAATTCTATGTGTGTCTTTCTGTTTCAAGTGTGTCTCTTATAAACAACATATTGTCGAATTCTACTTTCTAATCTATTCTTCCATCTGCTTCTGTTTTATTCGTGAGTTCATCACATCATATGCACAGATATGATGATTAATTATATTTTCTTCCTTCCAATTTTCTATTTTCTTCTGTTTCTCTCTTTGTCTCATTCTGTTTTTCTCTCTGTCTGTCTCTGTCTCTGTCTCTGTCTCTGTGTCTCTCTCTCTCTCTCTCTCTCCCTTTCTCTCTCTCTGTGTAATATATAGCCAGTTTGGGAATTTTGTAAGTTTTCAGTGCTTCCAAGGTTATGAAGAGCAGTGGGTCATTACACAGAAGTGTTGAAGAAGAAATATCTGTCTAATTTTTAAATTTAATTAAATAAAATAAAATAAAATTTAATTTGATTTAATTTAATTTAATTTTATTTTATATTAACAAAATCTTATTTGTGCCCATCTATTGTTTTCTGAGACTTTCCTTTGATTCAGATTCAGATTGTTCAGCATAAACCCCTCTCAGAGCTAAATCCCTCCAGTTGTTCAATGTTATCTCCGCAGTTAAATGTAAATTCTCCAAGACAAGAGCAACCTTAGTCCATCCCTTTACCCCTCCTCCAGCTTCCTGAATCTGTCTTCCAAAGTGGGTACCTGACCCCAGTCACATAGAAGGGCTGGAGCATTCTTTAACTCCCTTTCTCCTGACTCTATCTGGCACAAGAAGCAGGCAAGACTATAAAAGTTTGTCCCACATTCACCTCCAGGCTAGACCTTCTGGTCAAGCCCAGTCATTTTTTAGGACTGTTTCCCTTTTTTAATCTCTCTTGCCCACAGGCATTCTTTTCTCAAATTTTGTTTTTCAGCTTGTCCTTAAGTAACTTGCTGTCTCTCCAGAAAAGTTTAATCTGTGAATTGGTTAGACTTTGCAGGTCTGTAATGAATTTTGCAGCCTTGTGAATTAACAAACTGAACTTTTATATCTCCAGTCATTCATGAGTTCTTCATTTCAAGAACCCTGTTCACTGTAATGGCAATGCCCACTTCCCCATCGTTAAATGGATCCCTGCTCCCTGGCAACCAAAAATGCTGGCTCTCCTCTCAACAGTTTGACTGGGACCAGTGTCTCTACTGTTCTTCAGGTGGTAGCAATCTTGTTCCCCCAGATACTGTGACCCAGAAGTGCATAGGGGAAAATATTGTGCTTAGTGCTAGGGCAGGGTTCCCTAGAATCTCTTATCACAAGTTTTTCTGCTTCTTTACCAGTTCTGGGCTGAGAGCCCTTGAAATTACTGTTCACGTTGTTAGAGATGCTTCCTAGGCCCACAATTGGTGATGTAGTCTGGACTCTGAGCTAGCCCCCTCCATAGTCACAGACCTCTTTTGCCAAATCCCTAAACGATTTTTAAACTGGATGAATGCCTCACTCTGCCCTTTGTTTGTTCAACCACTCCAGAGTTTCATTTGATAGTTTTAGAAAAGAAATGTGAGAGTTTGCCTGCATTGCTCCCTTTACTTAGTGATCTCAGCTACCTACTCATGCTAATATATTTTTAAATAAAGTACTCTATTTTTAATGGTTTTCCAACTTTTTGCAGTAGAATGAGAGAATATGATGAAAGAAAAATTTCAAAATAGTTTTTGAATAAAGAATATTTAGTTCAAGGCTGTTCTAATTACATAGATTACAACAATTTACTTACTAGGTCTGCAAAGAGATTCACAAATATTATAGAGGATTAAGTCTACTATCCCTGGATAAAATTTAAGCTGAACTCCCACAACAGGTTTATTTCAATCCGATTTATAATCCACAATTATTTGTCTTAAATATTAAAGAATGATGGTTTTTCAGTTTTAACTGTGAGTATCCTCATCTGAACTACCTGAAGGCCAGGTGTGTTATATTTCACCTAGCTAGAAAATTTACTACCAATAACAGTCAGTGTAATTTATTTAAGTTCTTGGAGCTTCATAGACCTCTCTCAGCATTATCTATTTAAGTTAATTTAAGGTTCTTTAGTTGTTGAGTAGTTTTTCACATGGATGAAACGAGAAAAGATTTTTTTTTTATATTGGTATATATCTGTTCCTTTTCATTTTGGAGCTGGGAATCATCATCCTTATAATTATACTGTAAGACATTTATGTAGGCTCAAAATTGTTAACTGAAGAAGTAAAATTTAATTTTAAAAAAAGATACGGTGGGGTAGTGAATAGAGCATTGGACTTCCAGCTATGAAGACATGATTTAGAATGATGCTTCACATTTAGTCCAGCAATATGACCTTAGATAAATGACTTCTTATCTCTTTGCCTCAGTTTATTCATCTATAAAAAGAGAAACATAATAACAACTGCCTTCACCAAATAAATGTTTTAGAAAGTTTTAAAAGCACTCTGTAACTTTGCTGTATTTGTACATGTGTGCAACTGTCCATAGGGAGGGTATATGGAGAGACCAGAACTGTGATTTTTTTTTATGTTTTGGGAATTACAAATGACTACATTTTATATGTGTAGGTTACATAAAGATAATTCCTCTACCACAACTACTACAAGTCCTATTCCAAGTGTTACCTGAATTTTTGAGGTTCATTTACTTGCTCATAGTCACACAGAATGCACATGTTAGAGGCAGAATTTGGCTCTAATTTTTTGAGACCCAGAAGTTAGTTCTCTATTGTTATTAAGAAACAGCTAGATGTGAGAAAAAAATCTGAGTTCAATTTATGCCTTAGATATTAATTATCTATGTGATCCTAGGCAGGTAGCAAACTTTCTCAACCTTAATTTCCTCATCTACAAAATAAGGCAATTTGGTAGAAATTTAAGTTCTCTTCCACATCAAAGAATCAAATGATTATTTACCACTTAAAGAAAAGAAACAGAATCTCGTTAAGTTATTTAGCAACTTCAGTATCATCCAGTGAACATGACTCTGAAGAGTGACATTTGATTGAAAACAAAAGAAAATAAGGATTCGGATGTGCTGTTGGGAAGCAACTATATAGGCAGATAAATCATCAGTTTTAAAGATTTACTTTTGTATATCGTTGCCTATTCTGAGTAGAAGTTTATTTCCTTCCTATATTTAGATTGTAGAAAAGTTTTCTCAAAATTGTACTAAGAAATGGAACACCCCATGTAATTATTTCTGTCCCTCCAAGAACTTCTCTGAAAGTCATTTGGGAACTTATTAAGGTGAGTCAATTTTCTATTGTATCACACTTCAATTTCTACCAGTGAAATGCAGTAATTTTTTATGCTTTCCTCCAGAGTTAATTATTTATATTTTACTGATCCTTGTGTGCTAAAGTGAATTAATTATATCCTTTTCAGTCTTATATGAGTAGCTCTTCAATGCTTTCTTCAATATTAAAAATTGCCTCCATCTTTTCCATAGAATTTCTCTCAGGACACCCTCCATCTAATTTTCTCATTTACTTAAATTTATTAAGGGCCATATTTATTAGTTTAAGTTCCCAATTACTTTTGGAAATGTTCACTAAGTATCTTCTTCATTGGAGTGTTCCTGAGAGAGACAATTATCAAGGTAGTTTTAGAATTTCATCGTTAAGTATATTTCAAGTTACACTTGTCAAGGTGTAAGAACTTTGGCTTTAAGTTATTGCTTAGAAAAAGAAACATATCAAAGAAACCATGGCTTCAATTAATGGTTATCAATTTATAGGATTCACAAAAAGGAAGAAAATTGAAATCATTCCTCTGCATAAGGAAATAGTAAATAGTAAAATATTCTTCAAGTTTAGAATTTCTACAGTTGTAACAAAGGATGTCTTCTGGGAAATTCCTGAGAACATTACAGGATCTAGAAATGACTCTAAACGGATTAGATTTTAATAGGAATTCTAAATAATCACTATGGATATAATAATGATCTCAGGATACTTTCTCAAATGAGAAAACGTCAGTTTACTTCAAATGAATATATAGAAAAGAAAACAACTTGGGAATTTCTTATAATGAGAAAAAATAAGCATTTATTAGATCCCTCCTAAGTGCCAGTCTAAGTATTTTGCATTTATTATTTCATTACCCTTAAAGGTAAGGTTTTATTATTATTATTATTATTATTATTATTATTATTCCTATTTTTCTTTTGAGAAGACTGAAGCTATTAGAGGATAAAGGACTTGCCCAGGAACACACAGTTATAAAATATTTTGATCTAGATTTGAACTCATATCTTCCTGATTTAAAGTTCATTAGTACATCCACTAAACCTCCTAGCTATCTATGATTAGTAGCTTCTTTAGTTCTCTTTCTCAATTTCCAGGACAATACCTAAAGTTTGGCCATGGGCAATAAATGAATAAAAGAAGAAATAAAAGAAAGGGTAAAGTAATTTTCACTTTAGCATCTTTTACTTTGATTTTCAAAATGTAGCATTGTTGATACATTATTTTCCTTAAAAAATTGCATTAATTTGTGAAGCTAAAAAATAATGCCCTTATAAACTTGAGAAATTAGGTGGAAGCATAGAAAATGAGTCTGAAATCAGATGAGTGAGTTCTCAGACTTGCTGCGCCACTTGCTAAAAGGGTGGCAATGAACAAGTAATTATTTTTTATGCACTTCAGTTTCCTCATCTATAAAATGACAATAATGCCCAAGATAACTATTTGGGTCTCTTTGGACGTAAATCCAACATTCATCAACAGACACTAGCATGCACCTACTTTTGTGTCAACCAAGATGTGAGTAGATAAGTATACAAAAATAAAAATGAAACTGATTTTCTTTTCCTTCAGAGTTTATGTTTTATCAAAAAAGACAGGGTCTGACTTTTAACAGTGGAAGGAATATTACTACTCATTTAGTCTCATGGCTTTATATGAAGACCCAAGAAAGTTAAGTGAAGTAATAGTTGCAGTAACAATAGCAGTAGTAACAATATTAATAATAATAGCTTGCATTTCTATGCAAGGTTATCAAAGAACTTTGCATTTTGAGCTATATGTGCTAATTTATTCTAATTTTACAGATCAGGAAACTAGAGACAGAGAGAGGCTCTTCAAGTTACCTTGTGACTAAGTCACTACAAGAATTTGGTTTTCTATACATATTGAATTGTCTCATTTTATGTTATCATGCATAGTTTTTAGATTAAAATCAAACATTACAGGATCTAGCAATGATTCCAAACTGATTAGATTTTAATAAGAATTTTATATAACCACTATGAATTCAATAAGTTTGATGAAACTCTTGAGTTGCCATTATCACAGTTTTGGAACATAACTGGTTGCATTCATAAATCCATCTTGTGACAGGTCTGCTGATGCAGTGAGAGCTCATATCCATGAAAAGTAGATTAGGTATTTCTTATTAAACAATAATTCTTTGTTTACACCCTTTGCCACTTTGCAATCTTCTTGTGCCTCTCAAGTCCAATTTTTCTTTCCCAAGCAAGCTCAAAAATTAACTTGCCAACCTTTACAATGTCTATTAGTGTCTTCTGTCATGCTAGGTCACTTCATTTATCCAGCAAGGGATTTTAAAATAATGGTAGATTAATTTATTTCTTATAAATTAAATTTTCCCCATTTCAATTTCATGAAGCAAGATTTGAGATGTCAGTAATTCATTGCTTTAACTGATGAGGCCAAAGTGATATTTAATGATCCAAGTAGAGAAAGATCTAGTTGGGGGAAGGATATTCTGTTCATTTATTTTAAAATGTGAATAAATTATTTGGAAAAACATTTAGTTCTCCTTTTCCTTCTCCTTCACTTCCTTCTCCTCCTCTTAATATACTTCTTAACATAAAAAAAGATATATTTATATATATATGTATGTGTGTATATGCTTACATATGTATATATGTGTAATACCTCTCAAAGATTTCCTTTCTGAGAGATAATTTTAGAAGAAAATAGATACTATATTTTATTAAACAATATAATTTCTATTAAAATAATAAGCTATTTTCTATTTAGTGACTAAGTGACCAAAGCAGTCACCTGGGGAATAGCAATCAGGTGGGAATTGGTTTGGTAACACTTAGTAGTTTCTATTTATTATTGTCAATTTAAGTTTGCCAATAAAATAGTCGATTCTATTTAAAAAGTGTGAAAGCTTAGAGAGTTATAAAAGAAATAAGGAATTAGACCCTGTAAATCTTAGAACTGTTTCATGAAACCGAGACTCATACTGTGTCTCCTGACTGCTAAATCTGAGTAATTGAATGGAGAAAATGCAATTGATCTGTTTTATGCAAGGATTTAAAATTCTCATTGCATCTGCCTATTACATGTAATGAAGCATGTCCAAGTTATATGAAATAAATATAGGTTGCAGGGGACCATGTGCCAATAGTTTGCCATTTGTGAAAAACTAATGCCAAATAAGCAAATGTGCGATGTAATTGAGAAGAATTTCAGTATCATTCAATTGTGTTGTGAGACATCTCCAAAAGTTTATTCAACCTTAAATTGTGTTATTAGAAGTATTGTGTCCAGATTCAGACATCTAGCTATTCCATTTTATTTTAATCTGACCAGATCATGTTGGTAGTGTTCTTTTCTGCGTATCAAATTTTAAGAGGGGCTTTGGCAAATTGAAGAATGTTGAGAAAACAAATTACTTTGCTAAAAAATCTTTAAACCACACTTTGTGAGCACGTGAGGAAATCTGAATGTTTCAAAAACAATGTTCAGAAGCAGTGTGATACAGTGGAAAGAACACTGATTCTGGGATCAAAGGACCTACATTTAAATTTCTATACCTGATTCTTACTAATGCTGGCCACTCCTTGCTTCTGTTTCCTCATTTGTAACACACAGAAACACTTACAAAGACACACACACACACACACACACACACACACACACGCATGCACGCACATGCACAAACACATGTCCCATGCTACCTTGGAAGAACAGAAAACTTATGAATTCTTAGAATTACCTCTGCACAAAATATCTAAAGTATAAGATAGTGCCCCCTACATTTTTGAAGCAGAATCCTCACTTTAGCATACAGTTAAAATTCAAGAAATGAGCCAAACAACAGAAAAAAATATTACTGTGATGACAGGGAATATTAAAACAGAAATTCAGAAAAATATTAAACAAAGTCAAAGCTTCTACATTTGAAGAAAAATATGATTTGTCTCTAAGCCATAGAAGAGCTCAAAACTGATTTTAAAAATCATGTGAGAGGTAGAAGAAAAATTGAGAGAGAAATGTGATGTAAAATATCATGAAAAACAAGCCTACCCCTTGGTAAATGAGGTACACACACACACACACACACACACACACACACACACACACACACACACACACACAAATACTGAAGAAAATACCTTAAAAACCAGACAAGGAAAATGGTGCAAAAATTCAATGAAGACAAGAATTCCCTGGAAAACAGAATTGGCCAAATTGGAAAAAAAATTTAAAAAATGCATTGATTAAAAGAACTCCTTGTATGGCCTTGGGCAAGCCACTTAACTACTTACAAGAAACCTAAAAAAAACTCCTTAAAAAGTAAAATTAATCAAATGAAAAAGGAAGTGCAAAAGTTCATTGAAAGAAATTTACTTATCTGCCTCTCCTTTGTCTCCCTTACTACCAATAACCACCCTCAAGAAGCTTAGAATAATCTATTTAGGGATATAAGCACAGATATGGATAAGTATAATCTTGATAATCTGAAAATAAAGGAGAAAGAAAAAGCAATGAGGGTTTTGGAAAGATTTCCTAGTTAAATGTTGAAAAAAGGTAGGAATTCTCAGTTGCAAAGGTTGGGAAAGAATGCATTCATGGGGGGCACTGTGTAAAGACACAAATCTGAGAAATGAACTACTGATTTCTAGGTAACTTGTTTCCATTTCATCAGTAATATTGAGTAATTAAGGGGAAATAATAAGTAATAAATTTTAAAGAAAAACTGAAGAAATTTTGTAAAAAGGTTTTTATTGTCATTTTGAAAAGTTTGTACCTTTTCCCATGAGATAATGAGTTATTAAAGTTCTTTGTCATGGGAATAACATAGTCAGACATACCTATAAGATACATTATTTTCAAGTTTATAAACAAACTGGAAGTTTGGACTAGAATTAGGAGACAGCTTTATCCACAGATACAACTAGAAAATGCTTTTATCTATATAATTATTTTATGATTTCAACACTCATTCAATGAACTTTGATAGGGATAAACTTTTCTGTTTTTATTTTCTTATATCTTATTTTTGAAAGTCAGCTAAGAATAAGTATGGTATTTTCTTGTATTCAGTACTTCTTTCAGCTGGCTATGTGACTAAAGAGATATAATCTGAGAAAAAATCATTTCAGATGAAGAAACTGGAAGGTATATGATTATATATATAATATAATTAATAATATAATATTATATATATATTTGAGTTGCACAAATAAAACTACACAAACATGGAAAGAATAGGGTGAGTGGGTATCACTTGAATTTAATTTTCATAAAAACTTGTCAGGAGAGGAAAGTTTCTGTATAATACATTCAAATTCAGCAAGGTGTTTGATGACAACACAAAAAAGATGATAGGTGTAGATTTAGTTAAGAGATACATCAGAATAAACTGTAAATCGGATCATGAAGATAATATAAAAGGGAAAATGCAGTGGTAGCAGTTAAGACAACAGGAAGCAAAGAATATAGAAAAAATACGAGAATTAGATGGAGGAAATTAAGCATAATTATCGCTGTAAATATAGACAATCTACAATTGCCCTTAAAACAAAGGAGATAATCAAAATAAACTAGAAAGAAAAAATAAAATTAAACTGACTACAAAATGATACTTGAAACATCAAGACAAAATGGCAAAACAAAGTTTGGAGGAAAATCTATTTAGGTTTCTGATACAAAAAGTAGGGGAAGTAATAATAGGGCAACAACAAAACCAGATCTAATTTCAAGAGACAAAATGGGAAACTATATTTTTCTAAAAGGCAGCATAGACAATGAATGGATTGAAATATTTAATTTATTTGTACTAAATGATATAGCTTTTAAATGTTAAAAAAAGGATAATTCCAACAAGAATGTTGTAAAATTATCATATAGGGGCCCTAAATTCAACCCTATTAGGTCCTAGACAAATTTAACAAAACAGAAATAGGATAGAAAAAATAAAATATGGCTGACATCTTTACAAAAATAAATCACATCTTTGAACATAAAAAAAAATCATGAACAGAAAAGGAAAAATATTGTAGATAGGCTTTACTAACAATAATTCAAAAACTTTTAAGTTAAAATATATTAAAATCATTTAAAATTATATTATATGATATATAAATTAAAATATATTTAGACTTTTAAAGATTATATTAAAATCATTTTTAACAATCAAACATTAAACTAGAGGCTAAATAACATAATCAAACAAAAATTTTAGGCAACAAGCAAATGGTAGATAATTTCATCAGAGATCATTACACCAATCATTAAATATATAATTTGGGGGATATATAACCATGGAAGAACTTCGAGAAAAATGTTTGTGGTTAAATAATTTTATTGAATAGAAAGAGGAAGAAGGGATCGATGATTTGGTAATATAACTAAAAATACTAGAAATCCAAAATTAAAATAAATTAGCAATAAACAATGAAATGTTAAAGTAGAAATTTTGAAAATGAAAGTATTAAAAATTGAAAGTAAAACAAAAGTTTTTGAAATAGAATCAGTTTACAACAAAAATAAAACAAAATAGATAAATCTATTTTTATTAAAAAGAAAAAAACAAATCACTAGCTTCAAAAATGAAAGATATTCTTAACATGAATTTTTAAAATAGAAACTATTTTGTAGAACTATAAATCAACCAAATTCAACAATTTAAATAAAATAAACTAATATTTCCAACAAAGTAAAATTCCCAAATGAACAGAGAAGAAATGAGAAATTCAACAACTTTGAGAAGAAGAAATTAAATAAGACATGATTGAACTTGCAAAAAGGAGAAATTCCAGGGTCAGATGAACTCAGAAATGAATTCTATAATATATTAAAAGAACAATTAGTTTTAATACTATGCATTTAAAAAAAAGTAATGGATACTACCAAATTATTTCATGAAGTAGATATTTGTAATATATAAGCTTGATAGAATTATAACAGAAAAAAGTGTAGCACTCTAAACCTAATGAACATTAATGAAAACAATTTAAAATATAACATCAGGGAAAAGGTCAAAAGAACTTATCACAAAGATTATGCACTGATCAGATTGATTCATGTCAGGAATTCAGGATGTTTTAGTGCTAGGAGAAGAATACCTTTAATCAAGCATACTAATCTTTTTTAAAATGATCAATTTTTCAGTAGATTTGAAAAAAAAGATTTTGAAAAAATGCTATATTAATTTCTTTTTTAAAATAGAAAATATAAGTGGATCATGTCTTCAATATTAATAGTTACCATTATATTTAATAGAGATAAACTAAAGTCCTCTCCAGGAAAATCAAAAATGAAATTAGGATATTTACTGTCACAACTTCTATTGACATAGTATAGAAATTTTGACTTTTAGAATAAGGGGGAAAAAAGAAAATTGAGGGAATGAACATAGATTTAGAAAAGCAAAATTATCATCTTTTGCAGATAAAATGATGCAAGTGCGGTAAGGGTCATTTTCAGCTCAGTTTCCTACTGACCATGGGCATGAACTGAGTAAATGGCAGCTCCTTCTCACCTGTGACATCCTGGAGATTGGTGCCAATTGGAGCATGCTATGAAAATACATTGCTCCTTGTATGACTCAGTTCAAATGAAGCTTCTTTGACTATAAGCGGCAGCTCCCTGGGTCAGCCTATATGCACTGTGCCTTGGTCCTCAATCTGATATTCTTGCTGTTTCTGAACTAAGAAGCTAAGTTCCAGATAAGACTGGAGTGGATAGCTGCCAAAGCCATCCACACCAATGTCTACATCAAGCAACTTGTGTCCTTACAGTATCAGATGGAAGAAAACTTCAATAAAGTGTTCCTGGTCAAGGGAAATGTGCTTCCTAAAAAGAAAAATCCATCCCTACATTTTGTTGGTTAATATAAAGGATGAGACAGCGGCCAGATTGAGAAGACATATGGGAAGATTCTGTTTGGGGAGAATATTTATATCATTTTCTTCACTATACACAAGAAGATGACTGAATAGACCATGATGAGGAGGTGTGTCCTGGACCCCAGACATTCTTAGAGTTTCAAATTACAACCTTAGAAGTCAAGAATGCAACCACTCCATTTAGAGAACTAGACAAACAGGCCATGGGATATGTCCCATAGGTGAAGAAGATCATTTGACTTGGGTTGGGGTCAAGGTGGAGAGAGTTAAGAGACATATTTAAAAGATAGGGATAGAATTAAGGTAATAAAGAGTCTAGGATTATCATTGTCATTGCTGTAGGTAAAGAATTCTAAAGAATCAATTAAAAATTGCTTAATTTATCATCCTAAAAATTAGCTTTAGCAAACTTGACAATTATAAAATAAATACACAAATCATAACCATTTTGTTGTAATACCAATACATGAATAACACCAACAAAACCAATAAAAAAAGAAAAATTACATTTTATATGGCTGTAGAATGTATAAAATACTTGAGTATCTAGCCACTAAGAAACACACAAGAATCATGTAAATACATCGAAATATAAGGGATGAATTCTGAAAATAGCTCATAGGACCAGTTGAGAACCAATTGTTATTCTGTATCATGTCAGAAATTATGCTACTAATCATAGTTTGATTTACTGCTTTGTTGATGGTCTAGATTTAGATTTTAAGGAGAAAATGTTAATAAGAGATTAAATTAGAAAATGTGCTATGTGCATATTTTTATAGCTGTTTATTAAAGAATTATCGGCACACAACTCTTTGGTCTGTTCTTGCAAAAGGTCTTTCCATTAATATCTTTCAATCATGTAAGAATGATAAAAAGACCCAATAATAATAATTTTACTGCACAACAATCATTAATAATATCAAATGAAGCATAAGATAGGGAGAGATAACGCTTTCCAAAAATGTTTGTCACTGTCACAGAGAATATCCACAGCAAAGAATAAATGGAATATGATTTCTCTAGAAATGCTGAGGTTCTCCAGGAGATTCTCCTCATTGTTGATACAATACAGTTTATTTCAGAGTGACACTGGATTATTTCTTCTTCCTTACAGAAGACAACTGAACTCTGGTTGACACTTTGCCCTGGCAATTTCTTTGTCTAATATTCTTTCCCATCTTACTCCTCACTGTTTCCTTTCTTCAGGACTAAGCTTCACTCTATTTTCTTCAAACTGAAGTCTTCTTTGGTCTCCTTTAGCAACACTCCATCTGCTAGTGATTTTTCTTAGATTATATTTTTATTGTGTTATGTATATAGTTTTCTACTGGTTGACTTCCCTGTTATAATATGAACTCTTGAAGACTTTGAAGACTTCACCTTTCTTTTTATCCAGAACTTAACAATTGGACTGGACTATAATGATCCTTAATAAATATTTAGTAGTTGATTGACTTAAGGCAAAAACATCTTTGTTCTTGATAGACAGAAATGATAGGTATAAAGATAATCATTTGAGGAACAGGAAGAGAGCACATTTGAGGGTATCCATCACGTGTCTCCCTCCACTTCAACCTCTGAGCCTTTCTCTGATTCTTTCTCTGTCTTTGTCTCTGACTCTTTCTGCATCTGTCTTTTTTTCTTTTTCATCACTTGTGATAATAATTGCAAAAGAAACTTCTTTTGATGCTATTTGACCCCTTTCCTGACCCCATTCTAGAACAAAGATGTGGTCGTATGTTTTATATTATTGAACATATAAAACATATCAAATTGCTCATTGTGGTAAGCGGGGAGTTGAGGGAGAGAGAGGGAAAATTTGGAACTCAAAACATTTTTAAGTGGTTGCTAAAAATTAGCTTTATATGTAATTATGGTTTTTGCAAGCCAGTGGGGTTAAGTGGCTTGCCCAAGGCCACATAGCTAGCTAATTATTAAGTGTCTGAGGCCGGATTTAAACTCAGGTACTCCTGACTCCAGGGCTGGTGCTCTATCCACTATGCCACCTAGCTGCCCCTTTGCATGTAATTATGAAAAAATAAAATATTTAGAACAAAGGAAAGTAACTTTTTCAGGGTCAAATAACCAACACTGGCAGAAATGAGTCAGAGAGAGACCTAGGTCTTTCTGACTTCAAGTCTGACTTTCTCATCATTTAGTCATGATGTGCCAACCTCCATGTGCCTATCTAGTATCTCTCTCTCTCCCAAACTACATTCACACCCACACATATATGTATATTTATACATAGAGACATATATTTATGTATCCTTTATCTATCTCTACCTCTGAATCTAATCTTTGTCTTTCTGCTCTCTGTGACTCTGTCTCTCTGTCTGTTTCTTTGTCTAGCTCTCTCTTTCTATAAAATGTCATACTCACAGACCCAACTAATACATATATGAGAATATGAATGCACACACATCCCTTTCAGAATATTATTTTATATTATATGTGTATATATTCATAAATTATTTGATCATCTGTTTGGTTGATATATTCTATATATTTTGAAGTAAAGAATATTAATTTTATACAACAACGATATTAAGAAATAATTATTTGTAACTTCAGTAACTTGCTGGAATTATTTCCATGTATTTAGGTTTTATAACTGTTGCTTCCATATGTGACTATATTAAGGTAGAATTAAGTAAAGTGACTAAGTTTATCAGTTTTCCACCTAACAGAAGGCAGAGGTGACTAACTCATTTCCATAAACTGCCAACCAAAAAAAAAAAATTCTACAGTCTTCCAGACTATCACAATGAAATGTAATTCAGAAGTGGCTAACAAAATAAGGGAAGGATACATTACAATGTTAACTGTGGTTTTCTAAGTAAAAAAAAAACAAAACAAAACAGCCCTCAGGGATCTGTTCTGATAAAAGGGATAAAGAACTGACCTCTAAGTCAAAAGGACCTGCTTTAGGTCATTCTGACACAAACTGGCTGTGTTGCACTGGGCTATTCACTTGATTTTTCGGTGCCCTGGGCCATTCTTTAGTTCTAAAAGTTGTGGAGTAGAGTATCTTCTATCAGTGAAATCAAAAATCCAAATATACTTCTCCCTACCCCAAATATTCTTGTTTCTGTTTGGTCACTTCAGCTATCTGACTGTGAGTCCATTTGGGTTTTTCTTGGCAAAGGTAATAGAGTAGTTTGTCATTTATTTGTTTAGATGACTTTGTAGATGAGGAAACTGAGTCAAAAAATGTAAAGTGACTTGCCTGGGGTCATAATAGCTAGTAGGTGTCTGAGATTTGATTTGAACTCAAAAATTGTAACTTGTTAACTTCATTCTATCCACTGTCCACTTGTCCCCAAATAATTATGTAAAGACTGGTTTGCCAAACACAATGATCTTTTCTGTAGTTTAACACTAAAAATAATCTTTTGATACAGTATATTCTTAGACCTCCTTGATATTTTAATTAAGAGAATAAATTGTGTCTAATTGCTGATACCTATTTTTATCTTAAAATATTACTGTGATCTATACATCATATAAAGAACAATTAATTTATCTACAATCTTCTTAAAATTTGAATTTGCATCTGAAAATAATACTTCAATTGTGGGATGTATATGACAGAGCAGGACAGTCACATATCCATAATTCCAAAAACTATGCCTCACAAACAAGCCTTAGTGTGCATTTGACTTAAGGTCAAAAGATAAAGAGATTTCTAGAAGTTGTGATTTTATTTCAAAAAGTTGGTTCTGTCTCTTAAGCTTTAGAATAATTTGAAAGGGCTCTCTCTCTCTTCCCTTAAGTAAATTTAACTTAATGTATTCAATTGATTGTCATCAAACACCTTTCCTTATTTTATTTCCCACACTTAAAGTAAATTCCTGGCTTAATTGAAGATACCTGTACCTTTAAGTCACTAATGGAAGTTTCCACATTAGATTTAATATCTATCCATGATAAGAATTGTAAGGTTTTCTATACAATTATCAGAAAACCACATTCATCTAAAAGAAAGAGAAATGAATGGAACAAAAAGAAATGGGTGCTTGAGAATCATATTTTATTAGAGGTGATGTAACATAATATTAATGAAAAGTATGACCTTGGACAAGTCACTTACTTTACTTCTTTTAATCTTACCTTATTTTGTAAAATTTGTAATAGACTAGATTGACTCTAAACCTCTTCCTACTTCTAATTATTTCTGCTTACATAAGGTAGCATGGTATTAAAATGTCAAAGGGAGACCTCAAAATAAAAATAAAACCTCATGAGTATGTGAATTCATTTTTTATTGCTATTTTATTTTATTTTTCCAGTTAGATGCTATGAAAGCTTTTCAATATTCATGCACTTGTACATTTATGTTACACAATGTTTTTTTCCTCTTTCCCTTCCTTTAGAGGTGAACAGTCTAGTAAACGTTATGTGTGTACATTTGTGTTTGCCATGTTTCCTTATTAGTCATTTTATGTGTGTGCAATTAGTACTAAGGGGAAAAGATAGAAAAATCAAGGAATATGAAGGAAAAACATAAGAGATTTCAATGGTCAATTTTCTAGGGGATTCATTCTTGAGGAATTGCTTAAAATGTACACATGTACATATTGAGTGAAGGAATTCTCACATTTAGTTACTTATATCAATGAACTCACAGGTCTATATACAACAAACTATATTAGAATGGCAGTACTAGAAAAGACTTTATATTGAGATGGCCTATATTGTATTTAAATCATTGAGTCACTTTGGGCTACATACTAAAGCTCTCGTTGCCTCTATTTGCTTATTTATAAAATTGGTCCCAATAACTCTGTCTATATAATTGTTTGTGTAAAAACAGAACTAGAAATGTTTTCCCTTTGCAGTGATTTGACAATAAAACTGCAATTTATTCTACCTGTAGTGGTAGAATAGTGGTAGCAGGTAAGTGCCACATTAAAAAATGAATAAATGTAGTTGTTAGCAACCGATTTAGTTTAACCCTGTAATGGGAAAATTAAATGGACACCAGACTACCTGCAGAAATCGATGTCAGGAACCACTGCAGCCTATTTACGGTAAAAGCTGGGGTTGGCTTTCCGAATACTGTTTGGAGGATGCTCCATTATTGTCAAGTTAAATCTCCAGCCAAAACCTCATCTAATTTGCCGGTCTGTTTATGCTCCTTCTTTGACTCTTCCCTCTCCCTACCCTTTTCCTTTGATAGATTGCACCCAACCCAGTTTGACCATTAGCACTAAATAGATTTGTTTAGTTGACAGTGGACCTTCAAAGCTCATTTATCCCAGTCTGTCAAACATTATCTGCTCACCCTCTTCCCTGCCATGAATCAATAGTTTTCATTTGTATTTAAAACAGAGGATGTATTGAAGGTCTTCATGGTGAGAAGGTTCTGTGTTTCAGTCACTGCAATCTAGTCAATTTGCTCTGTTTGATAATACCCCATGGAAAGCCAGAGATGAACTCAGCAGGTGTTTTCTGGATCAAGAGACAAACCAAACAGAAGGGAAACTAGAATCCCTGTTCATCACTCATTTTAATCACCAACAGTCTCAGGGGCAAATTTTCAACAGGTTGTGTGAGAGGGACTTTCTCCAATTCCATTAAGAAATAATAGAATGTGTACCTGAGATTCTCTTACACTCCCCCCAGAATATCCCCTCACTCCTCTTTTGTGTGCATCAACTTGGAAACTGCTTTCCTTCCCTTGAAGTGTTTCTATTTTTCCTGACTGGTGATGGATGTCTATGAAAGCCAAAAGATTTTTCTAGCAATAATAGCTGTAAGAATCCAGGATAGCTAAAGAATATAAAATCCAAAAATTTATCTAATATTCATTAATTTCTTCAATGCTTTTTTTATGGGTGAGTTGGTGCCCATAATGAGGTAGAAATCAGGCTACAAAAATCACATATTTAAATTGTAATAACCCAACATATATTTGGGAAGATTGCCTTACCTAGTTTAATTTACCCCCTTATTAATGTTCTCTACTTAAAGAAAAATATGGATCTTGTATTAGTGCACCGAGGCTGGAGTCATTCAGACTTAAGTTCAAATATGCTCACTGTGTGACCCTGAGAATGTGACCTAACCTTTAGTTTTCTGAACTGTAAAATGGGGATAATAAAAACACCCATCTCTGAGGACCAATGTGAGATCAATTGAGATAATATTTTTAAAATGCTTAGCAGAATGTCTGGCATGCTTATTCCCTTTCTTTCTATAACCCCACATCACTTGTATCTTGTATATTTTCTTTTGACATCAGCCTTTGTTGGTTAAAATCTGAAAATGATTGCTAGGGTCATTATTTGCTTTTGATTCACCTTCATGATTTACAAAACCAGCATAACATTTCTAAAATTATTCAAGCATTTTTGGTACAATTTGCATTATATTTATTCCTTCCTCACTCCAGGCCCTAAAGTTTCTGAAATTATATTACATCATTCTCTATATATACTCTACTGATTATTTTTCTTCTGAAGTATAATTATTGGAAATAAGTGCAACTAGTTTTTCCTGCTAATATCTTTATTATAACTGTTTACCTCTGTCTAAGGAATTTATTTTTCATGGTTTGTCTCTAGATAGAATGTGCAATATATGGGTTAGTTTTTTTAAAATTCTTTGTGATGTGAGGATCAAGTTCATTAATTATAATACATATATATATATATGTATGTATATATAAAGAGGAATTCTCTAAGAAGAATAACCTACATAGCAACAACTGTTGATTCTATTGAATTAATCATGTCCCACTTGGTATATGAAAATTCCACCTTTAAATCCAGATGGCTGTGCAATTAAAAAAAATAAAAAGGATAGTTAAGTTACTACATAATTCCATTAATTGTTTCAATTCTACAAAAATAAAATTTAATGTGCCAGATGCTAGGGATGAAAAGTAAGAAGTAAAATAATTCCCATTTACCTTCAAGGAGTTGACATTTTATGTCAAATAAGACCTGAGTTGAAAGTTATGGGGGGGCTGGAAATAGATCAATGTGAGGGAGGCAGGGGAAGGGTGAGAAGGGAAAGAGGGAACCAGCTCACAAAAAGCCTTCATGGGGTTTAAAGAAAAAGAAAGGGCAGGTGTTCTTTTCAGTATTATAGAAGAGTCTTCCGTATTTTCATGGTCACCCCTAAAAGGGTCAGTTGCCAAGATTTGAGATTGAAGGGTCAGTACAAATGAAGATATGAATGGTATGATTAAACCAAAGACTGGATCAAATAAACAAAAAAATTAGAAATAAATAATTTGAATAGCTCAAATGTTAGATGATCCCAAGATATCATGATCCTTTTCTTCGTTGTATATGTTGGTCTACAGCCTATTCCCACTGCAATAATGCATTTTTTCTCTCTTCATTGATTCTCACCCCACAATTTTCTGCCATGCCCTTCCTTGCACTTTGAATCATAAAATTCTACGCATCATTAAATGTTCTTAAAAAACAATACTTATTTTTATTTAATTAAAATATTATTTTACTGCTCTATTTTAGTGATACCCTTCATCTTCTTTATTCTTATCTGGATATTTTTAAATTTATTTAATTATTTTCAAATTTCAGATTAATTCATTTTGTTATTTATACTTTGACATATACACATATAGAACTACTTGATTCATTGCTGTTTTTCTTTATTGAGATCTTCTTTTACTCAAATATTTTTCTTCCTGTGAACATCAGAAATAATTTGAAACTGAATTGTCCACATATTCATTTGGTATCCATTCAGGGTCAAAAAAGGCCCCCCACAATGCTGAATTGATCCTTTGTAGAAGGCTGTGTGTGTGTGTGTGTGTGTGTGTGTGTGTGTATGTGTGTGCCTGTGTGCCTGTGTCTCTATGTACCTCTGTATGTCTCTCTCTGTTTATTTAAAATAAGAATTTGAAGAGTTTAATAAGAGAGAGAGAGAGAGAGAGAGAGAGAGAGAGAGAGAGAGAGAGAGAGAGAGAGAGACCATGGAGGATTAGAAAAAGAATTGACCCTGAATCCCAGAAGATATGGGTTAGGTCCTGCCTCTCATGCCTAGTGACCTGTGTAAATCCAATTATATAATAAATAAAGCTCTCAAGTTCTTAGCAATGCTAAAATTCTAAAACAAATTGTTAGAGGAAATTATCAGACTTGATATCAAAATAACAATGAAGTCAGAGATCTGGTCACTGTCACTCCAAGCTGAAGCTACTGTGATTCATGTTATCTGATTTGGTGAAGCAAGTTTGACATTTGACATTTTTCCTTTTATTTTGTGTTAAAAAAAACAATTCTTGATCATATAGTCACTTCTTCAGAAAAAAAATTCCTTATATGCCTGGTTTAGATGCACTGTCTCCTTTCCTTGAGTCAATTAGAATTCCTATGAATTAAGATAACAAGAAAATCAAGAAAAACAAACCATTTTCCAATTCCTGATCTTTTGTCACTTTCCAAATCTGACTTCTTTCAAAGTCCTTTTCTTTATGTACAACATTGAAGAGAAAAAAAAAAATAACCTTTGATTCAAGATTTCCAAGTCCTTGAAAAGGACTTTATATTCTCTTCCAAAGCTTTCTAGTTGTTTTTAGGATCATTTTAGGAAAATGAAAAAATGAACTATTATGTTGTTGACTGTGTATATTTCTATCAGTAATTTTTGTTATAAAAAAGTATTGGCAATTGAGAGGCTGCCCATCGACTGAAGAATGCCTGAACAATTTATGGAATATGATTGTGATAGAATAATATTGTAGTATAAGAAATTATGAAGAGCATGATTTCAGGGAATGGGGAAATGAGCTAATGCAAAGTCAATTAAGCAGATCCAAGAGAAAATTTTAAACAGTAACAGCAATATTGCAATAATAATCAACTATAATTTAACTACTCTGATCAATACAATGATCCACAAGAATTCCAAAGGATTGATGATGAAAAATGCTATCCTCCCCTAGAGAGAGTTCTGATGAACTATGAGTGCAGAATGAGGCTTTTTTTCACTTTATTTTTTTTTGCAACATGACTAAGATAGAAAGATATTGCATGTCTGAGAGAGAGAAAAAAGAAAGAAGAAAAGAAAGAAAGAAAGAAAGAAAGAAAGAAAGAAAGAAAGAAAGAAAGAAAGAAAGAGGGAGGGAGGGAGGGAGGTAGGAAGGAAGGAAGGGAGGGAGGGAGGAAGAAAGGAAGGAAAATGAAAGAAAGAAAGAAAGAAAGAAAGAAAGAAAGAAAGAAAAAAAAGAGAAAGAAAGAAAAAGAGTAAGAGAGCCAGTTAATACTCACAGTGATTGGAGCTGAAGTGCTAAACAAGAGGAAGAGCTGGTAGATTACTTCCACTTAATAAATTGAGACTCAGAGAGGTTGTGTTCCTTGTTTGAAGGCCACACAATGGTAAAGCTGACATTAGATTTTTGATTTGTTCCTGGTTCTAATTTTTTATTTGACTCTTCCACATTGTTTTATACTTCAAATTCAAATCTACATTTTACAGAATGTTTGTTGAACTTAAAAAAAGAAGAAAAAAGAAAGAGAAGAAAAGAAAAAAATTAAATGATAATAAATATAAAATAACTCAGAAACAGACTAGGGTTGGACTAGCTGCCAGTTTCTCTAAAATGAACAAGTGGGTATAGGCAGGAGCAGGTTGACTGACTGTCAGCTGCTTAGATTTGTTTTTATAGTCTTAGAATCATATGAAACAAGCAAACTAAAATCATTTCCTTGGTTACAAAAGTGTACAATTTTCATCATTAATCACATAGTTCATATGGTTACAAGTTTGATCATGTAGTGGTTACAAGTGTGATGATCAATCATGTAGTTAATTTTCTTGTCCCTGCTCAGACCGTGATGACCTCAACCTGCCTGTTGCCTAGTTTGTTGCTGCATAGTAAAGTTATTGATTAAACAGAACTTTCCTTATAATGATCTTTGATATAATTTGTTTAATGGAATGCTTCTATGTTTTTGTACCATATGTGTAATGTTTTCGATATGCTCCCTTGACAACCTATAGTGAGGGTAGTTATGTTTGTCCACCTGTCCATTGACTCCTTCAATAACTAATTTTCCTTTCAGCCCTCGTTGGTAGATGCTACAGTTTCTATGACTTGTTATTCTTTGCCAATAAACTAAGGCTGTTAGAGTTCACATATCAGTCACCTATACTAACTACTCTCTCACCATCTTTATCATATATTCCTGTGTATGACAAGGGGGGCAAAACTGTTAATTTCCCTGGAACTCTATCTGACCTATCTTGTATCTGGTTTCCCTGTATATACTCTGACATCTCCCTGGAACTCCCAGTGCTGTGTCTTCCAAAGATTTCATAATGCTGAAGCCTTTTGTATGTCTCAGGGAGAGGCAGTCCTGTTAAATTTGGACAGAGTTCACAATCTGTTTTATTCAAGGAATTTCTCTGAAATCCTTCCTTTATGATCATTGAACTATTAGGATGAGTAAGTTTTGCAATCAATAATAGACCTATAAATATGGGTATTCATGGAATACCTATATATATTGAAGAAGGAAGTGTTGTTTCATCAGGCAGTGTGACTGCCCTGAGTCTTCTTGCCGTGACTGTGTCAAACAGCTTAGAGACCCTGGCTCCCAACAATGTACTTCTAGAGAACAGACATAAAAAATTATAAATTTAATTAATGATCCAAAGCTGTTTAACTGCATGATAAAGGGTATAGATGATATATTACTGGAGAAGGCAGTCTCACACTGGGTGACATAGACAAGGATACTTTTATCTAAGAATGAATATTTAATATAGACTTTAAAAGAGGGATAATATTTAAGTATCTTGGAAGTCAAGATACTTTTGATTTGGTGGCAAATGATTTGACTTTTTCATTGGGATCTCAGAAACTTCAGTCTTTTTTTTCCCACATGACAGTTTTCCAAATATTTAAAAGCAGCTACCCTCTGAAATATTTTCTTTCTAGACTAAAAATCTTCAGTTCCTTTAACTGATTGATGACCTAAATTAGAAGCTTGCCATCATCCTGGTTGCCTTTCACTGGACATTCTCCAGGTTATCAATATCTTATGTAAAGTGGGATCCTTGGAAGAGAACATAATATCCCACTGTGGTTAGTCAGAGGCAGAATAAAATTCACATAATGAAATCACTTTCTTGTTGCTAAAAGATATTCCTGTCCTAATGTTGCCTAAAATCTCATTAGATTCTTTTGATTGTCATTTCCCATTGTTAATTGATATTGAATTCCTGAACTACATATCTTTTTTAGACAATTTCCATATAAATATTCTTTCCCCAATTCATAATTGTGAAGATAATTTTTGGAACCATATACATTTTTGCATTTATCTTTACTGAATTTCTAGTTATCATATTTACATCAGTTATTTAACCTGTCAAAAACTTTTCAATCCTTACTCTATCAATCAATATACTATCTTTCTCAGGTTTCAATGGTTTCCAGGTTTTATTTGTGTCATTCATACCTTAATCTGAGTAATTAATGAAAATATTAGAATACACAGTCTTGACCAAATATAATAAAAGGCAAAAACAAAAACAAAATCCTCATCCCTATCTATACCTAAACAACTCACAGTTCAAATGGGGAAAAAATTCAGTTTTTAAAGTAATCATAGTTTATCTATGTTAACATTCAATTTGAAAAATTTTGAGTTTAAAATCCTCTCCTTTTCTCTCACCCCTTCTTCACCAATTGAGAAAATGAATATTATGTCAATTATATAGTCATGTAAAATTAATTTCCACATTGACCATGTTGCCAAAAAAGAAAAAGAAAGAAAATTAAAAAAATAGACTTCAATCAGCATTCAAAGGTTACCACTTCTAGTTTTGGATGTAGTGAGTATTTGTCTTTAAGAATACTTTAAAATTATATTGAAATTTTATTAATTATAGTAACTAAGTCTTTCCCAATTGATCATCAGCAAAATATTGCTGTTAATTTTATGTAATAGTCTTGTAGTTCCGCTCACTTCACTTTGCATTAGTTCATATAAATTTCAGGAATTTCTGAAATCATTATCTTTATCCCTTCTTATAATTCAATAATATTTTATTCCAATCATATGCCACAATTTGTTAATTCACTTTTTTAAATTAGGCATCTCCTCAATTTCTAAGGCTTTGCTGCCAGCAAAAAAAAAAAAACAAAAAACTGCTGGAAATAGTTTTTGTACATAAAAATCCACTTCCTCATGGTTTGATCTCTTTGGAATATAGATCTAGTGATGGTGGGTGAAAGATCAAGCTAAGTTTTACAGTCCCTTGTACTCAGTTCAAAAATTGTTCACCAGAATGGACGAACCAGTTACCAACTCCACCAACAAGGTTTCAGTATATCTATCCTTCCTTATCGCCTCCAGAATTGGATACTTTCCTTTTCTGTCATGATATGTGTGAGGTTAAATTTCACATTTGTTTTAATTTGTTTATCTTGATCAATTGTAATTTACATATTTCACATAATAAATAGTAAGTTTGATTTCTTCTTTTAAAACTGTCTGTTCTAAGGGACAGCTAGGTGGCACAGTAAATAGAGCACTTATGCTGGAGTCAGGCGGATCTGAGTTCAAATTCAACCTCAGAGGCTTAATTAGCTGTGTGCCCTTGGGCAAGTCATTTAACCCCATTGCCTTAAATAAATAAAATTTAAAAAAAACCTGCCTGTTTGTTTCTTTGGACCATTTATCATTCGGAGAATTGTACTTTTTATTCCCACAAGTTTGACTCAATTTCTTTTACATTTCAGAAATGAAACTTTTATCAAGAAAGCTTGTTGTTAAAATCTATTTCCCAGTTTATTTCTATACTTCTTATTTTATCCACAAAACTTTTTTCATTTTATAAATTCAAAATTATTCAGTTTATTTCCTATTATCCTCTGCATCTCTTGCTTAATTGCAATTTCTTCCCTTTTCCGTGGATCTAACAAGGTACATTTTCCCATGTTCCCCTAATTAGCTTATGATATCATCCTTTTGACTATCATTTATCTAGTTTGACCTTATATTGGCATACTCTGTCTATGTGATCTATGACTAGTTTCTTCCAACTACATTTCAGTTTTTTCATCAATTTTTCTCAAATGGTAAATTCTTGCTATAAAAATTTGCATCTTTGAATTTATCTAACACTAGATTACTGAAGTCATTTACTGTAGTGTATTATATTTTTAATCTATTCTACTGATTCATTGCTCTATTTCTTAGCCAGAAATAGATTATTTCCATGATTACCACTTTGAAATATAGTTTGAAATCAGCTACTAAGCTGCCTTCCTTCACATTTTTAATTGATTGACATTTAAAAAACAATTAATGTTTTATAATCTATGTTTTCCAGATGTTGATTTTTTTTAAAATATAGCTATATAAAGTAATTTTTTGCTAGGTTGATTGGCATGGCACTGAATGAATAAATTAATTTAGAGAGAGTTGTTCTTTTTAAAAATTGACTTGACCTACCCATGAGAATGGAATATTTTTCCAATTATTCACAAGTCTTTATATAAAAAATTTTTTGAATTATATTCATACAGCTCCCAGATTCATCTCAGAAGGCAGACTCCCAAGTATTTTACACTATCTGCGGTTATTTTTTTAAATTTTTTGCAAAGCAATGAGGTTCAGTGACTTATTCAAGGTCACACACAGCTAGGTAATTATTAAATGTCTGAGCCCAGGTCCACCTTACTCCAGGGTCAGTTCTCCAAGCTGCCCCCTAACTAGGATTTCTCTTTCTAATTCTTTCTGCTAAGTTTTGTTGGATATATATATACAGAAATACTGATGATGTAAGTGGGCATATTTTGTATTCTGCAACTTTCTAAAGTTGCTAATTATTTCATCTAGTTTTTAGTTGATTCTCTAGAATTCTTTATACCAACACATCAGTTATAAAGAGTAAAAGTTTTATTTCCTCAAGGAAAAAAGGTAAAGAATTGAAAGTTGATAATGTAAGAAGAGAAAGAATGCATGAACCTGAGACTGAAAACCTGAAGACTGAGAATTTAAAGAAAAAAAATACAATTTGTAATCAGGGAAAATCTGATACATACTGGCAATATCTCCTACTTCTTGAAGTCTGAAGTAATTCTTAGGAAAGAGTATCCTTTAATGGAGTAGGTTATATTGACTAAAATAAAAGCCAAGCATAAATGAGAGTATTCCACAGAGATTAGTGGATCCAAAATAGTAGAAAATACTGGTTTTCATGGAGGTCAGTAGCAATCCACCTATGAAGTTTTTCCATTCTTTGAAAGCAGCCAGACCTGGAAATATCAATAATTCACACTTAGTGATTAAAATCAAGCAATTCTAGTTGCTCTTTAAATTGCAATTCACAATACGTAGCATTTCAGCACTTTTCATCAGCAGCTCTATACATCTCAATATAATCTTTTCTACTGTCTGGGGGAAAAATCTTTCTGACACTCCAACATTATGGGATCCAGTTATATTTTCTCAAATGCAAAGTCATGTAGATTCAGACTATTAAGTATTGTTTAAAAAATACAAAATACTCCTTTGACTTCTTACAAAATCAGTTTACCTTGTTTAATACCTAATTTATTATTTTCAGATAGAAAGTCTCAATTACTATTGTTAATAGGTGAATTTCCAGTGATCTGATTGCCTACTGAGTGATTGAGGAAGAGTTCTTGTCCAAGAAAACAGATCATCACCTTGTTTAGCAGGGAAACATACAATGTAATATAATTCACATTTAGACAGGAAACCTTTCTGACTCATTTTTCTTACCAGATATAATGGAGGAAAGGATATTGGTGAAGCAGGGCAGGTCTGCATGTTTTCTGATGACTTACAGATTTAATAAAATAGAAAGAAAACTCATCCATCCTCTTTATGGGTCCCATTATATAGATGTTAGTAGACTGAATTATCAGAAATAAACTAGCCCTCATTCATTCACCATTTTAATGTATTTTAATTGCATGATTCTAATAGTGCATTTGTTTGACTCATTTCTCAAACTTCTGTTCCTTTTAGCAATACTTTGCACAATTCACTCTGGAAAGATATTAAGTATTTTTCAATTACTTTTCATCTTATAGCACAAAATGCCTCCAAGGGTGATTTTTTTTTGAGGAAAAATTGCATTAGAATCAGCATGTTCCATCAGATCTAATTACTCACTTATGCCATCCACTACAAGCAAAGTACTAAGAAATGGAGGTTTTAGGGACTTGACCAGAAATACCCCCATGCTGGATTAGGTCAATGTTTTCAAGATGGCTGCATAATCAAACACATTGTCAAAGGCATTTCCTGGTCATTATTCTATTATTTAGGGATTGCATTAGAAATATGGTCCTGGAAGTAATTTTTCTATAAAATCAAGAAGAAATTCTCTCATAAAAATTAAAAAAATGCATTTTAAAAGTTTATTGTCAGATTCCTAAAATCCCTCTTGGTCCCTCCATTAAAAATTCTTAAGTTATAATCTGGATATTGCCAGAGGTTCAGGATGAGGTTTTTTTTCATGCTATTGAATAGAGATCAGAGTTAGAGGGTCCCATCTGGAAGAGGGGTCCAAATCACCCAGACAGAAGTCAGTAGCTAAGGATATACCTTCTTATTTCATAAATGTGAGTAGGTAAAAGAAATTAATTAATTTTAGAGATAAAATAAATTGAGAATGAATAAAATCTAAAGTTAAACAAAGGGTCTGAGATAATTTGCCAAACTTGACATTTTAGGGGATTTGATTTGCTCTATGCTGTCAACCTCTCTTTGAGGATCCATTCATACGATGAATATCAGTTCTTTTTTGTATTAGTATTACCTTGAAGTGTGGCAAATTTCTCTAATTTTCTGCCTCTAAAACTTCTTGAGCAATTTTGAGACATAATGTGCTAGATTGCATCCTTTTCTTCATATATCAATATTTGTAATTAGTATAGGGAAAATGAGGATCAAATGAGCCTAGGGACAGAAGGTACAGGTGGCCTATTGGGCAGTGCATAGGAGATTTTCCCAGGATTCTTCAGTAGTACCAGAACTGTTGGAAGAAAATATATGAATGCACCAGAATTCCCAATATAGCATTTGTGTAAGTAGAAAGTGGAAATAAAACTGGTTTATAATTAATTGCACTGACTGAGAGTGGTCAGTAGATGGTGAATTGGGAATTATCATTAAGAATAAAGGTAAGAAGGGAACAAATTGTGGCACAGTGGATGGAACACAGGCCCTGGAGTCAGGAAGAATTGAGTTCAAATTTGACCTCAGATACCTAATAATAATAACCTAGCTGTGTGAACTTGGGTAAGTCACTTATCCCCATTGCCTTGCCAAAAAAGAAAAAGAAAGAATGTAGGTAAGAAGATTTGTTTAGTCTTCCAGGATCAATGCAATGTTTCACTCCTCCATGGTATTTCCATGAATGTGAAAGGATGATTCTGTTGCTTCAGTATCTGTCAAAAGTGAAGGATTAATTCTAACTGAAAACCTCACAAATACAAAAATATGTAAGTTATCATTCCTCTTTTCTGCTTCCATGTAAATCTCCAGATATTTTATTCAGTTTATTGTCATATTACCTAATGACAACTTCTTGTGCATTGTGTGGAAATTCATAATTGATAACAAATATTTAAATTTCATTTCTGTAGTTTAAAAAATATTAATTTTATAATATCAATACTTTGAAGATTAATGAATGGCATTCTATTTCCTGTGGTTCTAGTATGCCATTCTTCCTCTCCTCTCAACTTTCCCCATTTCTCCCATCCCCTTTTCAGGCATGTAAACTCAATTTCCATTTAACTCTTTGGTTTCTTTCCATGTTCACATAGGTTTATATAGGTGCTCACATATGTACATAGAAATATAATTATCAATATATCTATTTTCTCTCATATATAACATATAAATTATACATATTACAAATTCTACAGCTATCACACATGCATATTATATGCTTTATATAATTATAATAAAGTATTGTATATTTATATATCATGTATATTATATACAGTGAAACAGACATGATGATAGATATATGGATAGACACACATGTTTATGCACATCTTTATACATGAACAAATGTATATGCACACTCATAGATAATTGTACAAGCATATTTACATGGATAAATGCACACACGTGTGTGTGTGTGTGTGTGTGTGTGTGCGTGCGCTCATATACATTAAGGGATTCTATGTCCATCGGGTGAATAAAGCTATATATAAATGTCAGAATTCTGTCATACAGAAACTTGATTATTATCCTTATGCAAGGTTGAAGAGGAAGTCCAAAAGGAGCCTATAACTTTCTACCTGAACATCACCAGCTGAGTTTATTCTCAATTATTTGTTCCTAGAGATGATATATCCAGAGATCATACAGACCTAACACTTGTGGCCCATTTTTCCAACACTACTTATCTTTGTCTATGCAGTAGATTTTGTTCAGGAACCTGAACTCCATATTCACATGTTCTACAGAGATTTCCTCTGTGAACAAAATAGCCAAATAACTCTTGAGACTGGCTCTGCAGGAACTAAGAGGAGATGAGGTTAGGGTAGACTATTAACTCCATGGGCAGAAGCACTTGAATAGTTTTCTCCAGAAAAATTGATGACATTCATGAATTCACAAGCAGTTTTACTTGTTTTCCTCTTAAATTGGTAATCTACAAAACCAAAGATTCAGGACGAGGTCTGCAGATGGCTTCCCGTCAATTCAAAGGCACATTGATTTGCACATCTACCCGTATTATTCAGCTCTTCATAAGTTGACATGGAAATATTTCATAACAAATGTTACAAAATGGCACAAAATATCAAATAGTTATGAATATCATCAAGAAACAAGAGAATAAAATCACAAAGTGGGATCACATTATTGTTATATGAGTCCTGTTAGGTCTTGTGTTTTTTTCTACCCCAATATTCACAACTGAAATGGGAGCAAACCAAAGCATAACAGTGGAGTTAGTGTTGAAATCCTTATTTTAAATTCTAGCCCTGAAACTTGCTGCATCTATAATCTTGGACAAATCACATAATCACTCGTCTTAATTTCTTCATATATAGAATGCAAAGATTGAATAAGATGACCTCTAACGCCCTTTCAATTCTCAATTTGTAGTGCTATTAATCTAGAAAAAGTAAAGAAGATATGTTTTCTAAATAGTGTCTTTCCTTCTGTGCCAACTAAATGTAAATGCCCACATAAACTGTATCACAGAAGATTTGAGAAATCCTGGCCCTTCAAATGAAGACTCTGTTAGGATACTGGGAGATAAACTAAAATTGGTTTTAACTCACAGCTGCTTCTATGCTATTAAAATAATTCTCCAAGCTGAAGTCAGAGATTTTTAACTGATACCTTACTGTAGTATAGTTTTTCTTCATGACACATAAGATTATTTCTGTCTCTGTATATATAAAGTCTATAACCACATTTCAGAACCTTTTATTTTTAATTCTTTTGCCAATGATTTGTTTGTCCACACCCAGGAATGTTAGTTTTGAAATATGGTTCATCTGTTTTTAAAGAGAATCTTTGGAAGGTGCAGTCTTAGACCAATTTGTTTTAGATTCTGAGTCCTCAAAAAGCCCTTCAGAAACTTAGGTATAAAGTCAGTAGAGGGCATCATTAATTTGTGTACATTTATGGAAGTACCCCAAAAAGTGATTACAGAGTTTAGAGTTTGTCTTTAATCACACAGTTAATAAGAAAAGTGCTACCTGAGGCAAAATAGCATAAGCAGATAGAGTGCTGTATTTGGAGAAAATTATTTGTCTTCAGGGAATCTTTGGTGAGAAAGTAGTCGCTGCTTCTACTTTGAATATGTTTAATTTGCATGGAAAAGCAAGACTTGAAATGAATTCAAATCCCAACTCTATGACATATCACTTAAGTGACTTTGGGTAGTTCATTTAATCTCTTGATACATTCTTCACATGTAAAAATGAGAATATTAATAGTGCAATATCAAAACCACAGGACAGTTGGGAGGTCTACATGAAGTAAAATAGGCAACATACATTGTAATATTTGGTTAGTAAATCAAGTAATAAATATTAGATATTATTTTCATGATGTTATTAAAATAATTCTCACTTCCATAAAGGCAACAAGACAAATGAAGACAATATAAACAGTTGTGGAACTTGGAAAAGACTCACATAAAATCATTTGAGCTTGCCATATGGCCCTTTTCTCAGAATATATTCCTTTTTAAAGATTTCTATTCATTTTGAATTTAAATACAAAAGATTGTATTTCCATAAATGTGGTACAACATAAAAAATTAGATTCAATATAAAACCATGAAGTTCCATTTTACACTGTCTTAAAAAACCCTATGTAATAAACACTGCACATTGTTTTCAAAGTTACCCTGTTTTTCTGTGCTTCCTTAAAGGTTTTTTTAATTCTCTGCTGCACACTTTTAATTTTTTTCTCTTTCCCTCCCCACCCTGTCCTAGAGAAAGTTAGCAAGACACACAAATAGGTGTGTGTTTGTGTGTGTGTGTGTGTGTGTGTGTGTGTGTGTATGTGTGTAAAACCCCATTCTAAATACTTCTATTTTTTAGTTCTTTCTCTGGAAGTGAATAGCATCTTCCATCTTAAGTCCTTGATAGTTGTTTGAGCATTTGTAATACTAAAAATTACTTTGTCAGAACCTAACTTTCTCAATCCAATGGGACTTATGCCAGACTTATCTAGTTCCCAGAAATAATGTTCTAATATTCAACTTTCCCCATATTTTGTATTTGCTTGTCTTTCCAAATGTAGCCTCTTTGCATAATGTAAACCCCTTAGAGGAAAGAAACTATTTTATTTATGACTCTGTGTTCAGAATTTACATGATTTTACATGTAATATTTTACATGACCATGATTTTCCCTTGAATAATATTTTTTTTAAGGATTGAATAAGATAATATAAATGAAATTAGCTAAAAATCATTATGATAATTATTAGAATGAATGGATCTTCTGTGTCTGATGAACTGTCATCTTTGGGTAGAAGTTGGGAGAAATTATTGCTAATTTTATATTACATTCATTATTGAGCAAGCGCTATTTGAAACATATTAATATTTTCAGGAAATATGATAAGAGAATCAATTAAAAATTAAATATGTTTTGAAAGTGAAATTATCTTCTTTTACAAAGATATGAGCTCAGAGATGAACACTTTTTTTTTCCATTTAGGCAAGTTTTCCCTCAAGTTAAACTAGAGGATGGAAATTCTCATTCATTATATTATTTTTCTGATAACATTCATTGTCTGATTTTAGCACCCTGTGCTCTAGCTGAGAAATGTTCCAATTATTGGACTACATTTCCTTTTATTAACACAACATTGTTTAATTGACTAAACTCTCATTAGCATTTTTAACATCATATAGAACAACTGTTAGATTGTAATTAACATTGTAAAGTACTTTGGGGGTTCTCCAAAACAAAGTAGGTTTTTATATCACGGACAAAAGATAGTATATTATTTTTATTCCCCACAATGTTTTCTTCCAGGAAACATGACCATAAAACCTAGGGACGGGGAGCACTATTTAAAAACATCCAAGGAAGGTTTGAATTAAATTGGAAGACGCAATAAAATTCTTAGTGAAGCAATTTCTTCTTCTTTGAGGAGAAAGAAGATTATATCTTCTACCCTGTTGGATAGAGTTGTAAGTAAGCAGAAAGGACAGATTGTCACATGATGCTGAAATTGTTTCAGGCATGACATTTCAATAGTATGATTCTCCAGATTGGTGGCATATACTAATACCAGTTGTTTTCATTGATTGCATTAATAAGAATTCCTAATTATTGGCCTAGATCTCTTTGACAGTCTATCTCTTTTTTTTCAAAATAAGGGTTTTGAATAATAAAATAAAAATGATAAACTGTTTCATAATTTACATTATATTAAACTACGCATATATGTGTATGCACGCATATATGAATGCATACATATATTTATGTATGAATGTGTATGTATAAGGTCAATGCTCCAAAGATAAAAAGTCACAAGTTCTTTGGAGGAGGTTACAAACATTTTAAGAGGGTAGAGCGAAATTACCATTATTTTTATTTTATGAATGAGAAAATTGAATGATTGTCACTTACTCACTGTGACTTAGTTAGTCATCAAAGGCATATCTTAAATTTAGAGCTAAAATTCTGACAACTCTAATACTCTTTTCAATGAACTTGCATCTTTCCAGAAAGACTTGAAATGGAAAAAAGCCTTGGTTCATCATATTCTTAAAGATGTCTATTTTTAAAGATCTTGTCTACTGATATTACTGTTTGCAATATTATGTGCTTAAACATTTAAAACTTCACTCTTTTGACAGAACTAGACAATATTTTTTTTTCTTCTTTAGATTGAGGATATCACAATCTACCCTAGGTTTTTAAAATGTTATGCACTTTAATTTTTGATTCATATTTAATTAAGAACTTTTGAAGATTAGCAAATGATAGCATTGTAGTTGGTCCTATGTATTTTCATCTTTAGTCTGAAAATATATCATCAAACATGTCATGCCACAGCCAAAGTGTACTATCATAAAGATGCATTATATAGGTCATCATACATATATACATGTATGATACACATAATGCATACATACACATCACACATATACATGAATAAATGTTGACATTGCATGTTTCTAGGGTTTTTTTAACATCTCAGAATGCAATCCTTATGAGTTATGAGTCTGAAATACCACATTAAGAGAGAAATAAATAAAAGGTAAAATACATTTCCAGGGAAAATTAGCAATTAGTTTCTGACAAAGATGTATGACCCTTATGCTAATCACTCTTGTGGGGAAAAAACTAGTTGACATAATTATGAATTGCTTCCGAATAAATGAAGAGAGACATATATTTTATGTTAAATATCAATAGAGAACACTGTCATGGAACATTTAAATTCCATAAAGGTCATGAAATTGTTATTTATAATTTTATTGTGAATACTCATTACTAATTTAGTGAAAGCAAAGCACTATGAACTGATGACAAATATTATTATCAAGAGATTACCTACATCAACATTCAATTCATTGATCATTTTTTGTCACTAATTATATTCTATTGATTTTCTTGCTATTTAACCTGTATAATCATTTCTTCATTTTTTACAAACTGATTATAAACTATATGAGGATAATGACTTTAAAAAAAGAACTTTATTTGTATCCTCCATAGGGGTTCACTAGTTTAGTGTCTTCTACCTACATAGTAATCAACACATATATTTTCCTATTATATTTGTTTTTTAACATTCTTTAAAAATTATCTCTCTACCTCCTTTATTCCCATTCATTGATAAGAAAAGCAATATGATATTGATTATATATACATATATGTGTAAGTAAATTCATGAAAAATCTTTCCATATAAGCCATGTTGCAAAAAAAAAAGAACAAAATGAAAAATGTAACCTTTAATCTGAACTCCAAGTTCATTAGCTTTCTCTTTGGATATGAATAGCATTTTTATCATGGGATCCTTGGAATTGTTTTGTATCATTATCTCAGAATAGTTGTCTTTCACAGTTGATCATCATTGAAATGTGATTTTTATTGATTATTCTCACTTCATTTTGTATCAGTTAATATGACTCCCCAGGTTTTCCCAAAACCATCTCCCTTTTCATTTCTTAAAACTAAATTTTACTTTATTATAATCATAGAATTTATTCATCCATTCCTCAATTGACTCATAGATTCTGAATTTCCAATTCTTTTCTATCATAAAAAGTAATGCTATAAATTTGCTTCTACATATAGATCTCTTTCATTTTCTTTCATCTCCTTGTATTACACATATAGTAGTGCTTGCTCTAAAGATAAGCACAGTTTCATAGTCCTTTAGCCATAGTTGTGCTTCAGGATGATTGGACTACTTCACAACTCTATCAACAGTGTATTTATGTTTCTTTTTTCCCACATCCCCTCCAGCATTTATCATATTTCTTTTGCCATTTTATCCAATCTGATAAGTATGAGGGATCAACACTTATTAGTCTATTGAATCATTTACTTGTAAGTAGTCGTACAAGAAAAATCCCTTCATATAATTTAGAATACAAGTCAATAAAAAATTTTATTTGGGACATCATTACAAATCATGTCAGGGAGAAGCATCAGTTGTCAAATACAGAAATATATCACTTTGGGTAAATGGGCTTCTGATAGAAATCACTAAAATCTTTCAATATACAGAAAACAAACACTCATGCTGTTTTATAATCAATCATTGGCATTTGGGACAAACAGCTATATTAATAACCTCCAATATATGATATAAGTTCTTACTATTCAATTGTTTCATCCATGTCTGACTCTTTGTGACTCAATTTGGAATTTTCCTGACAAAGATAATGAAATGGTCTACCATTTCCTTCTCTGATTCATATTAATGATGAGGAAACTGAGGCAAACAGGTTTAAAGGACTTGGCCAAGATCACTCTGGTAGTAAATGTCTAAAATTGAAATCAGCAAAATGAGACTTCCTGACTTCAAGGTACAGCACTCTATCCACTGCACTATCCAGTTGCATATATATATATGTATATATATATACATATATATATATGTATATATGTATATAACAAGCTTAAAATATCAATTATCTGGGAAATTAATTATTGAAAATAATAGGAAAATTTGACAGTAATCTAGAGAAAGAAACATAATGGATCAGGTCAGAAATAAAGTGTGTGAAACCTTCCATATTTATTATGGGAGACCCAGATTTCAAAGTATATAAATTAAATTGACAAAAACGAAATTAGGATTAGAACCACAGGGTGAAACATTTCCTACATTGGTATCTGTCCTTAAGAGAATAGAAATGACATCACTGTATTGGAATCCATTTACAGTGGTACAGGACCTGAAGGCTCTACCTTAGGGCAGGCATAAATAGTCCATAGAAACACCTGGAGTAGAGATGTCTCTGAATCTTCACATGTCACATTCCTTTGGATTTATTGCAGTTCTGTTTCACTCAAAGAGCACAGTATCTTCTTTGAGGCGGCACACCATGTTAGGTGGTTCTTTGCCAGTGTCTCCCATGCCATACAATCATGTCCAAAAGTTCCTTATTGAGACCTTGAGAGTGTCATTGTATTACTTCTTCTAACTACCATGTGAATATCTTACTTATTTAGTCTTTTAGGTGAACATGTGTTCTGAATTTAAACAAGAGAGCCTCCCCACTGAAGTTATAGTCTCTGCAATAGTTTACAAACTACACTCAAAATCAATTTTGATTTCGTTTATAGGTTTTTGTGATAAAAAATTATTTGTGTGCAAATGTATGTAGATGCATATGCATGTGATTATTTATATATATAAATAGACATACACACAAATATATAATGAGAAAATAAAAATGAGATATAAACATCAAATGAATGTGAGAATATGAGTAAGATGAATATATAATGAAACTATATTCTCATTCATATGATAGCTATATATTTTCTCATAAATGTCATATGCTTATGTGAATTAATATATGCATACATGTAAATGTGAGTGTGTAAACACATGCATATAAGAAGGTCTGGTGCCTTTCACAGATATGGTTAAAGAGGGGAAAATTATTAAACAAACAAAAGTTAAAATATTATTCTAAGAAATGTTTAGTATTATAAATATAGCAACGTAGAGGAAAGCTTGTTTGGATATGATACAGCATGAGACAAATAGAGCACAAAACTCAATATATACAATGACTAAAAATCTAAATAGAAAGAATATTAATATTAAAGAATGGAATGCTATAAAATTATGATACCTGTGGCCCAAAGAAGACAAATGAGAATATGAGAAGATACCCCCAAACCCCTCTCCTTTATAGAGCTATGAATCTATGTGATACTACAAATAATGCTGAACTTTTTGTATTGGCTAATTTTACTGAAAACATTATGTCTAATGCTCCCAAATTCTGGTTTATCTTTAGTTAGATAAGGGAATTAGAATGAGAGAACAGAAGAATATATCTAAAAATTCAGGTGACATAAAAAGAAAGGATATCAATGAGAAAACTTTTTAAACTTTGTATGGAGTTCCATGACTCAGATATCCTACAAGAAGAATATTGATATGTATCCATTGTGCTTAATTTTGTGAAGGCTCACTACTAATTAGTGAAGGAAAGGCACTATGGATTGTATACACATATTATTATTATTATTATTAAGAGGTTACCTTTAATTCATTGATCACTTTTTTGGTAGCTAGTTATACAATATTGTATGTGAATGTCTTTTTCAAACATTCACAAAGATGCTGAGTATATGAAGAAACAAATTTTAAAAAACTAAAATTTAAAGAAATGACAAGGAAAATTATGTCTTCAAAAATCTAAATCTGAAGATTTGCAAATACGTAATTAAATTTTAATGACTATAATGTGATGGAAATTCATCGCATCATTTATGTCCTTGGGAATCTTGCATGTTACTTCACAATGAAAATATACACTGAAAATATACACTGTGTTTTGGCAAATTCAAATCAATACTATAACTGAATTTGCAAAGCTAATTTTCTCATATACCTTATAGTTCATCAATTTTTATTTTGAAATTCATACTTTAATGAGTTTTGGATTTAAATAACTACTATATGTTACAAAAGTCCTCACTTTACATAAAATCTGGGGCTGCTAGAGATACAGTGGATAGAGAACAACTTTGAAGTCGGACCTGAGTTCAAATGTGTCATCAGAAACTTGGACTATGTGATTTTAGGCAAATCGCTTAATCTCATGGCCTCACAAAAACAATAACAGCAAGTCGAAAGAGTATCAGTTCTCTGTTCAGGATGATCTGAGTTCAAATTTGACCTCAAACATTTGATACTTACTAGCTATGTGACCTTGGGCAAGTCACTTACCCCCTTGCCTCACAAAAACAAACCAAAAAAAAAGTACAAAAAAACAACTATTGAAAAAAGTTAGCAACTGGTTTTATGGGAAAATAATAGAACAGATAAAATACTGGTCAATTTGATTTATAGCAATAGAAAGATCACCAAATTATCAGCATTAAAAATGAAAGGAGCAAACTCATCACCAATGAAGAAAAATTAATGCATTTAGTAAGAGCTATTTTGACAAATTATATGCCAATTGATCTGACAATTTAAGTGAAATGAATATTTATAAAAATATAAATTACTCAGATTAATAGAACTAGAATAATTAAATAACCTAATCTGAGAAAAAGAAAATGAACAAATCATCACCGTGCTCCCTAAGCAAAATCCCATGCTAGATGTATTTAAAGTGAATTCTATCTACCAAACAATTAATCCCAATACTATATCAAATATTTGAAAGAAAAGATGAAGAAAAAGTCCTACTAAATTTTTATGACATGAATGCATGGTGCTTGCCTCTACACCAAATAGAGTAAAAAAGAAAATGAAAAAGTGTCTGAATACAAATTGGAGAATTCTATTTTTCACTTTCTTTTTCTTTGTTTATTTTATTTTCTTCCATAAGTTGGTAATATGGAAGTAAATTTCATATGACTGAACTTCTGCAAATCATATCACAAATCACTTAACATCTCAGGGCGGGGGGAAGGCAAAAAGGGAGGTTTATTATTTGGAACTTAAAACCAAAAAAAAAGGTTAAAATGTTCTTTACACATAATTGAAGGTAAAAGACAATATTTTTCAAGAACCTTCATTTATGGTAAATAGAAAATATAAACAATGATATCTGAAAAGAGGAGATAAGTAATTGTCATATGTATATGCACATGGGTATGTATGCATAATTATTTATTATGATGTCTCTGCTTGTGAGCTTCGTTTAGACTTTAATTAATCCCACTTAGTATTTTAAGTATTCTTTATATCTGCCAACATGAATTTAATTCCTAGTTGGTGTTTATTAGCAAGATAATTGGGCTTATTACTTAAGTATAGTGCCTATCTGGCACTCAGCCCAGAGGAATTTTCATGTACTCTGTGTCTGAAGAAGGGAGGGATAAATTTCATCAAAAGCAGATGTTTAACCAATATGGAGAACTTTGGAAACTGCAAGCCCCAACATATCCCTAACCTAGGGACTTTAGAAGGCTTACCAGGAATACATAGAATTCAAACCTAGTAAACTGTTTCAAATCCCCTTAAGGTATGACTTTTTATATATAAAATAATATTTGATACAGTCTCTCTCTCTCTCTCTCTCTGCCTTCCTGTTTTCCACAGTGATTGTCGTCTGCCTCTGTCTCTCTTCCACTATCTCTGCTATCTAAATTTCTCTCTCCAAAATACATCAAGAAATACATGAAAGAAATGTGATGTGGTCTCATGTGATTCTGCATCAACGCACTAGCATGCTAAATAAAAAAATTGGTTGATACCTTTTGAGAAGTCCTCCAAGTCCCACAGGAGTAAAGTGCTTGTTCAGGGTCAAATAATAAGTATGAGGGCATCATGAGGTATTACATGAGTCGATGGACTATCTGGGCTAAAATTCACTGAACTCCCATACTAGCTCTTTAATTATGTATCATTGATGCCTCTGTGTTTGTAGGTACACAGCTGGTACTGTGGTTTAAGTTTAATAGGTTTAAATGGAGTTTAGGGAAAGGTCGTATGGCCTAATGAATCAAGTGATGACTTCAGAGCCAGGAAGACCTGGCTTCATTTCCTTACTCTAACTGTGTGACCATGGGCAAGTCTGAATTGAAAACATAGAGTTTGGGGACCTCTAGACTTATTCTTCATTAGACTAGTTTCTTCAACTATAGTGGAATTGAATATTTTAGATGTCCCTTTTGGCATTACAACTATGAATCTATGAATGAACAGCAAGGATGTAATATATATTAGATATATATGCCTTTCTGTATAGACACACTACTAATATATGTGTATATATATATATATATATATATATATATGAGAGAGAGAAAAGAGATAAGAGGGTATTGCTTGATTTTCAACTTTTGTCACTTAAAATAGTTTTAAACACATAAAAATTATTTCCTGAAATTTTTTTTGCTTGATAGTGAGCTAATTTTTCTCTGTTGCAATTTCTCCATATTTTTCACATTGGTAAAAGGTTCCTAAATATAAATTAATCATTATTTTAATCAATAAATAAAACTCTTAGAGGGACATGAAGTATGTATATGGTTGGTTCTTTGTCCTTTGTTATTGAAGAAGACTAAGATGACATCACTATGTTTGAGAAAAATTATTCTGTGTCTGAGTGTGGTTGATCAGACTGAGATGAGCTCAGAATACTCTGCCACAGACTAGGCACAGTAGTCCATGTGAATACCTGGATCCTTACGCTAAACTTACCTATCTCATTTTCTTTGATTTGCTTCAACTCTACTTTGTTCATAAAGCAAAGCACCTTCTCTGATGAAGGCAATCATTGTGGGAGGTCCTGTGCCAGTGTCTCCCATGCAGTACAGTCAATTCTAACCTTCTTAAGAGTTATCTTCAGGGTAGTGGTGGGATTCAACTGGTTCACATTGGTTTGGTAGAACTGAATCTTATTTTTATGTTGACCTTGGTGAACTAATTGTTAAAATTGCCCTTGGAATCAGGGTTCTCTTTCAGGTGGGCACCCGGACAACTGCCCTTACTCTTTTTTTAGCATTCATTTGTGCAATGGCATTTTCTAAACACCCGTTCTGTCCATAGTGAAAAAAAAATTGAGGAAACTATGCTTGCAATATTTATTTATTCTTCTTGTAAAACTCACTATACTTTGATGAAATACTACATTTTAATTCCCTTATTTTTTTTTTTTTAGATTTTTGCAAGGAAAACAGGGTTAAGTGGCTTTCCCAGGGCCACACAGCTAGGTAATTATTAAGTGTCTGAGACCGGATTTGAAAGCAGGTACTCCTGACTCCAAGGCCAGTGCTTTATCCACTACGCCACCTAGCTGCCCCTAATTCCCTTATTTTTGTTACTTCAGTAAATAATGATAAAGCATAAAGAGAAAAAGCACCAACCAGTGGATGACAAACTGTCTTTTCTTTCCACTTTGTGTTACACCCAAAATTCCACTTAGAGATTTTGAATGTGCTGGTGTTCCCTGAATGGTGAAACCAATAGAAAGCTCAGATACAATGAACCAATAGAAATATAGATTTCAAGGTTAACTTATTGCTCATTTCGGAAGTCATGAGAAGACCAAAAAAAAAGAGAGTTAGAATAGGTAGAATGAATTTTGGTTTTGCAAGTGTTCCAATATTGACTGCTGTGGTCAAGTGGCTGCTTTTGCTCCATAAGGATACATTTGCTTACTGGGAGAAATAGAATGTAATCCAGTTTTGTGTACCTCTTTTATTGTACTTATTTAAGCATTAAATGTATGTGATATTAAAGTACCTTTTGCTATATCTTTTTACATACTTAAATTGGCCATTTGGGTAGAGAACCGGTTATTAATTTATTTAAATCCCGCTTCAGGGTGTCCTGGTATCACTTCTTCTGACCCTCCTTGTGAGCACTTTTCCCATAAAATAGTCCTTTCAGCAAGCATACTTCTGGCATTCTAACAACATGCCCAACCCATTGTAGTTGAACTCTCTGTAATATATATATATTATATATATATATTATATATATATATATATATATGTATATATATATATATATATACACACATACTTATGTAATATGATGCAAAATATATCTAAGTAAATAAGTAAAAGATTGTTTTCCTCCCACAGAAGACAAATGAGACAATTTAAAATAAAATTCTGACAAAGAGAATACCATAATGGATAACAATATTCTCATGCTTGCTTCCTCTATCTCTCTTCCCACAACCAGAGATGAATTTAGCTATAAGTTTGGTCCTTGAATATATGTTTTAACAAAATAGTGGAATAGAGGAGCTTTAAGATTGATAAGCTTATTGTGTTTATATATATATATATTCATATACATATATTTAAATGAGTCTGTATACATAGAGACATATGTATTATATATATAATTTGTGTCTAAATATAATTTTTATCAAAATAATAAAGGTAGTGAGAAACAGAAACGAGATATAGTGGAGAAAGCAATAGAAAGAATGCTGAATTGTGAGACAGAAGATGTAGATAAAATCTGGTCTCTGCTACATTTCTGTGTGACCACTGGTGAGTAACAACATTTCTCTGGGCAAAATTTCTCTATTTGTAAAATTTGTAAAAATGAGTTTGGAGAAATTGGCTTTTTTAAAATTCAAATTCATATGAAACTTTATAACAAGATTTAAAATATTAGTTTTTAAATGATGTGGAATTTTATGGAAGGGATATGAAGAAAATGAAAACAAATATTAAATGATAATAGATATCAAAGAGCAATAATAATATGATATCTCAAAGAATAAATACTAAAGCAAATGATTTTTCAAACTCTTCCCCACTTTGGGGAAAGAGAAGGAAAAAAGAAATATTACCTTAATTTTTATTATTGTCAAAATGGAAAAAAATTAGGAAAAGAAAAGTATTCATTGAAACTCTGGCTAAAAAAACGCATTATTCTGTAAGCTATGACCACAATTCTCCCTCATACTACACAATGATTGTTATCTCTGTGTGTATGCACATGTGTACATGTATATATTGTGTGTTTGCCCAAGAAACAGATCTCAAAAAGAAAAAATAATTTATTTTTCTGCTTTCTTTTATCTTTTTTTGCTTTCTCAGTTACCTCAGAAACAGAAGAGATAAATGTGATTCAGCAGGTTAGTGGGAGAAATCTCTCTAGGACTTCTAAAACATTTCATTGAACTGAAATAGTTTTTCTCATCCAGGTTTTATCCCCTTCTCTTTTTAACCAATTGTTTTTTTTTTTTTCTGAACCCTCATTTCTTCATGCCTCTAGAAGGTATATCCATAATATCAGAAGGGGTTTGCATACAAATATGCATTATTAACAATGTAAAATAAATTTATCATCTATGGGTTTGCACATGTAATTTATTTTCCTCAAAGCATCTTGCACATTTTTGTTAAATTCATTTTTCTCTCTCATTTATACAAATTGTAGGAAAAAATCTCCTTTAATTCCTGCTTTGTCTCTGGATATAATATTACATTTTAGGTTTCTAGGTGACACTTAATGAAATTTCTGTAGATAAAGGAGGAGATAAAATAGATTAAAGAACGGAAAATAATAGGACAACAGAGGTGGAATTGGCAGAGGGAAGGATAACAAACTTCTGCAGAGTGGGTAAAACCAAAAAACAAAAAGGAACTTTTTTTTCCCTAGACTATGACTGACTTGCTTCAAAAATATACACCATGAGGGGCAGCTAGGGGGTGCGGTGGATAAAGCACCAACCCTAGAGTTAGGAGTACCTGGGTTCAAATCCGGTCTCAGACACTTAATAATTACCTAGCTGTGTGGCCTTGGGCAAGCCACTTAACCCCATCTGCCTTGCAAAAACCTAATATATATATATATATATATATATATATATATATATATATATATATATATATACATATATATACATATATGTATATATATGTATGTATACATTGTTATAAATAGTTGATGCATTATTACCCACTTGCATATTTCCATAATCCAATCTCCAAGGTTTAACTCAACTTTTAAAAAGGTTTTGATAGTCTACAGAAGTTAGGAGTATATAGAGGTGATAGTTTAGATTTAATAATTAACAATGTGTGAAAACTTCCCACTTAACATTTAGACACTCCCTCCTTAAGTTTCCTTAAAGTCTTCCATCATCAGAAAATGCAGCACATATGGGCTTCTAACATGACTGGAACTTTCTTGTTCAAATATTATGGTAAGAATATTGCCATTTCTAGTACCATATAGTGACCCTTACCATCATTGGCTTCACTTTCTTTTCCCATTATGCATCTCAACTCCATAAATCATTACCACCATATGTACTTCTAAGAGATGAGGTCAGAGCTGAATATACAATGATGTAATTCTTTTCCTCTAACATTGAACCTGGGGAACTCTGGGCAGAAAGGAATATATTGTATTTTTTTCCCTTTTCTATAGTGAAACAAATGTTATAATCCTTTGCTTTTTTGTATTGATAAGATTTTTCTTTTTGCATTACCTTTGAACTGATAAAGCAAACCCCTATAAGCAAGGAATGTTTCCTCCTCAAGTGATAAATCCTATTCCAAAGAAATATTTTGTTAAAAGTTAATCTTTAAAATTGTTTTAAACCTTCCCTATTCTCAATAATATATAATCATAGCTAAACTAGTGTCTCCAAATTATCTCTCCAAGTTCTTCTAGTTATATATTGTAAATTCCTCAAGGCTATGTTGTGTTAACAAAACCTCTGAAACTAGTATCTCTAGTCAAGGTACCATAAACCATCAATTCCTATGGTTAAACAACTCTGAATCCCTTTAGACACGTGCATGAACATAACCTTATGTCATACATTAAACCACTCCTTAGTCCCTCCTTGGTACTGCCCTAACGCCTCCTCAATTCTGCCCTATTCTCCGCCTAAACCCACCCCCCAAGAATTCTTTGTAAAAGCCCATCTTTCCTTCTCCACGTTGATGACCTCAACTGATTTCTGCTTATAATCTAGCTGCTGCCTTGAAGCTGTAGTCTTCTTCTTCGGGCCCTTGACTCCCTTCTGCTGCTATTGCTGCTGCTGTAGATGGTAATGATCCTTCTTTAACTTCCCTGCCTATAATGAAATTCACTTGACTTATCTTGCTGCCTCTGTGAATTAACTTGTATTTTTTGCAGTAAATTGTGCATTAAAATTTATGTATTTTTCTTATGCTCTTGAGTCAGAGATTTGTGATTTCTCACTAAAAAAACAATCTCATTGAGCCTTACAAAACCCTCCCCCAAGCAATTCCTCTGTCTTCAGCATGAACTTGAGTGATGGATAAATTGATCAAATTTTCATGTTGTTGTCGCTGTTGTTATTCAATTGTGTCCAATTCTTTGTGATCCCCATTTGAGATTTTCTTGGCAAAGGTACTGGAGTGTTTTTGCTATTTCTTTTATAGCTAATTTTACAGATGAGAAAATGAGACCGACAGGGTTAAAACACCTTCAAAGGATCACATAGGTAGTACTTGTCTGTGGACAAATTTGAACTCAGACCTTCCTGATACTAGATCCAACACACATTGATGATGTTGTTGCTTTTGGTGTTATTTGTCCTTTATTTTTAAGGAAGAACATGATATGAGGAAGGCAATACCATAACATGCAAGAGTAAAACAATAATTTTTACTTAAAAAATAAAACAATAGAAATTTTAGTTTATATATGAAGTTTATTTTCTAAGATTTAACTCTTAACCTATAAATAATAGTTACAATTAGAGATGGATACCAGGAAAAAATGACTGAAGAATATTTGTAGAAAATACATAAAGACTCAAACTTTTGTCACTCAACCAATCAGGTTACACATTGATGCAAAAAAGGTATCCTTGATTATTTTATGATTCTCCTATCCTTCTGCAAAAAAAAAAAAAAACACCTTCCTAAAACACAGAACTGCCATTAGTGGACCAAAGAGTATCCTTTATTGAAAATATTCTTAAGAACAGGTGTCCCCAATGGGACACACCAGGCACATGAAATCAGGACCTTTTATCTGATGTCTAAAACATCAAGTCCTTCCCATGTCCCCAATAGGCTGGGTATTGCTAAAATCAAAGGCCTATTCTCTCCCCATGTGGGTTCAAATTCCTTATTAAACCTCTCCCCATGTGGGTTTAGATTCTCTCCCCATGTGGATTTAAATTCCTTATCAATTCTCTCCCCATGTGGGTTTAAATTCTTTATCAAAGTACCCAATTCTCTCCCCATGTGGGTTTAAATTCCTCATCAAACCTTCCCTTTGCCACAATCTGGTAGTCCTTGAAGCCAAATACTAGTCCCAGTTCATGTACTAATTCACCTAATCTGATAATTCCATAGTCCCTTGTTTTCTTGCTGGAAGTCTATCTGCTTCCTTTCTATAGAGACAGATTCCCCTAGTTCCCAGTAAGCTATAAATTAGCTTGATTTACATCCAATAAGCCTCCATTCCTCATATTCTATCACTTGAACTCTTCTCATCTTTCCAAGTTATTTCTCTGTGAGATATAAACTACTTTCCTCAGTTTCCCATAACTAATGTAGAAATGAAACCTAATCACTTCCATGAGGTGTGTTCTATGGAAAAATTGACAAAGATCCAATAAGCAGCAGGACTAGAGCTCCTTTCTGATTTGATATTTTATGTAGTTATCAGATATGTACAGACATATAAAACATTGATATTTCTCCCTTTCCAAAATATCATAAGAATGTATTTGTGGCTCTTATAGAGGTAACCAGAACAATTTCCTGCTTTCTCAGAATAATCAACTTGTGAATGCAATTAAAGGAGAACCAAGTTAATTCAGACAGTCTGCCTTGAGATTTATAGATAGAGAAATACAGACCTTAAGAAGAGCAGAGGTTAACATTCAGCCTTCTGAACCTTAATGAGAAATCAGATTTTGATTAGAAACATCAGATTTAGTAACAATTTTCACAAAAATAAGTTGGATTTAAGTAAGGTGGAGTTGTGCAAAGTCATCACCTACTGTTTCAATTCCAGAACCATCTGAGTCCAGTGGCTAGATATGGAAAAGGAAACTGGAGATGGCCTTGGATGCAATGGGAGATGTTGACCTTTTAAAGCTAGGTCTTTCCCAGAACATAGTTTGACTGAGGCTCATTCATTTTTTTTTTATAAGGCAAACCGGGTTGAGTGGCTTGCCCAAGACCACACAGCTAGGTAATTATTAAGTGTCTGAGGCCGGATTTGAACCCAGGTACTCCTGACTCCAGAGTTGGTGCTTTATCCACTATGCCACTTAGCCACCCTTCATTCATTCTTTAAGCTTAGGTAAGAGAGAGATGAAGCAAAGAAGCAAAGAAAGACCAATTCCAAAAAAAGGAAGGAAAGAGAAGAAAAAAGAGGAACCTCTCTTTCATAGTCTAAAAAAAAATCAATCAGGGAGGGGAAGACCCCCTGGTTTCTGGCCAAAACAGAAACAATTTCCATTTGCATTCACTTTGAACCAATCTGGGTCCAAAGTGAGCCACCCAGATGCCTTCTTAATGTGCTTAGTAATTACTAAGTCCCAGTTTGTTGATATCTTTCTTATTCAAATAGTACTGTTTTACAGGAGGAATTCTACTATCTCAAATAGAAAGACTTCACTACTCTGTCAAATTATTTACTATTTTGAAATGCCCCCCAAAGAACAGGATCATCTCTCTTGGAAAACTGAAAAAATTGTTTTTTTCTTTGACTGCTCAGGAATATCACATTTATGTATTATTATTTGGATTCATTCATATTATTATAGGAACTCTTTTAAAATATATATAAATATTTATTTTTCAAAATTATATAAATATTTAATTATTGCCAGTTACATACAATAGATGTTTCTACCAATAATTTTTTGCAAGGTTTTGAATTTACACATTTTTTTCTCCATCACTCTCTCCCTTCCCTCTCCTCAAAGAAAGCACTCCAATATAGTCTACATTTGCTTCCATGACATGCATAGAGCCAAGTTGAAAGTGTTGAGACAAAAAAACAGATCCAAAAGAAGTAAAACATTAGAAATAGCAAAATCATGTAATACATATGGCAACTTTTAAAATTTGAAGATAATAATCTTTGATTTTCATTCAAATTATACAGTTCCTTCTCTGGATATGTTCTCTGTCAAAGATATCCTAAAATTGTCCCTGATTATTGCACTGATGGAGTGAGCAGATCCATCAGGGTTGATCATTGCCCCATGTTGTTGTTACATTTTATAATGTTCTGGTTCTGTTCATTTCAGTCAGCATCAATATGCAGTTTTCCCAGGCTTTTCTGAAATCCTGTCCCTCATATCTTATAGAATAATAGTGTTCCATTACATACATACATACATATATATATATATATATATATATATATATATATATATATCACAATTTGTTCAACCATTCACCATTTGATGGGCATCCCTCAGTTTTCAGTTCTTTGTCACTACAAACAGAGCTGCTATAAATATTTTTGTATATGTGGAATTTTTACCCCTTTTCATAATCTCTTCAGGATACAGATCCAGTAGTGATATTTCTGGATCAAAGGGTGTGCACATTTTTTATTACCCTTTCAGCATAATTTCAAATTTCTCTCCAGAAAGTTTGGATCAATTCACAACCCTACTACCAATGCATTAGTGTCCCAGATTTCCCACAACCCCTCCAACTTTGATCATTATCTTTTCTGGTCATATTGGTCAATCAGAAAGGTGTAAGGTGGTACCTCAGAGATGTTTTAATTTGCATTTCTCTAATCAATAATGATTTAGAGCACTTATTTCATGTGATTAAAGATAACTTTAATTTTCTCATCCAAAAATTGCCTTTGTATATCCTTTACTATTTCTCAATTGGGGAATGACTAGTTTGGTTTTTTTAAATAAATTTCACACAGTTTTCTATACATTTTAGAAATTAGTCCTTTGTCAGAAACACTGGTTGTAATAATTGTCTACCAATGTACTACCTTCCTTTTGATCTCGGTTACAGTGGTGTTGTTTGTGCAAAAGCTTTTTAATATAATGTAATAAAAAATATCCAGCTTTTTTTATATAATTTTCTGTATCTCTTCTTTGGTCATAAACTGCTTCCCTTTCCATAAATTTGACAGGTAAACTATTCCTTGTTCTCCTAATTTTCTTATAATCTGGTCTTTTATGTCTAAATCCTGAACTCATTTTGACTTGATCTTGGTGTAGGGTGTGGGATGTTGGTCTAATCCTAGTTTCTGTCATACTATATTCAAGTTTTCCCAGAAGTTTTTATCAAAGAGTGAGTTCTTATCCCAGAAGCTAGAGTCTGGGATTATCAAACAGGAGATTACCATAATCACTTCAGCCAATACCAGACAGTTTTGATGACTGATGCTTTATAATATAACTTTAGATTGGGTAAGGCTAAGCCACCTTCTTTTGCATCTTTTTCACTAAATCTCTTAATATTCTTGACTTTTTGTTCTTCCATAAGAATTTAGTTTCTATTTTTTCTAGTTCACTAATTAATTTTTTTGGAAGTTTGATTGGTATGGTATTACTAAATAAATGGGAGGAGCTTAATTAAATATAATAGCTTAATTTAGGTAGAATTGTCATTTTTATTATATTAGCTCAACCTAACCATGAATAGTTGATATTTGCCCAATTATTTAGATCTGATTTTATTTGTGTGAAAAATGTTTTATAGTTGATTTTGTTGAGTTTCTGAGTCTGCCTTGGCAAGTAGACTCCCAAGAATTTAAAGTTGTCAAGTTATTTTAAATGGGATTTCTTTCTCTCTCTTGTTTCTGTATCTCATTAGTAATATATTTATAGAAATGCTGAAGATTTATGTGGAATTATTTTATATCCTATGACTTTGCTTAAGTTGTTAATTGTTTCCCTTTGTTTTTTGGATGATTTTTTTAGGGTAAGCTAGGCATACCATCACATCATCTGCAAAGAGCGAGAATTTTGTTTCTTCATTCCCACTTCTGATTTTTTCCATTTCATTTTCCTCTTATTACTATAGAATAATAATGGTGATAAATATCATTCTTGTTGCATTCCTGATTTTAGGAATCCTTCTTGCTTTTCCTCATTGCATATGATACTTATCATCTTAAGTAACAATCAATTTATTACCATGCTCTCCAGTGTTTTTATTAGGAATGGGTGGTGTATTTCGTCAAAAGCTTTTCCAGCATCTACTGAAATAATCATAATCATGTGATTTCTGTTAGGCTTGTTATTGATATAGTCAATTATGTTGACAATTTTCCTAATATTGAAGCAACCCTGCATTCCTGGGATAAATCATAGTGTATTATCCTAGTGTTAACTTAACTGAAATGTTTTTGTCAATATTTTATCTTAAATTTTTTTTTACTCATATTCATTAAGGAAATTGGTGTTTCACTATTTTGACTCTTCCTGGTGAGGTATCAGTATCAAATTGGCAGAGTTCCATCTTTATATAGAATTGGAACCAATTGATGTTTGAACACTTGATAGAATTCATTTGTGAATCCAGCTGGCCTTGGAGATTTTTGTTAGTTCATTGATGACTTGTTGATTTTCTTCTTCTGAAATGGGATTATTTAGGTATTTAATTTCTTCTTTTTTTTAACTTGGGCAATTTATATTTTTGTAGATATTCATCCATTTCACTTAGATTATCATTGGCATACAGTTTGGCAAAACAGTTCCCAAAACATTACTTTAATTTCCTCATCTTCAGTGGTGAGTTAACCTTTTTCATTTTTGATACTAGTAATCTGATTTCTTCTTTTTTTACATCAGATTAACCACAGGTTTATTTATTTTATTGATTTTTTTCTTAAACCAACTCTTAGTTTTATTTATTAGTTCAATAATTTTCTTGCTTTTAATTTTATTAATTTCTCCTTTAATTTTCAGAATTTCTAATTTGGTATATCATTGGGGATTTTTGATTGTGTCATGGTCAGAAAAGGTTGCATTCAATATTTCTGCCTTTCTGTATTTGATTATGAGGATTTTATGTCCTATTACATGGTCAATTTTTGTGTAGGTGCCAGGTACAGCAGAAAAAAAAAATATTTTTTCTAGCCTCTTTCAATTTTCTCCAAAGGTCTATCATGTCTAAGTTTTCTAACACTGTAATTACCTCCTTAACTTCCTCCTTGTTTATTTTATGGTTAAATTTATCTAATTCTTAGAGAGGGACGTTGAGGTCTACTACTAGTAGTTTTTTTTTTGCCCTTGCTGTCTTCCTGTAACTCATTCAATTTCTCCTCTAAGAATCTAGATGCTATACCACTTGGTTCAATCATATTTAGTATTAAAATTGCTTCATTATCTATGGTACCTTTTAGGAGGATATTGTTTTCTTCCTTATCTCTTTTAATAAGATCTATTTTTGCAGCTGCTTTGTCTGAGATAATAATTGCTACCCCCACCTTTTTTCACTTCAGCTGAGGCATAATATATTCTGCCTTAGTCTTTTACCATCACTCAGTATGTTTCTCTCTGCCTCAAATGTGTTTCTTGTAAGCAGCATATTGTAGGATTCTGTTTTTTAATCCACTCTGCTATCTGCTTCCCTTTTATGGGAGAGTTCATACCATTCATATTCAAAGTTATAATTACTAACTCTTTATTGCCCTCCATGCAATCATCCCTCCATTTGTATTTCCCCCTTTTTTAAAACCTTATACCTATTTCCCAGTATTCTGTTTCTGAGTACTACTCCTTCAGAGTGTTTACTTTCTTCCATCTCACCCCTTCTCTTCTCTTTCCCCTTTCACTTTATTCCTTCTTCTTTTCCTTCATACTGTCAGTCCCTCCTTTCTTTCCTATCATAATACTTGAAATATAAGATGTTCCCAAACTCAACTGAGTATATGTGTTAATTCTTCTTTGAGCCAGATCTTATGAGAGTAAGATTCAGGTGGTTATCATTTCCTCCCTTACTCCCCTCTATTGCAATAGGTCCTTTGTACCTCTTCATGTAATTTGTAATTTACCCAATTCAATCTCCCCCTTCCTCCTGTCTCTTTACTGCCCCCCCCCTTTTAATGAGATATTATGTTTAAATCATTCCATCAGTCATAGACCTGTCTTGCATGTCCATTCCTTCAGGCTAAGTATATTCCCTCTAACAGAGCTGCAGTTCTCAAGATTTATGAGAATCTTGCTCAGAGGTAGGGATAGAGTCAGATTAATCTTAGTGGATAATTGTTTACCTTTTCGCATATCTCTTAAGTCTCCTGTTTGAAGACCAAATATTCTGGTTTTTTTAATCAGGAAAAGTTGAGCATCTCCTATTTTGTTAAATGTCTATCTTCTCCCCTTAAAGAGAAGGCTCAGTTTTTCTGGATAGTGTATTGTTGACTGTAATCCAAGCTCCCTTGTGCCCTGGAATATTCTATTCCAGACCCATTGATTCCTAATGATGATGAAGCCAGGTCCTGTGTAATCCTGACTGTGGCTCCTTGATATTTGAATTATTTCTTCCTGACCGCTTGTAGGATTTTTCTTGATCTGATAGATCTGGAGTTTGGCCTCAATATTCTTTGGCATTTTCATTTTGGTATCCCTTTCAGGAGGGGATGGATATGTTCTTTCCAACAAGATGACAGAGAGAAGCCAGGCATTGTTTTAAGCATTCCTGGCTTTCCCTCAGAACTGACATGAAGTAAGCCTCTTAACAGATTTTTGGATCCACAGAACCCACACATGAATCTAGAGGAACATCACAGAACATGGTTTGTCACAGGGAAACACGGGTGAGCTGGGGACAGAGAGTGGAGTCCCAATGCAGGGGGTGATATGATGAGACTGGGGGACTAACCTGAGAACAGTGGCAAAAACATTTGCTGTGTGCATGGTGGGCTGAGGAGAGCTCCAGGGCAATAGCTAGACATGTCTTTGATCAGTTCAGTTGCTCTAGAAGACTCAGACCTAGAGCCTCTTGTATTTTCAGCCAAGTTCCCATATTTCTAGTTGATCCCTCCCTCCCCTTGTTCCTCTGGGAGGGTCTGACTTTCTCCAGAATAAGCACAGTAACAAGCTCAGGGGTTTGCACCTTGCTAAGAGGTCTGGGTGTAAGGCAGCAGATTTCCCCTAGTGAGAACAGAATAGAGCCTTCTATCCCCCCCTCCCCAGATCTAGGGAGCTGGCTGCTAATTAACATCACAGACAAACCAGAGAAAGCTCCTGGCATTCCTTACTGGCCAGCCCACTGAGGAAACCCTGGGAGTTCCTAAGCCCAGTGACCAAGGCCTCTAAGTATCTCAACACCAAAAGTCTGTGAACCAGCCGCCTCCCCCAACACAAGACTCTAAGGAAAGGGCCTATAATGAAGAAAGATGAGCACAAAGTGGGGTCCATTGAATGTCAACTTGAAGGAAATGATCCTAATTCAGAGGGGACTGAAGCTTCAGAGGAGAATATGAATTGGTCTTCAGCCCTGAAAGACTTATTAGAAGAGAACAGAAAGAAATTTAAAAAGTGAATGGGAGAATTGGGAAAAGAAATGCAAGAGAAAATTAACACTAAGCAAGAAATAATTAAGATCTTGCAACAAGAAAGCAAATCCTTTGAAAATAGGCAACTTTAAAAATGTTGTTGCTCATTGATACAACAAAAAGAGAATTTGAACAGCAATGGTAAAAAGAATTGGCAAATATAGGCATTTAATTGAATATTGTTTTCTTAAAGAGTTAACAAAATGTGGTATATGTATATGGTGGAATACCATTGTTCTATTAGAAACTATGAGGGATGGGAATTCAGGAAAGCATGGAAAGATTTGCATGAACTGATACTGAATGAGGTGAGCAGAACCAGAAAAATATTGTGTACCTTAACAGCAACATGGGGGTGATGATCAACCTTGATGGACTTGCTCATTCCATCAGTATAACAATCAGGGACAACTTTGAGCTATTTGAGATGGAGAATATCATCTGTATCCAGAGAAAAAATTGTGGAGTTTGAACAAAGACAAAAAAATATTATCTTCAATTTAAGGGGGGGAAAACTCATTATCTTATTATGTAATTTTGCTATCTCTTATGCTTTATTTTTCTTCCTTAAGGATATGATTTCTCCATCATCACATTCAACTTAGAGCAATGTATACCATGGAAACAATGTAAAGACTAGTAGACTGCCTTCTGTGGGAGGTTGGAGGAGGGAAGCAAGAATAAGGGAAAAATTGTAAAACTCAAAACAAATAAAATCTTTCTTTTTAAAAAAGATATAGGACAGCTAAGTGGTGCAGTGGATAGATCCCTGGCCCTGAAGTCAGGCATACCTAAGTTCAAATCTGACCTCAGACACTTAATAATTATCTAACTGTGTGACCTTGGGCTAGCCACTTAACCCCATTGCCTTGCATAAAACAAAAACCAAAAAAACACCCTAAAAAAAAGATGTAGCCTATTCACTGCTATTCATTTTTTCCTTCTCATAATTTTATCCATTTGCTTTGCTTCTTCTTTCATAAGCTAACTAATGTGGAAATATGTTTACAAGAGTACACATGTATAACTTATTAAAAAATTAGTACTGATAATTATAAAAAAATACAATTGGACAAGTGCAAAAAGAAAATAATTCTTTCAGAAACACAATTGGGAAAATGGAAAAAGACAACTCCTTCAAAAATAGAATTGACCAATTGGAAAAGGAGATGCTAAAATTAAATGAAGAGAACTCTTAACTTAACAAAAAGATTGGAATCCATGGAACCTAATGATTTCATGAGACATCAAGAATCTATTAAGCAAAATTTAAAAAATAGAAGAAAATGAAAAATACTTCATTGGCAAAATAATTGACCTGGAAAACAGATCCCAGAGAGACAATTTAAGAATCTTAGGATTTCCTGAAATCTTTGAAAGAAAAAAAACCAAAAACTTGGATATAGTGAAGGAGAACGAGAACTGACCTGATATTCAGGAATCAGAGGGCAACACAGTCAATGAAAGAATACTTGCTTTTTAACTCTGCCTTGGGGATAAATGGTATTCATTTGTAAGTGACTAAAGGCAAATACATAATTTGCCATATCATGCTACTCTTATAAGTGCTTTCCTCCATGGCTATCTCTCCATGTCTTTACCAGACTTTTGACCATTTATCCTCCCACTCAACATATAATAGTTTCTTAATGAGTGCTTTTAAAAAAATCCACATGAGATTTCATGCTTCTCTGATTAACTCTAGTTGTAAATAATTATTTTCCCACAATATTTAGCAGAGTTATTGTGGTTCTTAAGATAGAAATACATGTAGTAACATTAGCCACCAGCGGTATCTCATCACAAAATAATTTATGTTTACTAGAAAGCCAGTATGTAGTGGAAATAAAGTTGTCAGCTAGACATACACAGAGGATCCTTTACATTTCTATAATGATCATACTTGCACAGGAACTCTGGTATTTTCATAAATGTGATCAATTGGAATAATAAAATGGTGAGACAGCTGTAGTGTTTACTTGAAGTTGGTTTTTTTTTTTTTTTGGTTCCGACATAGTATTTTTATTTCTCTATGTATCTTTGCTGCTTGGTTTGTTGACATTTCTGTTTGTAATTTATAGCACCTAAGATACTTATTTTCATATCACAGCATTTAAATAGTATAACAACCATATTGTCTGGTTTCTAAAAGACTTTTTGCATCCAAGTCTAGGAACCATAAGATGTCTAGAGTGCCCCAGCTCATCATGGACATTGATTGCTAATCTTTCTATCTCATAATATTCTAAACATTATACAGAGAATCAATCTCCACTACTGAGGAGCTTAATCTCAAAGGAAGGTTGATAGAAGTAAACAGCAAGACTTTTTCATTTTTAATAGCATTGCCTATTCATTCCTTGGAGTAGCAATTCTCATAGATTCTGTGACAGTGGCTAGAGTGGTGTTTAGAATGGTGTATAATGTGGTGTATAGAAGGTCAGGAAAATCTGGTTTCAAATGCTGTCTCTGACATTTACATAATGTTTGACCATGATAAAATCACTTCACATATCTGAGTTTCATTTTACTTCTCTGCAAATAGATATTTGAATTAAGATACTTATAAGGTTGGTATAGTGGAAAGATGTTGCTCCCATAAGTGTTTTCTTCCCTTCCCAAAGGTCCTCCTTGCCTATCTCTCCAAGGAAGATCCAAGGAAGATTCAAGTTCAAATCCTCCCATGTGACACATAATACAAGTCACTTAATCTAAGAGAGTTACAGGTAACTCTTTAGAGAAGAGTGGTGAATTTGTATTTAAAGTCAAAGACAACTAGGTGACAAAGTGAATAGAGTTCTCAGTCTGAAGCAGGAAGATTTATCTTCATTGATTCAAATCTGGTGTCAGATACTTACTAGCTATGTTACCCTGGGTAAATCAATTAATTCTTATTGCTTCAGTTCCTCAGTTGTAAAATGAACTGGAGAAAGAAATGGCTAACTCCTCATTATCTTATCTTTGCCAGGAAAACACCAAATGCAGACACTAAGAGTTGGATATGACTGAAATGACTTGAAAAAGACCATGTCACTCATTTTTATTCTCTGCTAAAGAAGTCCAATTTTTTTTATTACCTTTAGGCTAAAATACAATATCACCTCTAGGATAAAATATAACAATAAAAGTTTGTCATTTCAAGTTTTTCATAGTCTGACTTCAGCCTATCTTTTCAGACTTATTACAGTGATCTCTTTATTAACTCTCAAGGTCAGTCAAACTGGCCTTCAAGTTGTTTCCCTTCAATTACAACTCATACTTCTAAACCTTTCAAAAAAAAGATATCTATGGTGAAAGATTCCTTAATCTACTGAGATTTTTGTGCTCTCTCCTTTCTGAAATAATTGTGTACTTACTTAACTGTGTAGAGGCTGTATGGCTTGCTTCCCAGAAGTATACATTTTCTTTAAAAATAACATCCAGGCTGTGTTTGTGGTGTGTGTGTGTGTGTGTGTGTGTGTGTGTGTGTGTGTGTGTGTGTGTGTGTGTGTGTGTGTGTGTGTGTGTCCGGGAACAAGGGGTAGAGTTTCTGTAGTTCCAACACAGTGTCTTAATCATGGTGCTTAATACATTTTTTTTCAGGTTTTTCCAAGGCAAATGGGGTTGTGGCTTGCCCAAGGCCACACAACTAGGTAATTATTAAATGTCTGAGGCTGGATTTGAACTCTGGTACTCCTGACTCCAGGGCTGGTGCTCTATCCACTGTGCCACCTAGCTGCCCCTTAATAAATGCTTCTTAATTCAGTCAATTATACTTCTACCAACTAAGTCCAGTGTAGCTATGAACTCATACTCCTTATAGTTTCTTCCCCTTCATCTCTAGTGAAAAGAAAGATAATAAGTGGCAGGTGACAGGTACTATTGATAAGGGAAATTTGTGATTAGAAACAAATTTTGCAATCCTTTATACAGTTAAATTTTGTAAAAATATAAAATGTTATCTGCTCTTGGGATGTAAATTGACTTCTATTGTTCCATTGTTAAATGTAAAATTTGTACCATCTCCTCATTCCCAACCCCCAGCTTTCAACCTTTTACCTGGTTTCAATCTTTTAAGAGGGGTAAGGGATTTCCCCTTTGCCCTCAGGCTTCAGGCACTTTGGTACCCAGAGAATGGGCAAGACTATATAAAAAACTGACCTAAATCCTCTTGTGGCTATTGCTCTCCCTAGCTCAGTCAACTCTCCCTGGCTCGCTCTCTTCTCTCTCTCTCTCTCTCTCTCTCTCTCTCTCTCTCTCTCTCACACACACACACACACACATACACACACACACACACATACACACACACCACACACACACACACACCACACATACACACACACACACACACACATACACACACACAAACTTTCTCTCTGTCTCTGTCTCCCAACCCCCCCCAATAGATCCTGTCTAGTCTTTTGTTATTCACTTCTGTCCTGAAAGTGTCTGCTCCTGCTTTTCTGGGAGAAGAAAAGTTTTAAATTTTTTTTACACTTTTTGGTCTTCTATAATAAATCCTGAGCAGTTTTAAATCCCAGGGATGTATGTGAATTCATTCACTTTTCAAAAAAACTCTCAAGCTTTATTTGAGATACCCCAAATCCTCCACAACAGTGTGATAACAGAGTTTAAAATGTTACAGCATTTGCTCAAAGATCCTCACCTTCTGGGTACTTGTGAAGGAGAATGGGTCTGACTATTGTTTATACTAAGCAAGCAAGAAAGTCTACTCATTGTTTTTTGCATGGGTTTATATCGTCTTACCTCCATACATACCCTTCTTTCTGCCTAGAATACCTTTACTTCCTAGTTCCACTAATCAAAACCCAACTCAAATTCTACCTCTTAACAAGAAGACCTCCTTCAACACCAACCCTGAGGAAAATGTCCCTCCACTGAATTTCTTTAGCACAATTACCTTGTGCTAATTGTACTAGTTTCCTTGTAAATGGCATCTGTGACTTTATTTTACAATTTTATATTCATGTGTATACAAGCTGACTCAACTAGATTTCCAACTCACTGAAGACAGTGACTGCATAGAAACTTCATAGTAAAAACCCATAGACTAATGCTGTTATCTATACAGAGAGCACCTTTTATAAGAATAATCATAATTACTCTGATTTCACACCATTGGACCCTTGATTGTATTAATGTGAATAATCACCCTAATGCAAAGATGTCAAACTCAAAAGGAACTGGATCCCTATGCACTGTATTTTGACTTAGAAAAACTACATATTAACATTATCTATGTTATATTTTTCTTTATTTTATTAATCATATTTCAAATACATTTTAATCTGGTTTAAGCCACAATTAGAGTTATTTTTTTGGTTTTGGGGGGAACATGGAGACTCTATATTTTTTGCCTTTGATATAGAGAGCACATTCCATCTGTTCCTATTCTTGTCACAAAGGATTCTTCTAATGGTCTGGGAACTGTCTATGAATACTCTTAACAATACAAAGATGAAAATGAATACTATTCAACACAATAACTTATTTATCTATTGAAATCAATGCATATATCTATATATGAATATCATATATATCTATTATATTCAAGACATTGAGATACATGACAAGAAATAAAGCAGTCTATGCAAGTTTACATTTGACTTAATTCCTTCTGAATTCTCTTTTACACGTAAGTGGTCGGGGCACTTTCCCTGAGTTTTGTCTTCAGAATCATATGTTATTTCTATTGACATGAAGATTTGGAGTGTTATTAGACATAAGTATAACAAAGCATACATCATGCTGCATGTTGATATTTTGCTTGCTATCTGAGAATCCGTAGTGTTTAAACTATTGTTTCACATCATCACTTCAGTTATCTTAGAGTTAAATTTATTTGGGTGGTTTAAGGATCACAGAGTAGGTAGATCATAGACTGCAATAGTACTCAATAGTCTATGCTAACCACCTTTTTTTCCCCACTATTTCATATTATAACTGGCAGCAAAGAAATTGAAGCAAATTTGCAGAAAGCCAGGCAAAACAATTTGATATTTTTAAAAGAGTTTCAACGACTGAATTGCCATCTTGGTTTATTATACTACTTAGATTCTTGGAATGTAGGCAAGAATGTTTTTTTTTCCTCATAGAATAGGATTCTTTCTAGGATCAGTTCACAGTTTCACACAATGAGTCCCAAACGCCTATCTGATATTTATTCATTAAAAGTTTATATTATAAACCAACATACAATGAAATAAAATATTGTTTCAGTCAGGTCTATTATAATCAATTGAAAGCACATGTCTGACTATTTGGTTTTGTTTTATTTTTCTTTCCAAGCTGACCCAACAAAGCCTATTTAGAGAAATAAAATAAAAAGAAAATCACTCAACGAGGGAAGGGCTATCTTCTCAGAAAAAGTGCAATCTAGTTATTTAAAACAAAAGACAGTAAAAGCTTATTGAATTGCAAACGATATCTATGTACCATGATAATAAGGCAGTTTCTACATTGTCTTCATTGCCCCATTTTGGATAGAGAAAGCCATATTTCTAGACCTCTGATCTTTCTAAAAGTCTTTTTGTGGTACTTTGTGGTACTTTGAAGGAAAAAAATAATATAATAATAAAGAAGAAGAAGAAGAATACATAGATAAAAACAAATGCTCAGTATTTCCTTCTTACATTTGATTTATTTTTGTCATCAGATTCTCTGGACAGACAAGAATTTATTTTCTATTCAATTTATGAACCAGTAAAATGCATTACTTCACTATTTTGAAGTGTTTCAAATAAGAGACACATAACTGATAGCAATGAATGAAGCAATGGAATGGGATGTGGATGGGAGGAGACATCATTAATCTCTTATTTAATTCAGATGTGTTCAACACAAAAAAATTATTATGCTGCTTATCAAGAATGGAGTGTTAAGCTTATTGAATCAGAGAACCTATATTTGAATCCCAACTCTTCTACCCACTGCCTGGGTGAACATGAATAAATAATTTTAACACCCTGTTCCTCAGTTTGCTTTCCAGCAAAATGGAAGATTTGGGTGTTGCCATTCTCTCACTCTCTCTGCCCCCCATATGTACATCTTATATATATAAATATGTATACATACTCTCATACATACACACAAACATATATGCAGATACATAGACATTTATATTCATGTATATATATATGCACATATCTTCTTGCATACATACAAATCTCATGAGTTTTGATACCAATAAAAATTAAAATACATGTGTTTTCCTTAATGTTTTCCATAATAAGGTAGAAACGGTATTAGATCAATTTGTGTTAGGTCCCAGAAGTTGGTCTCAAGAAAGAACAACAGAAATTTGATTAGTGTACCTGTTTTAAAGTTCTTCTAAGCTCAGAAGTCAAATACATATTTGTGGAACCAGGTCTTCGAGAATAAGATCTAGGGAACATATATTTATAGGAAGTAGACAAAGGATCGTAGAATGATTTGCAGCAGCCAATGAAGTCACAGCATATGTCATAGCTCCCTTCCCTGATTTTAGGATGTCTGCCTCATCTTAAGTCATCAGGGGTTCCATCATGGTAACAAGATTGCCTTATCTTGTCACTTCACCAAGAATCCTATTATGGGGAGGGGAGGAGATTACTTTTATTTAACTCAAGATTCTGGGGCCTTAGCAGTCACAGACTTCCATGAAATATGAGATTCTCCTCTACAGGATATCTGTGTTATCACAAAAGGGAATTTATAGTTGCTATTGGAAAAACAATCAAACTAGTCTGCTGCTTGCCAAGGAGGAAATTGACATCTACACACTTAGATCTATAATTATTATTTCAGAAATGGAATCAGACAAAAATCTAAACTCTCTCTATATACACACATTTATGTATATGTTTGTATATCCTTACCTATATTTGTATTTGATTCCTAATATTTATTACAAAATTATTATTTATTTGTATTGCATTGCATTTATGTATATGTGGGTATACATATATGATGCTGCCAAAGAAGAAATGACTTTTCATTATTCTCTTCTAATAATAAAAATTCTTTTCTCTCTCACTAGACCTTTAATTGAATGTTTCTTGTGTGTAACACATATACAGAGAAGACAGATTTAAGGTCTCTGATACTGAAGGTTTCATGTTCTATCTGGGAGATACTATAAATTTCTAGGGAGATAAATAATGCTATATGATATTATATGTTATTTTAAATGGATATTGCAAACAATATATCCAGGCTCCTAGGAAAAGGATGAAAAAATGAGATATGATTAAAATGTTGGACTTAAAATCAGGAATACCTAGGTAAATGTCTCAACCATATTAGCCCAGGAAAGTCATATAACTTCTCTTGAATTAAATTTCACCACCAGGGAAGTGAAATTCTTGGATTTGATCATTTGAAGTGTTCTTCTAGTTCTAATTAGATCTCATGATCCATATGAGAAAGGAGGCAGCAATCACCATGAGCCAAGAGAAAAAATCTCCAAGAGAAACTGAACAGTCCTGGTTGAAATTCAAGACAGAAAAGAGGAAACTATGTTGATTCGGGTCAGATATTCCTGTCATAACAGAATCCATAACAGGGCTGGGTAGAGGACTGGAACAAAGCTTTTTATACATGACCTAAAGGTAGTAAATCATCACAAATTCTGAGAAAATACATTAGATAGGGAAATGACAGATAATGTTAAGAAAATGATTTAGTTCTGCACACTTTCTAAATTCTAGTCATATTATTTTGTTTTCTGTAGTATAACACATCTTAAATATCATCTACTAACTTACAATGATGCTTGAGAAATTCAGGATATTCATTAATGGTTTGGGGTTGCCAATAAAGTCTTCACTAACTCTGGGCCATTCAGAGTGCTTTCTGATTTCCTTGTCTGCTCCTTAGGTCCACAACCTTAGAGTCTTTGGGGAAACTTTATTACCCCCACAAGTCTAGAATCTCCTGTACTCTATGGGATTCTTAACTCTTTATAATTAGAAAGGATGAATAAAGATTTAGTGCATCTAATTTGAGCAGAAGAGTTTGTTTTTATTGACAAGTGAAATAAGATAGATGTGAAGTAATCCTAGTTAGTTGGTTGTGCAATTTGTCTTTTAACTGATAAGAAAAAAGCCCATCTAGGCTTATTAGTAGAAGACAACAAGCATTTATTACTACATCCAAGATCATGTATTAAAGCTGAGGATACATATATGATTTTTTAAAAGAGAAAAAAGGCAGTAAGTGGGAGGGAGGGCAGAGAACAAAGAGAAATTCATGCAAGGGGACTTTTAAAAAAGTGAGACAAGAGAGGCATGATAATGAAGTCATCCTTAATATTATAAGAAAAGTTAGACAAGTATTTCTTCAATATTTATACTTCAACATTTAAGACTTTGCTCTTAATACTGATGCTGAAGAGGCCAAAGCTTATCAAATCTATGAAGCCTTAAAACAAGCATATTTTAGAAGTAATATCATAAGACCTAGAAGTTTCAACATTAAAAAACTGTAGATCTTGGAAATTATATTTTTTGAGGTTTTTTTTGTCAAGGCAATGGGGTTAAGTGACTTGCCTAAGGTCACACAGCTAGGTCATTGTTAAGTGTCTGAGGTCAGATTTGAAATCAGATCCTCCTGACTCCAGGGTCAATGTTCTATCCACTGCACCACCTGGAACATTATACATTGAAGATCAAAAGAGATAGATTTGCATTCAAAATTAACTTATTCAGAAAAATTGAGCATAATTCTGAAAGAAAAAATGGATATTCGATAAAGTGAAAGACTGTCAAGTATTTATAACAAAAAGAAAAGTCAAATGGAAAATTCAAAATAAAGGATTCAGAAGAAATATAAGGAAATAAAAAAAAACAAAGAAAAAAATTCCAAAGAAAAAGGAGACTAAAAGAAAACAAAATGAACTTCTCATGAGGCTCTAATAATAATTGAGTAAAGAAGTCAAATGAAAGGTAAACAAGAAAATGAAATATATTTGTATATATTTATTTATCCAATTCAATATATATATATATCATATATATGTGTATATATGGATACACAATTAAAATATATATTTAATTAAATCCAAATAAATTCAATTAAATTGAATTCTAAAGAATAGCAGGGAAAGAAATTTTTTTTCAAAATGAACAATGAGAGGAAAGAAAAGCAAACATAAAATGAGGAAAAAGCAAGACATCTTTCAGAAAATTAGAAATATCATGGGAAAGTTTCCTGCAAAAATAGACAAAATAAAGGACAAAAGAAAGAACTTGACATTCCTGATAGCATCAAAGGTGTGATTACTGAACTAGGGTCAGTCATCTTGGAGAAAGAAGTCAAATGACCTTAGAAAACTTTGCAAATAATAGAGTGGACAAAACTAATTTAAACTGAGTTACATAAAATCCTAAAAAATGGTGCTCTTAAAGTGTTGCATTCAATATGCTAGCAAATATGGGAAAATCAACAGTGGTCATTAAATGAGAAAATAAATTAGTTTACATCCCAATCAGAAGGAAAGGCAATGCCAAAGAATTTTCAAAATGTCAAACAATTGTGTCTATCTAACATGCCAGTAAAATTATGCTTACAATTCTGCAAGCCAGGCTATAACAATAGCAGAGAAGTTCAGAAAAAAAAAAAACACTTTTGCTTCATTGATTACACTAAATTGATTACACTAAAGCCTTTGACTGTATTGAGCATGACAAAATGTGGCAAAGCTTCTGAGGAACCTGTATGCAGGTCAAGAAACAACTATTAGAGTTGAACATGTAACTATTTATTGATCTAAATTTATGACAAGGCTGTATATTGTTAACTTATTTATGTAACATTTTTACAGAGTACATCACGTGAAATCAAATCAAAAGCCAGAACTAAAGTTGCCAGAAGAAATATCAAGAATTTCAAATATACTTTTTTTTTAGGTTTTTTTTTTTTTTTTTTTTTGCATGGCAAATGGGGTTAAGTGGCTTGCCCAAGGCTACACAGCTAGGTAATTATTAAATGTCTGAGAACAGATCTGAACCCAGGTACTCCTGACTCCAGGGCCGGTGCTTTATCCACTGCGCCACCTAGCTGCCCCTCAAATATACTTATATATACAGTGGTGGCAGAAAGTGGAGAAAAATTTCAAAGATTCTTGCTAAGGATGAAAGAGGAGAGTGTAACATCTAACTTGAAGGTTAACATAAACCAAAACAAAATAAAAACTAATCCTATGGCAACTGGTTCTATCACTTCACTGAAAATTTAGGGAGAATTGGAAACTTTGTCAGATTTTATATTCTTAGACTCAAAGATCACTGCAGATGGTGACTGCATCCATGAAATATAAAGTGTTTGCTCCTTGGAAGGAAAGATGTAGCAAATCTATATAGTATACTAAAAAGCAAAGACATTACCTTGCTGAAAATGGTCTATCTTCAAAGCTATCATTTTTCAAGTATGCTTGTGACAGCTGGACTATAAAGAAAACTGAAGATTATAGAATCAATAATTTCACATTTAGGTATTGGGGAGGAAATTTGAGAATCCCTGGCACTTCCAAGAGATCAAATAGACTAATACGTTTTTTGTTTTACAAATATTATTTTATTCAATCACTTTTAACATTTTAAATATTTTTATTTATCCATTTTTACCAAGAACATGGAATGATAGTTTTCACCAATATTTTTTGCAAGATTTCTAGTTTTACATTTCTCTTCTTCCATCATTTTTCTTCCCTTCCCTTGGCAGAAAACTATCTAATATAGGCTCCAAATATGCAATTATGCTAAACATAGATCCATAATATTCATGTTGTGAAAGAAGAATTAAATCAAAATAGAAGGAAAAAACCATTAGAGGAAAGAATGACAATATATAAGACAGCTTTTAAAAATTGAAGTAAGGACTTCTGGCCAAGATGGTAGAGAGAAGACAGACACTGTGATAGGGACTCTCTCTTTCCCCTAAGAAATAACATGAGAGAAACCTCTTAATAGAAATTCGACCAACAAAACCCAGAAAGAGAAGCTAGGAGAAGAACACCTACCAAGAAGGTCTGTCCCAGGGGACCATGGACGAACTGAGAGACTAGAGCAGAGGATTAGCGCTGGGGACAGCAGCTGGGGAGGCCAGCCGGTCAGTCTCAGCAGTGGAGACTTCAGTGAGTGGCAGTTGCGAGATCCAGTTTTAGCTGCTGAGTCTTTGGCCAGGGGGAGAAGAGCTACTGGAGGCTGAGTTCCAGCAGAGAGCCTCAGAGTACTGAGAGAACAACCAGCTGGGCCAGGGACCTAAGCTCCATACTTTTGGTGGAGCCCTTTGCCCAGAAAAAACAAGAACAACCCCCAACCCCACCCCCTTAGGGCAGCAGAGCTCACTCAACAGAAAGAGATTAACTCCCTCCCCCCAGGGCCCAGCCCAGTTCAAGGTCAACTCAGACCCTGAGGCAGAGGACCTCACCCAGAGAAAGCAACCAGCACCCCCTACTGGCTGGTCCTTGGGATTACTAAGCCAAGTGAACAAAGTCTCTAGGATCCTCAAAAGCAAACCTCTGAGAGCCAACTCACCCACCCCAACACAAGATGAAAAAAGGCCAGAGAAAAGGGGGCCCATGGAGAAAGAGAAATCCCATTCAAAGTAACCTCAGACAAAATAAAATACTTGGGAGTCTACCTGTCAAGGCAGACTCAAAAACTTTTTGAAAACAATTACAAAACTCTTTTCACATAAATAAATTCAGATTTAAATACCTGGGCAAGCATCACCTGTTCATGGATAGGTTGAGGTAATATAATAAAAATGACAATTTTACCAAACACTAAAGTACTTGTTTAGCACCCTACCAATTAAAATTCCAAAAAAAATTACTTTAATGAGTTAGAAAAAGTTGCAAGTAAATTTATATGGAGAAATAAAAAGTTAAAAATTTCCAGAGATTCAATGAAAAAAAATGCAAAAGAAGGTGGCTTAGCCTAACCAGATCTAAAATTATATTATAAAGCATCCGTCCTCAAAACTGTCTGGTATTGGCTAAGAATCAGAGTGGTTGATCAGTGGAATAGACTAGGTGCAATAGCAGGAAATCTGCTGTTTGATAAACCCAAAGAGTCCAGCTATTGGGATTAAAAACTCTCTCTTCCATAAAAACTGTTGGGAAAATTGGAAGTTAGTATGGAAGAAACTTAGATTAGACCAACACCTCACACCCTATACCAAGGTGAGATCCAAATGGATACAGGATTTAAACATAAAAAACAGTATTATAAGCAAACTTGAAGATCAAGGAGTACTTTAACTGTCAAATCTATGGAAAGGGAAACAGTTTATGACAAAGGAAAAGATAGAGACTATCATTCAAAACAAACTAGACAATTTTCACTGCATTAAATTAAAAAGTTTTTGCTCAAACAAAACCAATGTAACCAAGATAAAAAGAAATGTAGTAAATTGGGAAACAATTTTTGCAACTAGTATTTCTGACAAAGGACTCATTTCTAAAATATACAGAAAACCAAGTCAAACTTAAAAAAAATAGAAGCTATTCCCCAATAGACAAATGGACAAAGGATATACAAAGGCAATTTACAGCTGAGAAAATCAGAGCAATCCATAGTCATATGAAAAATTGCTCCAAATAATTACTTATTAGAGAAATGCAAATTAAAGTATCTCTGATATACCACCTCACACTTCTCAGACTGGTCAACATGACCAGAAAGGACAATAATCAATGCTGGAAGGGATATGGGAAATCTGGGACACTATTACATTGTTGGTGGAGCTGTGAACTCATCCAACCTTTCTGGAGAGAAATTTGGGATTATGCCCAAGGGGAACAAAAATGTGCATACCCTTTTTGATCCAGCAATACCATTACTGAGTCTATACCCTGAAGAGATGATGAAAAAAGGGTAAAAACATCACTTGCACAAAAATATTTATAGCAGTCCTGTTTGTGGTGGTAAAAAATTGGAAATTAAGTGAATGTCCTTCAATTAGGGAATGGCTGAACAAACTGTGGTATATGTATGTCATGGAACACTATTATTTTATTAGAAGCCAGGAGGGATGGGAATTCAGGGAAACCTGGAAAGATTTGTATGAACTGATGCTGAGCGAGATGAGCAGAACCAGAAAAACATTGTGCATCCTAATAGCAACATGTATATGTATGTCATGTAGGGGGTGGGGGGAGGAAAGAAAGAATGGGGGAAAAATTGTAAAACTCAAAATAAATAAAATCTTTCTTTAAAAAAACTGAAGTAAGTTTTAGTCTGCATTTAACCTCCATAGTTTCCTCTCTGGATTTGGATGACACTTTCCTTGGCAAGTCTTTTAGAATTGTCTTTGATTATTGTTCTACTAAAATGAACAAGAACATCATAACTCATCATCACCAATGTTATTGTCAGTGTGTTTAAGGTTCTTCTGGTTCTGCCAATTTTGCTCAACATCAGTTCATGTGAATCTTTTCAGCCTTTTCTGAAGTTCCAGCATTCATGATATCTTATAAAACTATAGTGTTCCATCACATTCATATAACACAATTTGTTCAGTCATTCCATACTTGATGGGCATTCACCAAAAGAGTTACTATGAATATTTTTGAACATGCTCAAGATCTCTAAGAAATTATATTGTTTGATCAAAGTATATGCATATTTTTATTGTCATTTGGGCAAAATTCCAAATTGCTCTTCAGAGAGGTTGAGATGAGTTTACAATAACACCAACACATTAGTGTCCTAGTTTTACCACATCCCCTCCAACATTGCTCATTTTCCTTTTTTAATCTTATTGGCCAGTCTGATAGGTATGAGGTGGTACCTCAGAGTTGTTTAACTTTGCGTTTTCCCTAACCAATGATGATTTAGAACAAGTTTCCATATGCTTATAGATAGTTTTAATTTCTTCATTTGAGAATTGACTTTCTAAGTTCTCTAATAATTACCCCTTGGGGAAAGATAAGGGTTTTTTTTTTCAATAAATTTGACTCAGTTCTCAACATATTTTAGAAATGAGTCCTTTATCAGAAATACTACTTGAAAAAATTGTTTTCCATTTCAATGCATTCCTATTAATCTTGGTTGCTCTGGCTTTGTGCAAAAACTTTTTAATTTAATGTCATCAAAATTATCCATTTTGTCTTTTATGATGTTCTCTATCTCTTTTTTTGATCATAAATTGCTCCTCTTTCCAAAGTTCTTACAGATAAGCTATTCATTGTTCTGCTAATTTGCTTATATCAACTTTTATGTCTGAATCTTTTACCCATTTATACCTTTTCTTTGTAGTTTTTGCCATATTATCTTCCAGATTTCCCAGTAGTTTTGTTTTTGTCCCAGAAACTGTAATTTTTGAGTTTATTAAACAACAGATTACTATAGTTATTTACTAATGTCTCTTTTTCACCTGGTCTATTCCACTGATTCACCATTCTATTTCTTAGGCAGTGCCAAACAGTTCTGTTGATTGATGCTTTATAATATAATTTTAATTTTGGTTTGGCTAGGCCTCCTTCTTTTGCATTCTTCCCCTTTAATTTACTCAATATTCTTGACATCTTGTTCCTCCATATGAATTTTGTTACTACTTTTTCTATCTCAATAAAGTAGTTTTTTTGAAGTTTGATTGGTATGATACTGAATAAGTTACTTAATATAGGTAGAATTGTCAATTTTGCTATATTAGCTTGGCCTGCTCATGGGTAATTGACATTTTGTCCAGTTATTATAGATCTGACTTTATTTGTAAGATTAGGGTTTTATAGTCATTTTTATATTGTTTCTGAGTCTGCCTTGGCAGGCAGACTCCCAAAAATTTTATATTGTCTACCATTACTCTGGATGGCATTTTTCTTTCTGTCTCTTTATGCTGTGTCTTGATAGTAATATATAGAAATGATAATGATTTTTGCGGATTGATTTTATGTTCTGCTACTTTGCTAAAGTTGCTAATTATTTCAAGTAGTGTTTTGGATGATTTTCAGTATACTTTCAAATAATCTGAAAAGATTGACAGTTTCTTCATTACACCATCAATTTCCTTCAGTGTCTTTTTCTCTTCTTATTTCTAAGGCTAACATTTCTAAAACAATATTAATAATAGTGGTGCTAACATGCATCCTGTTTCACCCCTGATCTTATGGAGAATGTTTCTAGCTGCTCCCAATTACATATAGTGCTTGTTTGGTTTTAGATAGACACTGTTTATTGTTTTAAGGAACATTCCATTTATTCCTATGCCCTCTCCTATTTGTAATAGGAATGGGTTTTGTATTTTATCAAAAGGTATTTCAGGATCTATTAAACTAATCACATGATATCTATTAGGTAGATTATTTTTAAAATTGTATTTATTTATTTTCATCATTATACACATGTATTTTTTAAGTTACAAAAATTTACTTCTCCCTCCCTTCCCACCCCATTCCCCTCAACGGCAAGCAGTCAGGTTATCATTGTACATACATAGTTTAATAAACATGTTTACATATTAGTCATTTTTAGTATGAGGAACTAGGATTAAGGGAAAGAGATATATGAGATAACATTTATAAAGTATTCGGCAGATTCCAAAGGGTTATTTTTTATGTATGTATGTGTGTGTGTGTGTGTGTGTGTATGTGTGTGTGTGTGTGTTTTGTTTTGTTTTGTTTTTTACTTCCTCTGGATGGGGATAAAATAGTCCATAGCCAGTTTAATACCTGCCAGGTTTGTTATTGATATGTTCAATTATGTTGATGGTGTTCCTAATGTTGAACCAACCCTGCATTTCTGGTATAAATCATGCTTGATCATTATGTATTAGCCTAGTGAAACTACAATCTACAATCTACTACTAACAAATGCTTTGCTAAAATTTTATTTAAAAGTTTTGCATCATATTCATAAGGGAAATCGGTCTATAATTTTCTTTCTCCATTTTGACCCCTCCTGATTTAGGTATCAGCACCATATTGGTGTCATAGAAGGAATTTCACAGAACTATTTCTTCATCTATTTTTTCAAATAGTATATATAGAATTGTAAATAATTGTTCCTTGAATGTTTGGTAGAATTTACTTATGAATCCATTTGACCCTGAAGACTTTTTCTTGGGGAATTCATTGATGAATCATTCAATTTCTTTTTCTGAGATGTGGTTATTTAAGTATTTGATTTCCTCTACTTTTAAGCTGGGCAGCTTATATTTTTTGTAAATGTTCATTCATTTCACTTAGAATGTCAAAGTTATTGGTATATAATTACACAAAATAGTTCTAATTATTAATGTAATTTCCTCCTCTTTGGTGGTGAATCCACCTTTTCCTTTTTGATACTGATAATTTAGTTTTCTTCTTTCTTTTTTTAATCAAATTAACAAAAACTTTATCTAACTTATTGGTTTTTTTCCATAAAACCAACTCATCTTTATTTATTAATTCAATAGTTTTTTACTCTTGGTTTTATTAATTTCTTCTTTGATTTTTAGAATTCCTAATATGATATCACTCTCTTTCAAGTGCAAGCTATCGTTTCTCTTCTGAATGCCATGTTACAGCTGTGAACTGTAGTGAACTTTTTTGTCACCTAACTCTTTTCTTCCCCAAATCATTTTCAGTCAAACTACTTTCTGGACATGCCCCACATATCTTCTTTTTATAAAGTTTATTGTTTTTAAATCTATGTCAAAGACTTTTATTTTATTGATATTAAATACCATTTAATTCCATTTGGTTCAATATCCTAGCTTGCTGAGTTCATCTGGAATATGATTTGGTAATCCAGTATGTCAGCTATTCTTACTATTTTTCTATCACCAATACATTTGAAAAGTATTCCTTCTATACTTTTTCTCTAAATCATCAAGAGAAAAACTTAAATATGAATAGTGATAAGAAGAGATTCCTAAGAAACTTAAAGTTCTATATTAGTTATTTCATTGTAAATGTTCAGAGGTTTCAATTCTGTCTAACTTCTATGCTTTAATTTATATTTTTGCGTTTTATGAATATATAAAACACTGTAATATACTTTATATACATTGTCATATATTTTGCTAAAATTAAGTATACTTCTATGTTATGAAATGTTATATATTATGTATAAGAAATATATGTCATATATTATGTATAAGAAATGTTATATTCATTTATTATTACATTTACATATTTCTGTATATCTTCTAGAAAGTATTTTCCCAGGAGTAGAGGTAAACTCTATTGATTTATACTTTATGTAATTCATTTTCTTACTGTGTGTTGAAAATCATTTTAACTCTGTGCTAAGAATGGGACTTGAACTAAGGAAAGGCTTAACAGAAGCCAGGAATGAAATACTATTAGACGGGAATAATACAACCAATACCTTAGTTCTTTACTAGTTTTATGGCATATCCCATTTTATAATTTTTTTTATACATTTTTACAATCTTCAAAAGATTAGTGATAGTGACTGTACATTTTACAAATATTTTCAGTTTGATTCTCATAGTGGTCCTGGGAAGTAGGTACTATTATTATTTTTATTATTATGCCCACATTTTATATTTGTGGAAGCTGAGATGGGCATGTTAAATGACTTCCTAACGTAAATGTTTTGAATTAAATTTGAACTCAATTCTTCCTGATTCTAGAACCATTATCCTATTCAATGTGTCACCTGGCTGCACCTAGTGATGTATTTTCTCTATCTCCAATACTGGACCTTAACTAGAGGCAGCTGTTTGCTTGCTTACTCTCTTCCAATCAATTCAACCAAAAATTAGAAAATGATTACTTGAGTAAGGCACTAGGCTTATTTAGAAGCTTGCTTGTAAACAAATAACAACAATTACTACCTTTAAGACCGCAAAATTCTACTGAGTGATTTTGCAACAACTAAGATAGATAGATTCAGAATAGTTGATGCATGCTTGCTTCATCAAAAGAACATTAGCAGAGCAGCTAGGTGGCGCAGTGGATAAAGCACCGGCCTTGGAGTCAGGAGGACCCGGGTTCAAATCCGGTCTCAGACACTTAATAATGACCTAGCGGTGTGGCCTTGGGCAAGCCACTTAACCCCATTTGCCTTGCAAAAACCTAAGAAACAAAAAGAACGTTAGCAGCTTAGCCCAAAAGGAGAGAGCTTGTGCAGAAGTAACAGACTAACAGTCTAATTCCTTTTCTATCTTCCTTTAGATGTTTTTGTCCTTCGTTCTCAAAGAAGACCATAACATCAAAGGATGCCATCACAAGCACATGAACTGGATATGTGTGAGAGGGATAGTGCTGTTACAAATCTCTCTTTCTCCTCTAGAACCATTTGGCTCCGATGGCCAGATATGAATCAGGATGACTGGAAATGGTCCTGGATGTGAAGTAATCAGGGTCAAGTGACTGGATCAAAGTCACACAGCTAGTAGGTCCCAAGTGTCTGAGATAGGATTTGAACTCCCATCCGACTGACTCCAAGGCTAATGCTCTATGCCCTGCACCACCTAGTTGCCAACACTATCTTCCTTTGATTCTCAACTAAAAATCAATTTTCTGGAGGAAGCTTTCCCAATTTTTTTTCTAATTTCTAGTGCCTTTTTCTCTCTGCTAATTATTTCCCATTATCCTGCAGTTAGCTTATTTGAACATATTTGCTTCCCTGTTATCCCCTTCATTTAGTTGTGAGTTCTTTGAGGGCAGGGGCAATTTTTCACCTCTTTTTGTTTCCTTCATCTTTAGTACAGTGCTGACAAGTATTGATCATAGCTAATAGGCTGTTTTAACTACATTATAGGGTGAACAAGGAGAAGTAATATGAAATGATTCTGAAGGCAGGCAGATTTTGGAGGACATTAAATCTCTGGCAGACAAATTTGAATTTAATTCTAGAGGTAATCAAAGTACCTATTTTTTTTTTTATCAGAGTAACAAAATGTTTAGACCTATGCTTTAGAAAACTTATTTTTACCTGATATATGTAGGATGGATTAGGGAGGGAAAAGAATGAAATTATGGAGACCACATAGGAATCAAAGCAAAACCAAGTGAAAGTTGATAAGGGGCAGAACCTATCTGGATAATCAATAACGTCATATGAAAACTCTTATTTTGAAGGCAATTTCCACCTATAAAAGGCAATGTTTTAGAAAAGAGATGAAAGTCTCTCCCTCTCCCTCTCCCTCTCCCTCTCCCTCTCCCTCTCCCTCTCCCTCTCCCTCTCCCTCTCCCTCTCCCTCTCCCTCTCCCTCTCCCTCTCCCTCTCCCTCTCCCTCTCCCTCTCCCTCTCCTTCTCCCAAGCTACTCAAATACATAGAGGAAAGCAACCCTCTCAATCTTCAGCAAATCTTGGAATGCAGGCATGATTATTCTTTTTCAGGCACACACACATATATGATCTACCTCCTCCTACAGTTATGACATATTTCTAGTCACTATCTCCCATTCCAATATCCATTCCCCCAAAAAAGGTTTTGGTGAGCATTCTTTAGGTTTATGAAAGAGTAGGGAAACGCTAGACAACCAATGTTGCAGTCTAGTTGCACTACTTAGACACACTGGTTTTTGTTTTACAATTCTTTTTTCCATAACCCTGTGAGTTAAAAGGGATTGAAACCTTTCATTCTTTATCTTGTTTTGGGAATCTTATAAAAATAATAATCTGTTGTGGGAATAATGATAAGAATGGATATTTATCCTTTCCTATGTCTCTGACATGGAAAAATTGCATACTGGGCAAATAAATTCTGTTTTATGGAATGCGATTCTTTTGCTTCAAATGACCTTTGAACTGAAGGACTGAGTGTAACTGAAAGAGACAGGTTTCTTTCTCCTTATCCTTGAGCATAAAAATTAAACAAACTGAAAGGAATGACTTAGTGTGGAGAGATTTATAGGTCGGTATTAAGTTTTGCTTTTAATGTTGTGTTTTGAAGAAGCTAGAAATCCTGGAAAGTGTAAGTGATGGTTAGTAGCAAACTTATAAGAGCAAATGAAAGGTAGAGACAGTTGCCAGATTTGAACCACAACTGAGCATATAACTGTTGGGATATGACTGGGTCATAGAAAAGAAATAGATATAAGGACGCTAAACTTCCCCCTATGAGAAAATGCAGGCAGATGGTTTAGTATCTTTTAACATGTGTTATATGTGAAAGGGCAAAGGTTGATTTTCAAAATTTTCTTTTCATGGTTCATTGTAACTCTTACTAATATAGAAGATTGAGATAATGATTTGATAGGGAAAATGACTTTCATTTGTGGCCTTGGTTTTTTGGGAATTAGAATTACAGAAGAGAGAACAACAGAGAGAAAAAAGGTAGGGAAGGCACAACAGATGTTCCATCTGAACTGAATTGTTAGGGAAGAAAGAGAGAGAGAGAGAGAGAGAGAGAGAGAGAGAGAGAGAGAGAGAGAGACAGAGACAGAGTGATGGAGACAGAGATCAAGAGAGACAGAGAGAGAGAGAGAGAGAGAGAGAGAGAGAGAGAGAGAGAGAGAGAGAGAGGAAACTTAAATCAGAGGCAATCCAGGAAAGCAACATAGGATTTTAACTAGAGTTGTATTTATAATATAATAAATATAATATAATATAATAATACAATATAATATAATAATACAATATAATATAAATAATATATAATAAACATATATTTTAAAAATTGTTAATAGTTTAATAGTTTTACAAACAATTCTCCCTTTTCTTTTCTTTTTTGTCTTATAAAAATTTTAATGTTTGTTGTGCTTGTCAAGTTCATAATGCAATAATAGTTAGAAACAATACAAGATAATACAAATTGGATTGTGACAGAGTAAGCAATAATGCTAATTAATGATCCAGGATATTTAATTAGCAGAGACAGGCCACTGCAAATCTGCAAATAATTCATGAATAAAATGAATCCTATATTACCCTCACTAAATCTAAATGATCAAAATAGCTATCTCAAATCTTCCTTATATTAATAGTGATCCAGAAAAATAATAGATTGGAAATCAAAGATTTTCTGTAACTGAAGAATCACTATCATATAAATTACCAAAACTGCTTTAGATTTCAAAAATAATCATCATATAAATCTTAAAGTCATTCAAAATTTGTATCAATGATACATTACTTCATTTTAACATATGTATATATATATATATATATATATATATATATATATATATATATATATATATGAAGAATTTCAGGGTGTTTTCTCATTTCCATCTAAACTTCCTATTCATCTCTAACCCTAACACCTTTATACTTCATTAGAATGCAACATAGGAGATTTCTTAATTTTTCTGACTTTTAGAGAGGAGAGAAAAATGTTCAAAATTAAATTTAACTCATTTGATTGAGTTCAGTTTAATGATTCTGACCTTTCTAGATCATTTTTATTTTTGGTTAAAAAACCTTTTATTTGAAAGAAAATAAAATTTTGATCATCTACTGTCTTATAAATGTCAAGTTTTAACTAGATTCAGTGCAACAGTCCTAGCTTTACACATTTTATTTCCACAAAACAGAGGTAGGCAAGTGATCTTTTAATTCATTATTAATTTCAAGAACACAGTTTATAAAGGACTATCCCATTAAATGCTATGAAAATCTGACATCCATTAATAACTATGTTATTTCAACATAATGTTTGATTTCGATTGGATCCTAGTACTGTGACACCTAAATTATTTTTCTTAAAGACAGTAAGGACATTCTTAATGGAGAAGAGTTATTTTAATGTCATCTTATTTTGCATGCCTGCTTGTTAAAAACTTCCTTTTATTCAAATGCCATAAAATAGGAGATCTAAAGAGAATAATAATTTCATGAGGATTCCATAAAAGGAGAAAAAAAAATGTCATCCAGTAACCAGAACCTGTAAGTTTATATTTTGGTCACATATGGTTTCTAATTATGGGTTCACTCTCCCCAGGCTCCTTACATGTGAAAGGGTAGAATGTGCCCATAAGTTGAGAGAGATCTGAGTTTCACTATGTAATATTAATACAAATTTTTTAAAACGTTAATTATATCTGGCAAACTGTTCATAGTAAGACAAAAGGTACAGTCCATGAATGATTATATTAGGAACACAAAATTTTCATGATAAGTCCTAGAGACCTATGGGGAAGATTTTAGCTATACACTGGGACTCATCATGTCACCAGTGGCCAGGTTAAGAATTCAGGGGATTGAGCAAATATGAAAGAATTTACTTAAAAAATCAACTCTTCAGGGTGGCTAGGTGGAGCAGTAGAAAGAGCACCGGCCCTGTAGTCAGGAGTACCTGAGTTCAAATCCAGCCTCAGACACCTAATAATTACCTAGCTGTGTGGTCTTGGGCAAGCCACTTAACCCCATTTGCCTTGCAGAATTCTAAAAAAAAAAGATCAACTTTGATCAGAAGAATTTAGAGACAAAAATAGTTTATTTAGGTATATTGCTGTGATTAGCAGAAGCTCAGGGAGAGAGAGAGATGATCTTAGAAGGATTTGCTAGTTTCCCATGAAAAACTCACAATTTTGTCTTCAGAGTTCAGGAAAAGAAATGTCATTTTTTTTAAAAAGTCAATTAAATGAGGAATAAGTAAGAGTTCCTTAAAGGTTATATAGTTTTTGGTGCAGGGGTTGATGAACTCATGCTTTAGAAGTCAGATTGATAAGGGTGGTAATAGAGACTGAGAAAAGCTCCAGTTCCTCCTCAAACTCCCAATTTGGATCAAAGGGAGGGATGGCACTTTGGGAGTGGTCTGGGTCTTATATGGGGAGATTGATGTAGGAGGTGTGGCTGTATGATGAATCTCTATTTGGTTTAATGTGTCATACTATCTCCCAAGCATAATCTGGAATCTAACTTGACCAGGGTCAAAATAAAAGGTCAAGTGCAGAACAAGGTTATAAAATTATTCCTCTGTATTCATAGTTTCCTTTTTCAAGATTAGCAGCAGTTGTAGCAGTAGCAACTGCCTTGAGAAAATAAGCAGTAAGGAAAGGTATGGGGGCATGAGAGTCCCTCTGGGGTATCAGGCTTCCCAAGAACCAGCTGGCCTCCCAAAAGGAGACTAGCAACTCATTGGATGAATGAATACATTTTTCAAGGGGCAGGGAGATGAGGTAATTACATTTAACTGCATAGGAACAGTATCTTAGAGAACAGAAGTGAAGTAATGAGGGATCTGTAACTCCAAGATCTAAGGTGAAGTAGTTGAGGATAGTAGATGTGGGAGAATAGCTCAAAGACAATCCTTTCAGGTTAGGGATGCTTTGATTTATTTATCTTGTTTCTGGAGCCAAGGATTTGCCTAGTCCTTGTGTGTGTGGGGAGAGAAGGTGCTTTAATTGAAATCCATTGACCTCATCAAACTCACCAGCAATATTAAAAATTGTTGAAGAAGTTCATGGACGGGTAGTGCATAAAATCAGCTGTCCTTTGACCCTCCATGAACTCACAATGTACTTGAGGACACAAAATTTTTGCATGAAAGAAACAAGTTATGTCAAAAGGATTACTTAAAAATACCAGAAATACTTTAGGAGAAATGGCAAATCCTCAAATAATAAATGTTCTAAGAATTCAAAGACAGGAAAATACAAGGTATTTGAATTTTGACAAGTGGACATATTGGATAAAAGTTTAGAGTTCAGAGAGGAATGGGAGGTAATTTTAAAGAGCTGATTAGGGTCAGATTATATGAAGAGGGTTTCACATGTAAATATAGGGAGTTTTACATGTTTCCTGCAGGAGATGGAGAGTGATCTGAATGTGCCTAAATTGAGTTGACTTCAATTAGTCAATAAACACCTATTAAATGTCCACAATGTGTCCTGTGCTCTGCTAACCCTTTGGAATACAAGGGTAAAATGTAAATAAATAAATTAAAATAAACAAGCAGAATAAATAAGTGCTTTCGGATTATTGATTTGTCATCAGCAGACTCATCACTGAATTATCAGAGCACTTTTGAATTGCAGTGTGCAGGACTGAGATACTCTGACATGTTGCTTTAGGAGTTTCATAGAGCCAACAACTTTCTTCTAAAATACCAAGTTGACTAGATTTTTAAAAATTTTAAGGACTAGATAAAATAAAATGGTATTCACTAGTTAATGAGTGTGAATGGCCAAGTTTCTTCTCCATGAAATCTATAAGTATCCATGTCTACAAGGGCAGGTATATGAGTAATTTCTTTTCTTTGAGAATCTTTGGGGCAGCTAGGTGGCACAGTGGGTAGAGCACAGGCCCTGGAGTTAGTAGTACCTGAGTTCAAATTCGGCCTCAGACACTACCTAGCTGTGTGGCCTTGGGCAAGCCACTTAACACCATTGCCTTGCAAAAACTTTAAAAAAAATAAAAAGAAAAGAAAAAGAATCTTCAATTCCTAGCATAGAACTCCAGGGCTTAGAATATTCTTATTAATTAAGTAGTTGATTTGGATTTATATCTCATTTTAAGAAAACCCTTGACAATCGAGGAAGGCAAGCATGAGAATAAAAGGCATCAAGATCATGGCATATAAGATTTTGTTGAAGTAACTGATGACATCTAGTTTGGAGAAAAATATATTAAAGTTTGCTGGAGAGCATGAGGGATGTTAATTACTTTTATTCCAAACACAGATTAGACTTGTTCCTCTTGACCTTAGCAGATCTGTGATTTTTGAGGAAGAAATATCAAAGTAGAAAATATTAATTTATCAAAAGAAAACAAAGCAAAATAATATTTTATTATAATCAAAGTTATTCAAAATGAGATGAGATGCTTTGGGATGTCTTTGAGTAGAGGTTGAATGGCTCTTTCTTTTGGTTACTAGAGAAGAAATTTTTGACTAAGTAGTCACTGAAGTAGAGAATCTGTGGGGTACTTTCCAATTATCCAGTTTTAAAATTGTGTAATTATGTGATTCGTCTATAAGAAGTCATTGACATTTTTAGAGGGGATTAGCAAGGTAATATTACAATTTATGTTTCCAAAATTTGAGTTGAATGACATAATTTGTACTATCAAACGTGAAGCTAGGATATTTAGGTGTGTTCAAGATTTATATGAAGACATGTTGTGTATGTTTACACACAAATGTGTGTGTACTTTTTGGGCATGTAAGGGTAGTGCAAATGGATAGAGCATTGGCTTTACAGTCAGAAGGATGGGAGATCCAATTCAGCCTCAGATACTTGATACTTATTAGCTATGTGACCCTGGTCAAGTCACTTAACCCTGATTGCCTCAGATCCAGGGTCATCTCTAGTCTTGATCCATATCTAGCCATTGGATCATTTTTTTTTTGCAAGGCAAATGGGGTTAAGTGGCTTGCCCAAGGCCACACAGCTGGGTAATTATGAAGTGTCTGAGGTTAGATTTGAACCCAGGTACTCCTGACTCCAAGGCTGGTGCTTTATGCACTATGCCACCTAGCCTCCCCTGGCCATTGGATCTTAATTGACTCTGGAGGAGGCTGATGATTTAGTACAGCATTCCCTTACTGAAAGCCAAATCATGCACATGTCATCTTTAAGGACAAAGTAGCATCATCATCATCATCATCATCATCATCATCATCATCATCATCATCATCATCATCTGCTTGACAGTTACTAAATAAGATTTAATTTGTTTTTCTACATGTGTTTAGTTATTGCCCTAAGCAGTAATCATAGCAGTGTGGGTTGGTAAAATTTTAGCTTATTTTCAGGTCTATTATAGTCCCAAGATCAACCTCTTAACCACCAAAAAAGAATATAGGATACAAGTAGAGAGCATTAATTATGCAAGCTTCTTAGTCGTCAATAAGTGAGGGTCCTCTTCTTTTATCCCCATGAAATTTTGCTATTTGTGGCTAGAGGGCTCCCTTGGCATGCCAGTCATTTTGTCAGTAGGGATGGGAAAATGAAAAGAAACAATTTTAACTCAAGAAGAAATTCCAAAGTATAACATCCATTATAAGCTAAGGACACACAAAAATTGACCTTGGTAAGGAGTTAAAGAGACCTTCATTCAAACTGAATTAATGGTAGGATTATGCAAGAAGACGAATGAGGACTTTCCCTTGGCTTTTGGAATGTAGCCTTTAAGAATATTCTGGAAGATTCATTCCACCACAATAAAAATAATCTATAATAGCTCAGGCAGTTTAATAAACCAATAGAACTTTTGACAGCATGATAGATAATAAGAAACATTTATCATTCAAGTCCATGCTCCATCGTCTCAACTTTCTGATATGTTTTGTCTGGTAGGGATACGCTCCAGATAAATAGTTTAATATTTTGTTGTAGTTTTTTTAATCTTTTCAAGTTTCAGGAATAATATAAGAAATCTGAAGGAAAAAATAGGTTTTGATATTTTATAAATTTTTTTTTTGAAATTTCTTGTTTCCCCTTTTCCCTGCCAAACAAGTTCTATGGCAATAGTATTCATGTGGGCTTTGAAGCCCTTTTAACCCAATCATATTACTGTCCCTATCCTCAGGTCCTCTATGGTGGATTCTGTCTCACCTCTTCCCTACATTATCTTTTCCAAAGAAAAAACCCATGATCTAGAGGATATTCTCATCTTCACCATTAAGGTGTGATACAAATAAGGGACTTCAGCTATTAGGAGTCTGAAGAACTGAGAATGGGACATTTTTTAAAACATAAAAAAATATTTTTAATATTTGTTGTTTTTGAAGTTTTTAGTTACAAATATCATCCCTCCTACTTTCCTTCTTCCTCCCTGAGATGGTAAGTAAATTAATAAAGGTTTCACATTTAAAATCATATAAAACATTTCCATATTAATCATTTTGTGCAAGAAAACTTGAGAAAGAAAGAGGGAGAGAGGGAGGGAGGAAGGAAGGATATGAAAATAGGATGCTTTAGTTTGAATTCAGACAAATGAATAGGAATGTTATAATGATCATTAATATAATGATTAGAAAATGAGTGAGTGAAGATTTATTAAGCATTACTTATGTGTCAAGTACCTTGCCTTATCACATACAATGGGTATGCATATTGAAAGGGGTAATAGTTTTTTTTTTTTTTTTTTTGGCAAGGCAAATGGGGTTAAGTGGCTTGCCCAAGGCCACACAGCTAGGTAGTTATTAAGTGTCTGAGACTGGATTTGAACCCAGGTACTCCTGACTCCAAGGCCAATGCTTTATCCACTATGCCACCTAGCCACCTGGGGTAATAGTTTTTACCCTTAAGGAGCTTACACTCTAATTAGGGGAGACAATGAAAGTATCATTTTTACTTTGCACCATCCAGCAATGTTATGTGGAGTAGGGTTTTCAACAAATGACAATTTTCAATGACAATGAATTAAATCTTTCTTTTTTAGATAATCAGGAATCCAAGGAGCACTTACATGCTATGTGAAAAGAAATTATGCCAATCTCTTCTTTTATATCAAACTCAAATATGATGAAGGAAAAATGAATCTTTTAAACGATAAGTACTGGTGTACAAATTGAATGGACTTAATCATGAAACAGACCGGATTTTCTTTTGTTTCAATAGGGAGACATTTTTTACAACAGAAATTTCTTTACATTCATTCCCTACTTTTTTGGAAGATTTTCATCTTACAATTGATCAACATTCATGCACAAAGTCAATTATTTTCTAAAGCTTCCGATATATGCAAAATAGCAGCTTATTTCTAACCAAGTCCAGCACTGCACTGCATTGAAGACATTATGCTAGGCATTGCACAAAGTACTTCAAATGTTTTTATCTCATCTAAGCCTCACAGCAAACCTCCAAGGTACATAGTACGGCTTTCATTATTCAAATTATTATTCTTCCAATATTTACAAAGATCTAGCCTGGCTTGTACTTTTTTTTGCAGACATATTTAAAAGTTTAACTTTCTTTTTCTACAAATGCATTTATTTTAGATTTAAATGCTCAACCATTTAATTCAGACAGGAACTGAATGAAGTTTTTTGTGCTAAATTAAAATCCTGATAGAAGAGGAGAACTCCAATGACATTAATAACTAATGACTCAATCAAAAATTGATTTAAGACAAATTAACACAGATGAAAGTCAGACTTAGAATCATTTAAACTGATGAGGCCAGTGGAAAGAAAGAGAAAATGAGTTCACATTTTGAAATTTGGGGAGGAGGCAATCATTTTCTTCCTTTCAGGAACTAAAAGAGACTTGACATTTGTTTTGACATTTTATGATTTCATCAGTGCAGAAATCCATTGGCTTCACCCCTTCCAAAGGCAATCCTTCTATGCCTTCTTTATACTTCTTTTCCTTTACAGAAATCCTTCATAGAAAACTCAAATAATGTGTTGGGATTTTTTCCTTCATATAGTTCTTTTAGGATTTCAGGGGTACCAGTGATGCCCACATGCTGACCAGCTATTCTCTCTCATTTTCAATATATGACAGCACTCTACACCCAACCCTATTTTCTTGTCATGACATGGTGGATAGAAAACTGCTCTTAGATCAAAGAAGGCTTATGTTCCAGATTCATTTCTGACATACAAACTGATTGTGTGAATATAGGGAATCATTGAATATCTCAGTAGTCTAGGAATTTCTCCAAAATTCTATATTCTACAGAGAGATACTGATCTGAATTTATAGAGGTAATTTCCTCACTCAGAAATTCACAATATCAACACCAGATTCCAATCCCATCATGGTATCTTTATTTCATCTGTCATATAGAAGTCATCATTGAGAACATGTGATATGAAAGCTTTATATTACATTTCAGAAAAATTCTAATTCTGATTCTTCTATGATTGAACTGTGATTCGTGATTTGCAATCATAGAGGATATTTGATAAAATACTGATATTAAAAAATAGAAGCGAGAATTTGGAACTTCTAAAAACTGGATACCTTTTCTAAGTTGTAATAGAACCTAGTATCTTCCTCCTAATCAGTTCTAGGTTTGAGTTAATGTTTAGCTGTTTCTCTTAAGTAATATATTTGCATAAACTTTAAAATTTACATATTTGCATATATGAACACATCTAGTCAATGTGTTGTTTATTTAGCTTTATGTCAATAGTTTGTTTAAAAAGTATTTTGTATCTATTGTCATTTCCCTGACTGAATAGTAAAATATTTTTCACATTGTTGTAGATTTTGCTATAGCAATTTTTAACTTTAGTTGTGACTTTCTCTGGGAAAATGAAATATAAGATCAATAATCAAAGATCAGGTGTATGCAGTCAAATACTAATCGAAAATATTGAACATGGATATCTTGGGTGTCGGTGAACTTAAATGAACATGTGGATGAATTTAGTTTAGATGATCATTAAATATACTATTGGGGGCAAGAAATCCTTAGAAAAAATTCAGTAGCCCTTAACGTCAATAAAAGGATAAGAAATGCAGTTCTCAGGTATAATCTCAAAAGTGACACAATATCTATTTAAGTGCAATACAATTCACCATCACAGTAATGAAAGTCTAGATTTCAACCATAAATTCCAAAGAGGCCAAGGTGATCTTCAGTTCTATAGAATCTTGTAGAAATAACACCCCCCAAAAGGGTATCACATAGGAAATCAAAAGATAATTGGAATAATAGGCAATTTTGACCTCAAAGCACAAAATGAAACAGGAAAGAGAGACTAAGAGAGGTTTATCAAAATAACTTTCTGGTCATGGAAAACAATCTTTTTTTTTAGTCTTTTTTTTTTGGTAGGGCAATGGGGTTAAGCTACTTGCCCAAGGTCACACAGTTTGTTATTAAGTGTTTGAGTCTGGATTTTTAACTCGTGTCCTTCTGACTCCAGGGCCAGTGTTCTATCTACTGTGTCAACACACTTTTACAACAATTCTAAAGGTGACTCTACATATGCTCATCATCAAATTTTTTAATATCAAAAATCAAACTAATGATATATTTAGAGCCAAAGATGGAGAAAAATCTATATACTCACTTAAAATAAGATCTGGATCTGACTGTGGCCCATATCATGTCTTTCTTCTTTTAAAATTCAGACAAATTGAGGAAACTAGGGAAAATAAGCCTAATCTTATGAATTATAAATATAAAGTGAGGGTGATGAATAGATTAAGGAAATGAATCTTGTAGATAGAGTGCCTGAACAAGTATGGATAGCTTTTCCTCTTCATCTTCCATCTTCTATGGACAGTGAAATAAAAAAAAATACAAAAACAAAAATTTCCAAAGGACAATAAGAGTAAGAAAGCAAAATGGCCATATTTTGGGATTTAACAAACAGCTAAGGAAAGAAGAAAATTAAGAAGGAAAGGAGAAATAAAGTCACCTGAATGCAGAATTCCAGAAAATTGCAAGAAGTGATGAGGGTTTTCTTAAATGAACAATACAAAGAAAGAGAAGAAAACAATAGAATGGAAAAGATAAGAGATCTCTTCAGGAAAATCAGAGCTATCAAGGGAATATTTAATATAAATATGGCCATAACAAAAGACAAAAAGGGTAATCATTTAATAAAAGCAGAAGAGATGAAAAAGAGGTGGCAAGAATATGCAGAAGTACAATGTAAACACTCCTGATAACCACCAAAGTGTGGGTACTGATCAAGAACCAAATAAACTGGAGGAATAAAGTAAATGCACCTTACAAAGCAAGATTAACCATAAGGATAGTGAGATGATGAAATTATATCTGAACTCATTAAAATCCTAAAACATGGTTATTAAAATGCTATATGATCCCAACCACTTTAAGTTAATTCCTTTTTTATCTTCCTCTGTTCTGATTTCCAATCACTTACTTAAATATGTTTTTCTTTTCTTTCTTTTATAAGGTCAGGGAAGACTTTACTTAGAAATCACACTTTATTCAAAGTAATTATAATAACTAAGCTCAAACCAGAATGTTTATGTTGTACTAGTTGCTAGTATTCCTTCTTCAAATTATTATGTATAACTTTGCAAAGATATGATATTTATTTAGTATACATATTGTATTTTTCCAATAAAATATAAATAATTACTAATACCAGGGATTATTTAACCTTTCATTTGTATCTTTAGAACCTAGCTAGATGGTACAGTGGGTAGAGTGCTGACTCTGAATTCAGGAGGGCCTGAGTTCTAATCCAGCCTCAGTAGATGACTTACTTACCTTGATTGGTTCTCACTTGGAACCATCTTCTAATTCACATCTAGCCACTGCACTCAGATGCCTCCAGAGTAGAAAAAGAGACTCATTATTTAGCAAAGAACCAATTCATTCAAAACCGTTTCAGGAGAACATCATGGCATTGTCTCCTTGATGTCTTGGTCTTCTTTGAAAATGAAGGACAATCATCATCATCATCATCATCATCATCATCATCATCAGGACCTAGCCCCATCCCTGGCATATAATGATTATATAATGATTATTTGTTGAATTCAATTGAAAAATGTAATCCATATGAAAAAAGTGGAACCATATGAAAATAACCATTTGGAAACTATTTTCCATTTGGAAAACCAGACAGAATTTGACTAAATTGATAAATAATATTAACCAGTATAACAGAAACACAGATATCTCCCTATATCACATTTTTCAAAATGAAAGGGATTAGACTAAAAGACTTCCAAAGTCCCTTCCAGTTCTTTGCTTGTCATACAATTATATATTACAGGAAAGTAAGTAGGACCAAAATAATGTATTCAATGAATATAGATCATTCCTCCATTGATAAATAGTCAAAGGATAGGAACAGTTTTCAGATGAAGAAATTAAAACTATCTGTATTCATATGAAAAAGTGATCTGAATGACTATTAAATAAATATAAATTAAAACAATTCTCAGTACCATTTCAAAACTTTCAGATTGTCTAATAAGTCAGAAAAAGGAAATGATAATTGTTGAAGAGGATGTGGGGATCCTGGGACTCAAATGTATTGGTGGTGGAGTTGTAAACTGATTCACCCATTCTTTTTTTTTTTTTTAGGTTTTTCTTTTTTTGGCAAGGCAAATGGGGTTAAGTGGCTTGCCCAAGGCCACACAGCTAGGTCATTATTAAGTGTCTGAGACCGGATTTGAACCCAGGTACTCCTGACTCCAAGGTCGGTGCTTTATCCACTACGCCACCTAGGCGCCCCGATTCACCCATTCTTGAGACCAATTTGGAACTATACCCAAAGGCTATAAAACACTGCATACTCTTTGATCCAACAATATCAATACTAGATCTACCTGCTTAAGAGAACATAAAAAAGGGAAAAGGACACATTTGTACAAAAATATTTATAGCAGCTTTTTTGTGGTGGTAAAGAATTGGAAATTGAGGGGATATTCATCAGTTGGGGAAATGGCTGAACAAGTTGTGGTATATGAATGCAGTGGAATTCTATTGCTTTATCAGGCAGATTTCAGAAAAACTGGAAAGACTTCCATAAACTGATGCTGACTGAAGTGAGAAGAACCAGGAGAATATTATGCATAATAAGAGTAACATTGTATGATGATCAACAATGATAAACTTAGTTTTTCTCAGAAATACAGTGGTCAAAGACAATCTAAAAGACCTGTGATGTAAAAGGCCATCCACATCCAGAGAAAGAAATAAGGAGTCTGAACGTAGATCCAAGCATACTATTTCCATTTTTTTTCCTTGTGGCTTTTCCATTTATGTTCTTATTCTCTTTTCACATGACTAATATTGAAATATGTTTAATATGATAGTGCTTTTATAATCTAGCTATCTGGCAGAGGGGAAGCAGAAGGAATGCTGAATATTGAAAACTCTCTACATGTAACTGGAAAAAAATAAAAGCTATTAAGATAAAAATATGTATGACAACTCTTGTGGTGGCAAAAGAATTGGAAATTGAGCAGATGTTCATCAGTTAGGGACTAGTTGAACATACCATAGCTTATTGTTGTGATGGGATACTATTGTGCTATAAAAAATGACAAGCAGGATGATTTTAGAAAAAATCTGGAAAAACTTATATGAACTGATGCAGTGAAATGAGCAGAACTAGAAAAACATGATACATAGGAAAAGTTACACTGTTTGATGATCAATTGTGAATGACTTTGCTGTTCTCAGTAATATATGGATCCAGGATGATTTAGAAGGACTTATGATGAAAAATGTTAGACTTTCTAGAGAAAGAAGTGATAGAGTATGAATACAGAAAAGCAACTTTTTGTTTTAATTCATTTTTCTTGTCTATTTGTCTTTTTTTCACATGATTAATAATAGCATTTTGTTCTGCATCATTGCACTTACATAACTATATCAAATTGCTTGCTTTTTGAAATGAGAACAAAGGCAAGAGGGTAGGAGAGCATTTGAAACACAAAATTACCAAAAAAAAGATTGCTAGAATTTTTTTTATATTTAACCAGAAAATTGATATATTAGAAAAAGAAATATAAAAAAAGAAATTGAAAGAAAAAACAAAATATCAAATTTCATCGTCACAAAATCACTTGAATTTCCTATTTATATAGATTTTTTTTAAATTTATAGATAAGATTTACTTTGAAAGGTTATTAAGTGTTCCAGTAGTTTTACCAATAAGCAATGTGAATAAAAAGACAGTTTTATGCTTTCTGACAAGCTCAGACCTTTGACATCACTGACACTCTTTTGGCACATGTAGGGTTTTAATTAACTGAAGTTGTTCACTGACTATTCTGTCTCTTAGCCTCTAAGCAAGGCTCATGACTGGTTGTTCTGCAGGTGTTAAGTTCATAATTATTCCCACAACAAGGCCCATTCAGAGCTGACCACTAATTCAATTAGGCTCCCTGTTTGCAAAGTTCTATTTTATCTCAATAACTCAGTGCTCGGTGCTTTTATCATTTTCTTTGATGATTGAAAGGAGTGTTCTGAATAATATTAACTATATACAAAATAGAGAAGTGGATATGAAGTTAATTTTAGAGACAACTATAAAAATATGATCAAAGGAAACACAGAAATTCTGGCAAAATATTTATGAAGTCAGAGGTTAGAGGACTCAATTCTCTTTTACCTTTATAGAGGAAAGTTAATGGACATAGGGCACCTGACATACCCCTAGCATTAAGCTAGTCAAATATTATAAGCAGATATACACATGAATTAAAGGGAATAATTATGAATCACAAGGACCTTCCACTCAGGTTAGAAAAACAGACCTTTAGGAGAGTCAAGGATCTCATTTCTTTAATATTTCTAAGCTATTTATCATTGTATGCATGTATGTTTTCATTTTATACAAGGAGTTGTCATCAGAACTCTGGGATAATCTATTGAATCATCCAATATAAGCTCTTAAGGGAAAGCAGTATGTTACTGTGGATAGAAAATTGACCTCAGCATCAAGAAAGAAGTGGATCCTATGTCTGACAAGTCACTACATGTACAATCATGGGCAATTGATTTATCTTGGATGACCTCAATTTCTTCATCTGTAAAATAAGGGAATCTGGGCAGCTAGGTAACCCAGTGGATAGTTCACCGGCCCTGGAGTCAGGAGTTCAAATCTGACCTCAGACATTTAATAAATATGCAGCTGTGTGATCTTGGGCAAGTCAGTTAACCCCATTGCCTTGCAAAAACCAATAAATAAATAAATAAATGAAATAAGGGAATCAGAATTTTTTTTACAAGAAAAATGTTCTGATTCCTTTTAAGTCCCTAACTACTCTATTGATTATTTTCAATGTCTCTTGTACAAATTTTATTTGTATTTAGTTGGTTTTTTTTTTGTTGTTTACCCCCATAATACTATGAGGTCTTTGAAAGCAGGAGCTCTATTCTCCTTTTTTATTTTTTTAATCCCAAGGGATTAACACAGTTACAAGAATATGACAGGTGCTGTATGTTAATTGACTGAAACACTGATTCCTTTCTAAATCTAGATGCTATAAACTCTAACTATACCTCATGTGTATATAGAGATTTATTTTATCAATTTTTAATTTATTTAGTTATATTTTTACAATCATATTGAATATATTTTCCATAAAAGAGAAACACCATGAGAAAGTACAAATAAAAAGGTGAAAATAGTAAGCTTTGATCTGCATTCATACTCCATAGGGTTTTTTTAAATTGATGTGGCTACCATTTTCCATTTTGAAATTGTCTTGAATCATTGTATTTTGAGAAGAGCTAATCTATTATAGTTGATCAGCATACAATTTTGTTGTTTCTATGTAAAATGTTTTCTTGGTTCTGCTCATTTCGTTTAGCATCAGTTCATGTAAGAATTTTTTCTGAAATCTTCCTGCTCATCTTTTTTATAGAAAAAAAGTATTACTTTACATTCATACACCACAAATTGTTCAGACATTCTCCAATTGATGGGCATACCCTTAATTTCCAATACTTTGCTTCCACAAAGAGAACTGCTGTAAATATTTGTTGTATAAGTGGTTTCCCATTTCTTATGATCTATTTGTAATATAGAGCTAGTAAGATATTCCTAGGTTAAAAGCTATGCACATTGTGCCCTTTTGTTTTCTGGAAAGTTTTGGATTAGTTCACAACTCCACAAACAGTGCATTAGTGTCCCAAGTTCCTCATATTTCTCCAACATTTATCATTTTTCTCTTCTGACATAATCGTCAATAGGTGTGACAATTATGAAGTGATAACTCAGAATTATTTTAATTTACATTTTTAATAAATAGTGATTTAGAACATTTTTATACATTTATAGACAACTTTGATTTCTTCATCTTTGACCATTTATCAATTGAGGAATGTCTTCAATTCTTACGAATTTGACTTGGTTCTCTATCTCCTTGAAAATGGAGACTTTTATCAGAGACACTCGCTATGAAAATTATAGCTTGAAATGCTTGGATTAGTTTTGTTTTTTTTTAAACTATTATTAATCTAGTATAATAAAAATTATTCATTTTACATTGTCTAATGCACTCCTCTTCTTTGGTCAAAAATTCTTCATTTCTCCATACATACATATAGATATATATATATATATATATATATATATATATGTACATATATATATATATGACAAATAAGCTAACTTTTTGCTTATGTGATCACTCTTCATGTCTAAATCATTTACCCATTTTTGCCTTATTAGATATGTAGTGTAAAATGTTTCTGTGTATCTAGTTTCTGGTATGCTATTTTCTAGTTTCTCCAGCAGTTTCTCTCAAAGAGTGAATACTTGTCTCAGAAACTTGGGACTTCAGTTTTATCTAAAACTAGATTGCTATGGTCATTTACTAGTTTCTTTTGTACCCAATCTAGGTCTAGTGATTCACAACTATTTCTTAACTTGTATTAGATGGTTTTGATGATTGCTTCTTTATAATATAGTTTAAGTTGACTAGGTAACCTTTCTTTGCATTTTTAAATTAATTGCCTTGATATTCTTGACCTTTTATTCTTCCAGATGAACGCTGAAATTATTTTTTCTAACTTTATAAAATAATGATTTAATAGTTTGATTGGTATGATACAAGTAAATTAATTTAGGTAGAATTGTCATTTTTATATTTTTGACTTGTCCTACTCATATGTATTTCTAATTTTTCAATTGCTTAGATCTGGCTTTATTTGTATGGAAAGTGTCTTGTAGTTTATGGAATTGTCTTGGCAGGTAGGAGTCTTTCTAGGTTTTACCAAAAATTTAACATGTTCATCTGAGAAAGAAAAATTAAAGATCTGAAATGTTATATTAGCAGCCAAACCAACTTGACCTTGGTCAACACTTTGGTTATATATTTGAGGGGAAATGGTAAGGCAATTGGGGAGGTAGCAATCACAAAATATAGTAGCACTATGAAAACTTGTACTAATTACTGTCCTTGCCCTTCCCAGTTTGGGCTGCTAAAATCTGCTGGATTATGAGAGGAAAAAAAATTTGATTGTTATTGCTTTTAATATTACTGACCTTGAATTTCATTTGCAAGAAGAACTGACAAATTCCAAGTGAAAAAAAACAAAAATCGCTTTACCAGGGCAAATAAACTAGTGACAGTTTTAGAGAAATGACAAAATCATTAAGAAATCAAGTAAGGAGTCTAAGCTAACATAAGTACAATTGAACCCAGGATATTAAGACCTCCTATCTATTTGCTATTCATCACTGCCTCTAAGTTTGAATGATATGAAATTTTATGACTCATAGAGATAATGCTCAGAAAAATCTCTTAAAGAGCATAGTGGGGGCCTTACTGTATCCCCATTTTGCAGATAAAATTGACAATAAGATGGAAATGAAAAGGCAGATTAAAAAACGTAACATTTACAAAATATCTTAAAGTTTGAAAGTTACTTTAAACACCTAATCTCATTTTATCTTCCTATTGGTTATATGAAGTATATACTACAAGAAGTATTGTCAAGGCAGCTAGGTAGTGCAGTGGATAGATCCCCTGACCCTGAAGTCAGGAGGACCTGAGTTCAAATCCAGACTCAGAAACTTAATAATTACCTACCTGTGTGAATCTGGGCAAGTCACTTAAACCCATTGCCTTGCGAAAACTTAAAAAAAAAAGTATTGTCTTTAGTTAATAGATGTGGAAATTGAGATTTAAAAATTTTAAATAGTTTGCCCAATATCATAACCTAATAATTAACATGGCTGTGAATTTCATCCAGAACTTTGTCTCTAAGACCTTTTCCTTTTTATCACATAAATCTAAGTTTGCTCCTTTCTATTTCTGCCTTGTATTCTTACTGGCTTTTTCATTTTCTCACTGCCATTTTTGATACACCGATGTTATGACCCAGTGAGCCTCTGTTTTTGGATAATCCAGGGCTTAAAACTGATGACCAAAAGTTGTCTGAAGAGCCCTTGGGACAGGCAATATGAGTATAAAAAGATAATTCTCACATGAGTTTCTTTGTCAAACCTTGGACAGGGAGCTTGAGTAAAGAAGAGGCTATTTGGAGCAAATATGATACTGCTGCTTTGTATAGACATAACTTTTTGGTTCTGATCTCTCATGCTGAATAATCCTCTAAGAAAACATAGTGCATAATGAAAAGAAAAGAGAGTGATGTCCCAGCCAAGGAGAATTGTATGTGCATAGACCAAAAAAGAATCTAGTCTTCACAAACACCAATAGAAAAAGGTCACTGCTCTCCTTACAGAGCAGAATACATTTAGAGGTCTCAAAGAGATCTTTAACTCCCTGGCTTCCAGTGTATTTTGAATGTTCTTCCAGATGACAGATTGAAGAATTGCAGATTACTGGGTTGGAGAGATGCTGATAGTAATTTTGACAATTTCTACTTGTAGGTGGAATAGAAGTGCAACCATCCTAGTCAGATATATACACATATCTAATATCTATATCTATCTATCTATATCTATCTATCTATCTATCTATCTATCTATCTATCTATCTATCTATCTATCTATCTATAATATCTATTACTATAGAGCTTCTGGAAAGTGGATCATTTACCCTCTTTTAGTAATTCATTTTCATGTTGACCAGATTTCCCTGACATCTGCCATTATAATAATCCAAAAAGTAAACAAGTTAAATCAATTTACTTTTCCTTCAGTATGAAAATCTTTCTTCTCCTCCATATTTTCCAATGACTAGCAACTATGGAGAGCATTTGATTACTATTCATCTTGTAATTCCTTCTGAAGACAGTTTTCTTAAGACTTTTCCATCATTCCCTTATATTTACTTCAGATGACTCAGTTTAATCCCTTTAAAATTATCTTCTCTTCTATTCACCTTCTCTAAAGTTTTCACATCCTTCTTCACCATGGAGCTAAAATTTTGTTTGCATTGCAACTATAATACCACTTACACTGCATAGCTTTTTATCATAGTAGAGAACAAGAGTTCCAACCTGGAATCTAGGAAGGTGGATGTCCAAGCCACACTTCTTACATACTGGTTGAGTGACCCTGGACAAGACACTTTACATCTCAGTCTCCCTGGGAAGCTATTAAACTCTAGCCTGTCTTTCTCCTTTGGTAGAGAGTTTGCAAAGTAAGAACTCCCTTTATTAATTAAATCACATCTCACTCTGAGCACTATTATAACTGGAGCTTCTTTTTTTTCAAAGTAGATTCAAGATTTCTCATTCCTACCAATCCACCTTACGGTCACAAGCCTTCTGTCTGTTCAATTTATGACTTCTCAATCTTTAATGCACTAATGCAAATATGCAATATACACGCATTTTATAAAATTATATACATGATATTGTTTAGTTACATATAATATGCATTAATTTATATGTGTATTTAAGAATAAATAAAAATAAACAACAAATTTTACCTACAGTATTCTTCTATTTTAGGATCAATGAGTCACCTCATCTCTAAGACAACTAACTTTCTAAGGCTATAATTAACCATGCAATTTCCTTTGTGCATTGTGAGAGGGATGTCCCTTATCCCTGATGAAATGCATATATATGCATTTATCAGAAAGCAATTATTATATGCATATTATATTACAGGTACTGTAATAATATGAGGATAAAAATAAAGGTGAAAACAAGACCTTTTGAGAGCTCACATTCTAATGAGGGAGATGATATAATATATGTGTATATTGCATATATGCATTATAAGTGCATTAACGATTGAGAAGGCACAAATTGAATGGACAAAAAACTTATGAACCCTAAGGTTCCTTCCCTGGGTCCTTATATTGGCAAAAGTGTATATTTTGGAGCAAGATTTTTTTGTAAAATAGCAAGTAATATGCTATGGTTATACAGCTTTAGAAATAGGTTGACTAAGAATTGCTTTAGTTCAGGAACTAGTCTCCAGCTGCACCAATTGAATAATATATTGTTTAAACATCCTAACAGAATAGAGATACAGGAAGTTTCCCTGGCATGAGGCAGGATATGGTTAGAATATCCAGCTTCTCCGTTTCTTAAAGTATTTTCGAATAAGCGCTTTATCCACTGGGCCACCTAGCTGCCCTACCTTTTTTGCATAGTTTAAAAAAATCATTCTGGGAGGGAAGATTCATTTTTGGTCAAAATAGAAACAATTGCTATTGACGTTCACTGGGAAACAATCAAAGATCAAACAATGGGCAAGGTGGTTTAGTATAGGATTCTGTACTGAGGCTGATGGTTAATCTGCTTCATGCTCAAAGAGGAAATCCAACTGGTTAACCTACAAACCACGAAGCATTTTCTCTTGCAAGATGTTGTCATAATTCATGTAAGTTCTATCAAATGTGAAGGGTTTCCATCGAGTCAGGCTGCTGAACTTTTTTTTTTTCTCATCAAAAGGCAACAGGCTTGTTGAGTTATGAAGTCTATTATCGAGGTAACGTTGCATATACATGTTACTGTGATTTGGAAATATAAATATATACATATATATGTAATATGTATATCTATATATTAGATATAGATAAACAAATACAAATTCTTATCAGATAAATTTGATGCAAAAAATTTTCCCCCATTCAACTATGCTCCTTTTAAAATCAGGTTATGGATTTTGTTTTTTGCAGAAGATTCTCAGTTTCAAGAAATCAAAATTATCCTTTTATTATTTTTAATATATTTAAAAATAATTATCTCTTATTGATAGCTGGAAGAGGTCTGTTTCTCTTCTGATTTTTATAGAAGTATCTTTAATTTTGAGGTCATATATCCATTTAGAATGTATTGAGAAATGTAGTATGAACTGCTAGTCTATTTTCGGCCAAATTGTTTTCTGGTTTTCCAAGTAGTCTTTTTTTCTGAGAGAGTCCTTATTTCATAGAGAGGAAATATGTTGCAGATATTGTGTAGCTATCTCTGCTCAATTAATCAAAGGATGATGGAAACTCTTTGTCTGCAGAGTCATTCTAAAAAACTGGTTGACTTTAACTTCTTTCTATCAGGTGTGCCATAATGCAAAGAATATCAGGTCTGGATTCAGAAAGATTTGAGTTCAATTTTGTCCTCAGACACCTACCAACTGTGTGACCCTGAATTATTTGCTTAACCTCTGTGTCCCTCAGTTTTCTCCTTTGTGAAATGGGAATGATAATAGTGACTAGGTGGTAGAACTATTTAGGATAGCACTAAATTTAGAATCAGGAATTCTCATCTTCCTGAGTTCAAATCTGACCTCAGAAGCTTCCCAGATATCTGAACTTGACCAAGGCAATTGGCCTTGTTCACTATACTTCCTCATCTGTAAAATGAGCTGAAGAAGGAAATTGCAATCCAGTATCTTTGCCAAGAACACCCCAAATTGGATTTAAAAATATAGTCATATCCAACTGAAATGACTGAAGAATAATCATACAACCTATCTCTAAGAATTGTTGTGATGAACAAATGAAATAATATGTTTAAAGTGCCTAACCTTCAAGCACTAAATAAATGTTCATTGTTCATTATCTTTTAGCATCCTGACACTGACAACTCTTGGTTGTCCCTTTTACATCTCTTTCAGCTACACATCTGATGAAGTATATACTCTGTGCTTTTATCCAAGCCATTGATCAAACTTTCCCAGTGCTCAGTATGTCAGGTGGGTCCCAAATTTGTATCAAGTTTTTATAGAATATTCTTAATTCAAGATGCTTTGGTAATTTAGTTATTGGAATTAGATTAGTAATAATTAATATTGTGCTTTAACGTTGACAAAATGTTTATATCTGTTATCTCATTTTATCCTGGACATGTTCTTGTATGAGAGCAACCCTAATATGGGTTCAGAGAAAAGTAAATAGAGTGCTAGGCTTGGAGTCAAGAAAATCATCTTCTGGTATTCAAATCTGGCTTGAGACATGCACCAGCTATCTGAACCTAAGCAAATCACTTAATCCTGGTTGCCCTAGTTTCCTCATCTATTAAATGAGCTGGAGAAGGAAATGCCAAAACACTCCAGTGTCTTTGCCAAGAAAACTCCAAATGGGGTCATGTGGAAGCTGTTATAACTGAAAATGACTGAATTGAAAATAACAAACAATAATATTGACATTTGATATATTGTTTTGTACTAAGGTAAACATAATTTTTTTCAGATTATAGGAACTTTTTTCCCATAATGGCTTCAATATAGAGGATGGAATCAAGATGGAGAAGAGAAGCCAGGAACTTCCTTAGGCCTTCCTAGGATTCCCTCAGAGACAGCATTAATCAAATCTCTAAATGGATTCTGGAGCGACAGAACCCATAAAAGGATATAGTGGAGAATTTTCCAGAAAGATTTATCTCAGTGGAGCAGGAATGTGCTAAGGACAGGGAACTAAAATCCAGATCATGGATGGGGTGTGGGAGGGACAGACCAGAGTTTCTCAGGCACATGAGAAATATGGAGCCAAGGCCCCTGGATTCCTGGTTCAACAGACCAGTTGCACAGCAGGTCAGCTGCAAGGACTCCAAAACAGACACCCCACATACCCTTGTTCAAATGGGGCTGGATGATCCAGCCCAGACAGAAAGCCATTCATGTTCTCAACCCAGAGTGTATCAGCCCAGTGAGCAGGCTGTTGGTAATCTCAATGTTGACTCCAGTCCAGGGGCCAAGCCTCTAGGCTTATCAATGCTGAAAGTCTATTAGTAGACCCCAGCTCCAAAACAAGAAGCATAGAAGAGTGCTCAAGCAAAACTCAGAATGAATAAGAAATATTAGAAAAAAAATGGGTCTATAGAAAACTACTTTGGAGCCAAGGATGGGCAAAACACTCTCTCAGAAGGCAATGGTAGAGAAAGTACTACATATGAAGCTGTGGATGACAATATGAATCATCTCAAGCCCCAAAAGACTTCTTAGAAAATCAAAAATGTTTTTAAAAATCAAGTAGGAAAAATCAGGAAAAAAATGCAAGAGAAATTCAACATCTTGGCAATAGGAAGCATAAAAATTGAAGAAAAAAATCTTTAAAATACAACTAGACAAATGGAAAAAAGAGAAAAAAGCTAACTGAAGAAAATAATTACTTGAAGAATAAATTGGGACTAGTGGAGGCATTTAATGACTATGATACATTAAGAATCAATCAAAAGTCAAAAATGGAAAAAAATGTAAAATACCTCACCAGAAAAACAACTGACCTAGCAAAGAGATGCAGGAGAGATAATTTAAAAAGTATTGTACTACCTGAAAGCTATAATCACAAAAAGAGGCTAGACCACATCTTTCAAAAAATTATCAAGAAGAAAATACCTTGATATCCTAGAATTGGTAGGCAAAATAATCATTGAAAGAATCTACTGAACATATTGTGAAAGAAATTCAAAAATGAAAATGCCAAGGATTATTAAAGCAAAATTCCAGAATTATCAGATGAAAGAGAAAATCTTGTAGGCAGACAGAAAGAAGCAATTCAAATACCAAAGAACTGCAGACATGATTACACAGAACTTGGCAGCATCAATATCAAAGCATCAAAAAACATGGCATATGATATTCCAGATGATGATAATAAGCTTGGATCAAAGGAAGAATCAACTACCCAGCAAAATTGAGCATACTCTTTCAGGGAAAAATTAAACATTAAAAATAGATGATTTTTCAAAATTCCCTGATGACAAGACCAGAAAAGTTGATCTAAAATGAGACTACAAAGATTCATGAAACAAGCAAACAGGGGAAAAATGTTATTCAATAAGTTTAAAGTGATGGCATCCCTACTTGGATGAATGATGCTCATAACTCTTGAGAACTTTTTATGTCTATTAGAGGGAGAAAGCTTAGAAGGTATGGACAGAAGTTAATTTTGGGGGGGATGATTTAAAAATATTAAGACATTAAAAAAAGATTTGTACTGGGAAAGGAGAAAGAAAGAGGCAGAATAAGGTAAAATGCATCACATGAAGAGGTTCAAAGAACCTATTACAGGGGAGGGAAAGAACAGAAGGGGTGAGAATTACTTGATCTTACTTTAATCACATTTGTCTCAAAGAGGGAATATTTACACAGACATTCAGTTGGGTTTAAAAATTTATCTTACCCTTCATGGATTAGGAGGGGAAGGGGGGGTCTGATAGATGGGATGGAAAAAAGAAGAGAAAAGGGGAAAGGGGAAAGAAAAGTACAAACAGAAGTGAGATAGTATGGGGAATAATAAAGTATTAGTTGTTATAACTGAATTTCAAATGTGATCAACTCTCCCATAAAATGAAAGCAGAGAGTAGAGTAGATTAAAAATCAGAATCCTATGATTTTTTTTACAAAAAAAAAACACATTTGAAGCAGCAAAATACAAAGTAAAGATAAAATGTTGGAACAAAATATATTATGCTTCAGTTGAGGTGAAAAAACAAAAAAAAATAGATCTCATTAATAAGGATAAGGAAGGAACCTACATTTTCCTAAAAGATTTAATAGACCATGACATAATTTCATTATTAAATATATTTGCTTGAAGTGTAGAGCCTCCAAATTCTTAGAGGAGAAGTTAAATGACTGATAGAAAGAAATAGACTTCAAAACTATACTAGTGGGGAACCACAGCCTCTGTCTCTCAGAACTAGATAAATCTAACCACAAAATAATCAAGAAAGAAATTAAGGAGGTGGGTAGAATTTTTAAAAAGTTAGATATGATAGCACTCTGGAGAAAATTTAATGGTTCTGGAAAGAAATGCACCTTCTTCTCAGTGGCACATGACACCTATAGAAACATTGACCGTGTATTAGGGAATAAACCTCACATTCAAGCACAGAATGGCAGAAATATTAAATATATCATTTTCAGATCATGATGCGATAAAAATCACATGTAATAAAAGGCCATGGAAAGATAGACTAAAAATTAATTGGAAACTACATGACTTAATTTAAAAGAATGAGTGTATCAAATAACAATTATAGAAACAATTAATAATTTCATTCAAAACAATAATAATGCGATAAGCAACCAAAACTTGTGGACTATAGTTAAAGCAGTTATTAGGGGTAATTTTATATCTCAGTGTTAATATGAATTAAATAGAGAAAGAAGATATCAATGATTTGGGAATACAACTAAAAAAAATCTAAAAATAACAAACTCAAAATCCCCAGTTATATACCAAATTAGAAATTCTGATAATCAATGGAGAGATTAACAAAATTGAAAATAAGAAAATTGTTGAAATAATAAAAAAACTAAGAGTTGCTTTTCAGAAAAAAATACAACAAAAGATCTAAACCTTTTGTCAATTTGATTAAAAAATGATGAAAGAAAGTATCTAGGTAGTGCAGTAGATAGAGAACTGGCCCCGGAGTCAGGAGTACCTGAGTTTAAATCTGGCCTCAGACACTTAATAATTACCTAGCTGTGTGGTCTTGGGCAAACCACTTAACCCCATTGCCTTGCCAAAAAAAAAACCTAAAAAAAAGATGAAAGAAAAAAATCACCAGTATCAAAGAAAAAAGGTGAGTTAACCACCAAAGAGGAGGAAGTTAAAGTAATAACTACCCAACTGTATGCCAATAAATTTGAAAATCTCAGTGAAATATTTACAAAAATAAAAATTGCTTAGATTAATAGTAGAGGAAATTACATACTCAAATAGCCCCATTTCAGAAAAAGAAATTGAGCAAACCATCAATGAATCCCCTTAGCAAAAAAATCTCCAGGACTAGATGGATTCACAAGTGAATTCTATCAAACATTTAAAAAACAATTAATTCCAATTCTATATACACTATTTGAAAAAATAAGTGGAGTTCCACTAAATTCCTCCTATGATACCAATATGCTGCTGATGCTTAAACCAGGAAGAGTTAAAATAAAAATAGAAATTATAAGTCAAAATTTTAAGTCAAAATCCTTAATGAATATTAATGTAATAATTTTAAAGAAAATATTGAAAATCATTTACATGTAATAATTTGATGTAATAATTTTAAAGAAAATATTGAAAATTATTTACATTGTGTTATCACTAGCATAATACATTATGATCAGGTTAGGTTTTGCACTAGGAATGCATTGTTGTTTCAATATCTAGAAATTATCATCATTATTGACCATATCAAAACAAAGTTAAGAAAAATTATATAATTATTTCATTCTTTATTTTACTATATTCATTTATATTATCCTATCCTTGTAAAATAAATATGGAGCTGAATAAAACTTTGGAAGTCATCTATGAGTCACCTATGAGAAGAATGATCTTCAAATAGTTTCGGGGCTCCAACCTTACTTTTAAAAGTTTTTATTGAAGCAAGACAATATATTTTGATTTCCATTTTAGTGGGAGCTTTGTAGTTGCTTGCCTTCATTTACTAAAGGGGACCACATAAAATTGCACTGCAGGTGCAGCCATGATCTCATATTGGACAGTCCTGATCTAAATTATTAGCCTAAAGTCACACAAATTGTAAATAAAACAGTTGGAATTCAAGCTAAGTCATTAGACTTTACCCACAAGCATAGTCTGTGAGGTGGGGTTGGGAGGTATCCAACTGGAGGACCAGAGTTAAGATGGCAACAGCAGTTGCTGGATACCTGAGATTCTTTGATCTGGGGTTAAGGAAAATTGACTTGGGAATTTGTCAGTGTACCTCAGTGTCTCAGAACAGGCATTGCAGCTTATTACCTCCATATTCTAGGGTATCCCTTTGCCTTGTTTTATTGACAGTTCTTTTTCTTTTCTTTTTCTTTTTGGTCTTTTTTTTTAGGTTTTTGCAAGGCAAATGGGGTTAAGTGGCTTGCCCAAGGCCACACAGCTAGGTAATTATTAAATGTTTGAGACCAGATTTGAACCCAGGTACTCCTGACTCCAGGGCCAGTGCTTTATCCACTACGCCACCTAGCCGCTCCGACAGTTGTTATTCTACAAGGTATGCTACTTCATCCATCTCTTCCACATTGTTACAGGCCTTTCAATTACCTATTTTAATTTTGGAAACCAATTCTACCATTCTCTGATATATGTAGTGGATACCATTCCTCATTCTTCAGCTGATGGGTTGCACTATTACTGCCATCTTGACTACCTTCATCTTCCAGAGGGTCTGTTTTCTTGTTGGTTACTTTTATACACTCATTGACAGTTATGGCATCAAGTGCACAATGTCACACTGCACCCTGACAATTGAATTGATTATTTTCTACCTGATCTCAAGCATGTGAATTTGGAACTCTTCTACCTAGTGGGCTATACCCGCTCAGGTATATATCCCTATATCCCAGAAGACTATCTACTCTTCTAAGGTTATGCAATCCGATCCTTCTGGTTCCATTTTCTATACATGCTAGTTTGGGTTCTACAAATATGTGACCTGTTGTCTGGTCATTGAAGAAGAGTACATTCTGACTGGAATGGGCTTCATTGGATTGGATGAGAAGGTGCATTCACTGTGGGATGCTTGTGCCAATTTGAAAGTATGACAATTTGAGACTACACCCCATTCACAAACATGATTGTCATCTTCAACATCAACACCAAGACCTGAGTGACTTGGTACTTCAAGATTTTCAAGTTCCTCAGGAACAAAATGATATCCCAGAGCCTGTCCTTGCTTTTCATGGCACTGTGGTATGGGCTGCACTCTGGCTACCTGATTTGTTTCTAGACAGAGTTCTTCATTGCTATTGTGGAGAGATAAGTTGCCTGCTTAATCACAGAAGCCCCATCTTGAGCAAGCTGTCATCTGTCATGATTCTGCAGTCCTGATTTCTACCTAGTACAGCAAACCATTCACTGTTTTTCAGGGCTTATTCTATGCCTTTTTTATGGAACAAATTTTGAAAGTCTACAAGTCCATCTATTTTCTCTTTTGTTAATAAATGTATTTATTTATTTATTTTGAATTTTACAATTTTCCCAAAATTTTGCTTCCTTCTCCCCCACCCACCAAAAGAGGAAGTCTGTTAGTCTTTATATTGTTTTTATGCTATATATTGATATAAGTTGAATGTGTAGAGAGAGAAATCATATCCTTAAAAATAAAAATAAAAGAGATAGCAAGATTACTTACTAAGATAACATTTTTTTGGTTTAAAGGTAATAATCTTTGGTCTTTGTTCAAACTCCACAATTTTTCTCTGGGTACAGATGACATTCTCCAGCACAGATAACCCAAAATTGTCCCTGATTTTTGCACTGATGGAATTAGAAAGTCCATCAAGGTTGATCATCCACTCTATGTTCCTGTTATGGTGTACAATGTTCTTTTCCTTCTGCTCATGTCAAACAGCATCAGCGCATGCAAATCCCCCCAGACTTCTCTGAATTCCCATCTCTCTGGGTTTCTATTAGAACAATAAGTGCCCCATGATGTGTATTTATATAAATATATATATATATATATATATATATATATATATATATATTATATGTATGTATGTATGTATATATATATATCACAATATCACAATTTGTTCAACCATTCCCCAATTGATAGTCCATTTGTTTTCTTGACCATGTCTTCTTCCTGAGACTCCTATTCATATTGCCTTATGTTCATGAAATAATGGTGCCAAGGAAAGAATTAAAGAAAATAGACTAATCTGCCTCCTTAGTGGCCTAAAATGGTAATGTTAGAGGGACTACCATCCTTTTTTATGGTACTCTTTTTGTCCTGAGAACATGCAGAAGATAGAAACAGGGATTAGGAAGGTTTGACAGCCCCTGCAGGCCTCTTCTGCAGGCCTCCTCTGCCAGCTAAAGGGAAAGAAACCTCAGGGGAGTGTAGAGGGACCTATCTTAGTCTTGGTCTATCCCACATACATTGCCTTATCTCTCTCCTCCCACCTGGAAATAGGTGATTTCTTTTCTGCTTATTTACTATAATCATACATGTGCCATTACCACAACCACCTTTCCATGGAGGGAAAGGGACACAGAGTCTACCTGCTTCATTTTTCTGTCTTGGAATTGTACCACATAAAACCACTTTTGTTCAATTGTTAAAAACAAACAAAAACAAAAACTAAGTCATTAGATTGCAAATTCTCATTCAAGGCTTCTCATGTTTCTTTGAGTTCTTCATATTCATTGTTTCTTATGAGTATTAATAACTCATTACATTGTCTACCATTATTTATTCTACCCTTCCCCAATTGATGAACATCCATAGTTTATTGAGTGTTTTTATTTGTTTCCTTTCAGTATGAAAGAAATAAAATGTACTAAACTATACAAGGATTTGGTAGATAAGATGGTCTCATCTACTCTTGTAAACTACTTGGTATCCTTGGATAGACAATCCCTTTATTTTTTCACACAATGTTTGCTTTATTTCTGTTGTCTTAGCTCAGACTTCTTTAAAAATAAAAACTAAATAAACATTTCATCTCCTTTTTGTTCGATTTGAATCGAAATATTTTCCTACTCAGATTATAAATCTTAGCAGCTGCATAACAAAGACTCCCCCCATCCTTTAAAAGAATTTACTTTACCTCCTGCAAAATTTATTAATTTACCTATCTTAAATTGCTACAAGATACTGCTGATTGGCGAGGTACTCTAAAAAAGGATTTAAAAAATATTTAAAACCCAATCTACATTCTAAGATATCAAAACTTACACAAAAGAGCAATCTTCCTCAGTGTTATAAGATAAAGTGTTCTTCTGTCCATTTGACTACACAAGTTACTTGACCTCCAATCAGTAAACCCAGAGATTGAATAGGAGTGTCTCTGGGATCTCTAGGAACTCAAGCTGAGAAATTCCAGCACAACTACTGCCAAAAAAATGCTGCCTTGACTGCCAGGGAATATGTGGAAATTCTTCTTTCTTCCTTTGACCTCCATCCCCTTTAACTTTAGAGACCCATTATCATGAGATGGTACAAATCACGTGGAACATACACAAGCCTATAATGCTTCCTTTATCTTGATTTAGAAGCAACCCAATGTGTTTTGCACAGTGGTTCATCTCAGACTAGAAACAGTTAAATATAACAGTATTATAATGCCATTCCTGCTTTTGTTTGCTTGTTTTTATTTCTAGCTTATAATAATATCTGCATGAAAACACACACTGATTTTAAGGTAATGTAACATGTATGCAGTGAATCTTAAGAGCAGAACACCTAAAACAAGGAGGCTGTCAAGATAACACTGAATATTCTAGTCATAAAATGCCTGTCCTGTAGTCAGCACATATTCCACTGATGGAAAAAACATCTAGAGAATAGGAGGCCTCCCAGAGGCTCCCAGAGAGTGCTGTGCAATGTGGCTAATTACTTTTCATTTCACTCTAACAGAAGGTGTTGCATTCAAAGTCTCTTCCTTTCAAATGGTTTTCCTAAAGTGAGGCCAGGCTTTGGGGTCTTGCATTTTTATTAGACCAATTGTTCCATTTCACTTAAAAGTGCTTTGAACATCGGCAAGATGAAATGAAAATATTATTGATATTCAAACT